>NC_087181.1:10273816-10316316 GCF_035594125.1 Scylla paramamosain
CTTTCTTAACACTTAGCCTCGCTCCTGCCAACTCATAATCGTCTTAAAGGTGAAGTTATTACGCCACAAAGCACTACATTAATGAGGGTGTTAAATGGCTTAGAATACCAGAATACTGTACTTATGCAACTCCTTGGTACCCCGACTCTCCCTCTCCCTCTCCCTCTCTCTCTCTCTCTCTCTCTCTCTCTCTCTCTCTCTCTCTCTCTCTCTCTCTCTCTCTCTCTCTCTCTCTCTCTCTCTCTCTCTCTCTCTCGCATCTATGCATTATTTATTCGTCTTACTTCGTTTAAATCCCTTTCTCAATTTTTTCCTACCTCCTCTTCCTCCTCCTCCTCCTCCTCCTCCTCCTCCTCCTCCTCCTCCTCCTCCTCCTCCTCCTCCTCCTCCTTAGGTCTGCTTTTGTTTGCTCTTCCTTTGTGCCTGTTTTCTTCCTCCTCCTCCTCTTCATCCTCCTTATCCGGGACAATTCAGGTTACTCGGAAGGTATTTAATCATCTATTCTTCCTCCTCCTCCTCCTCCTCCTCCTCCTCCTTCTCCTCTCCTCCTCCTCCTCCTCCTCCTCCTCCTCCTCTTCCTCCTCCTCCTCCTCCTCTTGCTTTATCTTATCTCCCTCTCCCTTCTTCCTCCAGTTGTTGTAAATAATTGACTTAGGAAAATTGAGGTGGCGTGAGGAAGGGATTTCAGTCACACACACACACACACACACACAGGGGGCACAAAATGAAAAACGAAAAGTTGGTCTCTATATTAACTTTTGGCATTATCATTTTAGCTTCTTTTTTTTTCCCCCTCAGAAGCGAAAAAAATGCACGGCTTTTGGCATGTGTGTGTGTGTGTGTGTGTGTGTGTGTGTGTGTGTGTGTGTGTGTGTGTGTGTGTGTGTGTATGTGTGTGTGTGTGATCACAAACGCGCCGTAATAAAACAGACCGGTGTTCGTACAATTTTTTTATTGACTCTCGTGGGAAAAAAGAAAAGTTACGTTTTAGTTTATTTGTTTCCCTTCAACTTTTTTTTGTGCGTGCGAATGTTCGTGGTTCGCTCTGTCCTTGTCCTTCAGAGGCAGACAGGAAGACAGACAGACTGATTAATACACATTCAGACAAACAGACGGACAGTTACATATTTCGCTGCCAGTATTGTTTTCTGTACCGTTTCATTACAGCTGTTGGGGTTTGTGGTGTTATGTTTTGCCTCGTGTTGCTGCTGCTGTTAAGGTCACCTTGGCCGCATCAGTCACCTTAGATAGATAGATACAGATAGGTAGGGAGATAGATAGATGGATGGATAGATATTAATATAGATGAATATATGGATAAATACATATATACATTAGTAAATAGATAAAGTAAACAGATAGACAGATCGATAGATTATTTATTCATCATATTACGAGTCTGATATAACCACAAGGTCTCATGCAGATCACGTATACTCATTCTGATTAAAATTGTTGAGTTTAAACACTGACTGTAAAGTTTAAATATCGTAACTACTTGTGTCACTAGATTTTTACTTTTCCACCACCAACCATGAGCAACCAGGCAGATACACAGATGAAGGTACACATGGAGCAACAGACACATACACTCCCATAGACAGAGCCATTACCGTGTCCTTTTACTGTAAAACAACCCTACGTTTCTTTATACATATATGGACTGAATATGAGACGTTACCTACCTAGTTACAACCCCTTCTCCCCGCGACGCTCATGGGCCAGACCGCCTCTTTCCTTTCTCGTCGAGTAGAAGCGTGATACTTATATGGACGTGCTGTATCAGAGACAAATCATTCTTCTATGTAGTTACAACCATTCTCCCTGTGCTGCCTCGCCCCTCCACCGTCGAGTAGCACCATAAAGCCTCTCAAGGTTCCTCCGCGGCTGCTCCTCCATCACGCTTTGCCTCATGATCGAGTTAGCGTGGCGGGGGAAAATCCATTTATGACGAGGTGTTTTGCTCCAAATGCCATGCCTTTTTTTTTTACGCTAAATATATATTTGTGTGAATGTTTTCCAGTGTTAAGTTGAATCCATCGACGCGGCAAAGCTGGGATGTGGTTATTGAAGCGAGTCATCCTTGATTAATTAATGCGATGAGACGGGACGGGCATGTGAGTGTCCACTATGTAGGTCAGGTGAGGTGTGCAAGCTTTAATGGTGTATTGAGGTCATCAGTCATTGCTGCGTCATTGACAGTGATGCGTGATGCGTGCTTTGTTATGCTTGTCTGTCACGTTCATCAGTTTATTTCGTGCCGCACTTCATGTCACTAATTCTTTCAAAGACAACAAAACAAAGAAATAAACTAACGAATATTAATTTTCCTCTGACTGGATTGTGTTTGTGCGTTTGTCATGTTTATTTGTTTTCTTCCTGCTGTGTTTGGTGCCACCAACTATTAAGGAATAACAAAGCTAACGAACAAGCGAACTAACGAACAAATACTGCTGTGTTTATTTTTTCATTTCCATTCGTTGTTGTTTTTTCATGTTTCGTGTCACACCTGCCATCTGTAAATCTGGAAAACATCAAAACAAGCGAAAAAATACAAATGAACAAACAAATTGCATCACACCAAAAATGATTTCAAGCAAAGGAAGCACCGGGATTTTTTTTTTTTTTTTTATTTTCAATCGTTGTTTTTTGGTTTCGTGTCAAATTTGTCATCCGCAAATCCCGAAAAACATCAAAAGAACCGAAAAAAAGCAAATAAACAAACAAACACAGGTTATTTAGAGTGAAGGAAGCACCGAGATTGGGTCAGTAGGCAACCAGTCCCCTTCCTCCTGAGTGACGAGGGCTATGGCTGCACCAATCACAGGGCAGTATTGGCTCACCACTGCGATGATTGGCACGCCCCCTGCCGAGCACCGCGTCAGGGGAAAGGGAACCAGGCCAAGAGGAAAAGAGGACAAGAGGGAAAGAGGACAAGAGGGAAACAGAAGAGGAAAAGAGGAGGATACACAGAAGGGAAGTGACAACCTTACCCGCTAGTACTTATTGACTTGGAAGTGACCTGGTGACCTTTCCTTCCTTCCTTCATTCCTTCATTCATTTCTTCCTTCTTTCATGCCATCCTTCCTTCGTTCATTCATTATTTCTTCATTTCCTTTTCTTTTATTCCTCCTTTTCGTCCTTTGTTTCTCTCCGTTTTTTCCTCCCCCTCCACCTTTCTATGTTTCCCTTCATTCCGCTTTCCTCTTCCCCCCTTTTTTTCCTCTCCTTTTTGTGTTTTTTGCCACGTTCTTTCCTTTCTCTTCCTTGTCCACTTGTCTTTTTATTTCTCTCTGTTCTCTCCTCCTTCCACCTCTCCAGGTTTCCTTTCAGACTTCTTTCCCTCCTTTTTCTCCTGTTTTTCTTGGGTTTCTCTCCACGCTCCTTTATTCCTCTTCCTTGTCCTCTCGTCTTTTTCTCTCCGTTTTTTCCTTCCTCTCCACCTCTCCTTCTTGTGGCTGCCTCCTTGCTCCTTTATTCCTCTTCTTTTCGTTTTTTTTCCTCCACTATTCAATTCTCCTTCCCTTCTCATACCTCTTCTACGTTTCCTCCACACCCTGTCCTTCATCCTCCTCTCCTGTCCAATCTTTTGTTTCCCTCCATCACTCAACACTATCCTTCCATCAGCTTCTCCATTCCATCCATCAATCCCTCCAAGTCTCCCCTTCATCTCTACTCTTCTACCTTCGTTTTTCCTCCAACAGCCCCCCTTCTTTTCTTCTTCACTTTCCTCTCCTCCAACGTTTTCTCCATTTGTCCTTCCAGTGTCTCTGTCTGTGGTACTTTCTGGATGGTTTTCGTATTCCGGAACAGTAGCGAACCCTCCACCTCTGCTTGTGTCCAGCTGTGTCTTCCTTCTCCCTCCCTTCGTTCCTCCTTCCCTCCATTCCTTGCTCTTTGCTCTTTCTATCTCCATTCTTGCTTTATTATTCTTTTCTTTCGTGTTATTGTTTTCTTTCTTTCTTTCTTTCTTTCTTTCTTTCTTTCTTTCTTTCTTAATTTTTCGAGTAACTTTTTTTCCTCTTTTGTCCTACATTTTATTTGCATATTTTAGCGTTTTTTCTGTCTTTTTTCTTTTCAATTCTTCCATTTCCTCTTCTCTTCTTTCTTCCCCTGACAACCCTTATCTCTGCCTATCTTCTCTCCTTCTACCTTATTGTAACCTTGACCTTTACCTCTCCATCTTCTTCCTCTTCTTTTCCTCATTCTGATAATCTTTACCTCTTTTTCCCACCTTCACCTAATAATCTACTCTTTTCTTCTGATTATCTACACCTTTCCTGTTTTCCTTTCGATCATCTTCACTTCTCTCTTTCTGCTGATAATCTTCATCTTTTCCCTTCCTCCTTTTCTTAATAATCCTCACCTTCTCTCTTCTTCCTCCTCATAATAATCTTTACCTTTTCTTTTCCTCTTAATAACCCTATTTTTTTCTCTCCTACTAATAATCTTAACCTTTCCTCTTCATCCTTCCGATTATCTCACATTTTCCCTTCCTTCATCTCATAATCTAAACTTTTTCCCTCCATCTCTTCCATCTCTTTTCTTTCCTTCCCTCGTGCTGTTCCTTCTCGTGATAACCGCCCAAGCTTTCCGGCCACGCGAGGACGGTAATTGTTGCGCTGAATCGATCTTCCATCCTGCCACAGCTCTAATTGTAGTTAAAAATTGACCCCTGCTCACGCCAAGACGGGCCAGGTAAAGTTCGCACCTGTGTCGTCCACAGGTGGCAGGAGATTTAAGCAGCTGGTAGCGGGAGACAATGGTGCGTTTAGTCTCTCTCTCTCTCTCTCTCTCTCTCTCTCTCTCTCTCTCTCTCTCTCTCTCTCTCTCTGCTGATGGTAAATAAGGTCAAAATAAAATAAAAAGATAAGGGAGAAGAGAAAGTGAAGAAAAAAAAACATGAAAAGAAGGAAGGGGGACTCTCTCTCTCTCTCTCTCTCTCTCTCTCTCTCTCTCTCTCTCTGTTGATGGTAAATAAGATCAGAATAGAAAATAAGGAAGAAGAGGAACTGAAGGAAAGAAAGACACGAAGAGAAGGAAGGAGGTCTCTCTCTCTCTCTCTCTCTCTCTCTCTCTCTCTCTCTCTCTCTCTCTGCTGATGGTAAATAAGGTCAAAATAAAAAAAAATAAGGGAGAAGAGAAAGTGAAGAAAGAAAGACATGAAAAGAAGGAAGGGAGACTCTCTCTCTCTCTCTCTCTCTCTCTCTCTCTCTCTCTCTCTCTCTCTCTGTTGATGGTAAATAAGATCAGAATAGAAAATAAGAAAGAAGAAGAACTGAAGGAAAGAAAGACACGAGGAGAAGGAAGGAGGTCTCTCTCTCTCTCTCTCTCTCTCTCTCTCTCTCTCTCTCTCTCTCTCTCTCTCTCTCTCTCTCTCTCTCTCTCTCTCTCTCTCTCTCTCTCTCTCTCTCTCTCTCTCTCTCTCTCTCTCTCTCTCTCTCTCTCTCTTTTCTACTCTATTACTACTATAACAACAGCAACTACTACTACTACTACTACTACTACTACTACTACTACTACTACTACTACTACTACTACTACTACTACTACTACTACTACTACTACTACTACTACTACTACTACTACTACCACCACTACTACAATTACTACTACCGCTAGTACTATTACTGAGAGATAAGGCAGGAAGAGAGATAAGGCAGGAAGAGAGATAAGGCAGGATGAGGGAGGTGAGGTGAGGCTCCAGAAGGGAGGAGGAAAGAGGAAGGGGGGAGATAGGTGTGAGTATCTTGGAATGTCAGGTCATGGTGAAATGAGAGAGGTAAGGTCGAGGCGAGTTGATGAGGGAGGGGAGAGGATGGTAGGGAACGAGATGAGGGGTTTAGGTGAAGTAAATGTAGATGAATTGTATAAATATTTCGTAGATAAAGTTCATACAGGTCAATTAGCAAATATCCCATATAAAACAATAAGATCACAAAAAAATGACCCTAAATGGATGACTGCTAGGTTAAAGCATTATATAGGGCGTAAGAGAAGTGTATATAAGAGATTAAAGGCAGGTGAGGAAGTTTTAAGGACACAGTATAATGAATTAGTTAGAACAGTCAGGAAGTTAACGAGGAAAGCTAAGGACAATTATGAATTAAAGGTAGCCAGCCAGGCGAAGACGGACCCCAAGGGATTTTATCAGGTATACAGGACGAAAAATAAGGATACTGTAGGTCCATTAAAGGCAGCAGATGGGGAGCTGGTTAGTTCTGGGAGGAGATTAGTAAACTTCTGAATGATTATTTTTTAACTGTCTTCACTCAGGAAAACATGCAGGATATGCCAGATAGTGAACAGGTGTTTAGAGCAGATGAGTATGAGAAGCTGACGGATATTTCCATAACTAGGGAGATAGTGGAGCAGGAGATAGATAGGCTAAAAAAGTTCAAGTCACCAGGACCTGATGAAATATATCCCAGAGTACTGAAGGAATGTAAAAAGATTATTAGTGAGCCGTTAGTTTCTGTCTTTAGGAAATCACTGGAGTCGGGTGAGGTACCAGTAATGTGGAGGCAGGCTAATGTAGTACCCATCTTTAAGAAAGGGGATAAAACTTTAGCGTCTAATTATAGACCTGTCAGCTTAACTTCAGTTGTAGGTAAAATGTTAGAGTCAATAATAGCCAGGAACATTAGGGAACATTTAGACAAACATAACTTGATAAATCAGTCACAGCATGGCTTCACGAAGGGGAAGTCTTGCCTGACAAACTTGTTAAGTTTTTACAGTAAGGTGTACGAGGCAGTAGATAATGGTGATAGTTATGATATCTTATATCTGGACTTTAGTAAAGCATTCGACAAGGTGCCCCATCAAAGGCTCCTGAGAAAGGTTAGGGCGCACGGGATAGATGGGAAGGTGTTAGGTTGGATAGGGTCATGGCTTGGTAACAGGCGACAGAGAGTGCTAATAAACGGCTCGAAATCCGAGTGGGGTCATGTCATTAGTGGGGTGCCACAGGGATCAGTATTAGGGCCATTATTATTTCTAATATATATCAATGACTTGGATAGTGGAATTAGTAGCGATGTTAGTAAATTTGCGGATGACACAAAGATAGGTAGATTAATTAGGTCAGAAGCGGATGCCATCGCCTTGCAGACAGACTTAGATAGAATGAATGAATGGACGGATAGATGGCAAATGCAATTTAATATCAATAAATGCAAAGTGCTTAGCGTAGGTAGAGGAAACCCACACAATAGGTACACATTAAACACCCAAACTCTGGTAGGTACAGGGTACGAGAAAGATTTAGGAGTTATAGTTAGCTCTGAACTCCGTCTAGGGAAACAATGCATAGAAGCCAGAAACAAGGCAAATAGGGTACTAGGATTCATTTTTAGGAGTGTTAAAAGTAGAAGGCCGGAAGTAATATTAAAGTTATACTTGGCGCTGGTCAGACCTCATCTAGACTACGCTGTGCAGTTCTGGTCCCCACATTACAGGAAAGATATAGGTCTATTAGAATCAGTACAGAGGAGAATGACTAAAAGGATCCAGGGGATGAGGAGTATTCCTTACGAAGCGAGGTTGAAGCGGTTAAATTTACATTCTCTAGAGAGACGTAGGTTAAGAGGGGACCTGATAGAAGTCTTTAAGTGGTATAGGGGTTATAACAAGGGAGATGTAAGCAAAATTCTTAGGATCAGCAACCAAGGTAGAACAAGAAATAACGGGTTCAAGCTTGAAAAATTTAGGTTTAGGAAGGAGATAGGAAAAAAATTGGTTCTCAAATAGAGTGGTAGATGAGTGGAACGGACTCAGTAATCATGTAGTTAGTGCCAGGACACTAGAGAGCTTTAAGAGAAGATTAGACAAGTTTATGGATGGGGATAACAGATGGAAATAGGTAGGAGTGTTTCATACAGGGACTGCCACGTGTAAGCCTGGTCGCTTCTTGCAGCTTCCCTTATT
Organism: Scylla paramamosain; assembly: GCF_035594125.1. Lineage (NCBI taxonomy): Eukaryota > Metazoa > Arthropoda > Malacostraca > Decapoda > Portunidae > Scylla > Scylla paramamosain. Next base: position 10,281,746 of record NC_087181.1, read on the forward strand.
TCTTATGTTCTTATGTACTGTTACTTATGCTTCCCTACTGAGTAATGACAAGACCATGCTTATTTTTTGTCCCTGGAAAATTTTGCCTTCCATCTTCTTGTCCTTGAATACTCTCCAAGAAAACATTTACCTTCCCCCTTTCATGTTTCTCACTACTCGCTATTACTGCTACTCTTGTTTCCCTATTCAGTAACCTTGTATAATCTTGTCCCAGGAAAACTTTGCCTACCACCGTCTTGTCCCTCAATACACTTCCCAAGAAAACGTTTAGTCTCCCCCTCCACGTTTCTCAATACTCGCCTTATCCTCTCCCGGGAAACGCTTAGCAGGATCTTCGTGTTCCTCAGAGCCTCGAGTGGTAAAGGTTCTCTCTCTGTATTGCCCGGAAATTTACCGCTAAACTCTGGAACACTTGCCCTTCTTTCTCGTTATTTTTTTCTGGTATGGCCTCAGCTTCTTTAAGTTAAGAGGGGAGTATCAAGACACTTTCTGGAGCCAAACTGGTCTTCTCTTTTTAGAACTCTTCCAGTATATATTATTTAAGGAGTGAAGATTAAACTTTCTTCTCTCTCTCTCTCTCTCTCTCTCTCTCTCTCTCTCTCTCTCTCTCTCTCTCTCTCTCTCTCTCTCTCTCTCTCTCGCTGTTAATGGTAAGTAAGATAAGGATAAAAAGAGAGAAAAGAGGAACTGGAGGAAAGAACAGGAAGAGAGGGAAGGAGGGACATAAACTCTCTCTCTCTCTCTCTCTCTCTCTCTCTCTCTCTCTCTCTCTCTCTCTCTCTCTCTCTCTCTCTCTCTCTCTCTCCTCCTGAAGTTCATATGAAGCCTTAACCAATCTACGTAAAATCATATAAAGAAAGCATAATATATTTTCTCGAGCATGCTTTCATTAAACCTTGGCCAATCTTTTCCGTCAAAAAAAAAAAAGATAATTTCCGTGGTTTGTTTATAAATAGGCCTTGGCTAGTCCGTTTTCTATGTCAAAAACTGATTCACCTTGACGAGCCTCCCTTGCAGGTTAGGAAAAAGAAAACAACTCGAGTTTGTTATCTGAGACCCTTCAACACCCTCGTATCTGTGCCAGGAGAGAGACTCGTCACATACTCCTCGTCTCTCCTCGACGCCCCCGCACCACCTAAGCCTCGCCTCCCTAGCTTTGTCCCAGGACTGAGGTGCTACTTGTCTCCGATGCATTCGTTCATGATTCCGTCTAGTTTTGTTACTCGTAGAGAGACTGAACAAAATAAGAACAAATTATGGTATTCGTAGAATTAGCATTAAACCCTAACCGGCGGGTGACGCACCAGTGCGCGGCTTACAGAAAGGGCGGGTGACGCATATGTGCGTGAGGACGTTTTCCTCCCTTCAGTCAAATACAGGAGGGCGATAATTGTTTTAAGCATGAACTGGCAACATTTACAAAATTGCTGGCTTGCACAAGCCTAGTTTCAGTACACCTAAAACCTCCATAATGGATGGGAGGTTATTCAACTCGTCCCGATGCGTGAAGGGAAGGAAGCCACGTGTGTCCACTTGCTTCAGTAACTTTCACTCTAAGAATATAAAAGTAGTATGAATAGTGATGAGCAATGTACTGTAGTGATGAATATTGTACTATAGTATTACTACATAGTGTACAATAAGTGATATATTTATTGTATTTATGTGGCAATTATGTTTTTTGATATATATCAATGACTTGGATAGTGGAATTAGTAGTGATGTTAGTAAATTTGCGGATGACACAAAGATAGGTAGATTAATTAGGTCAGAATCGGATGCCATCGCCTTGCAGGCAAATTTAGATAGAATGAATGGATGGACGGACAGATGGCAAATGCAGTTTAATATCAACAAATGCAAAGTACTTAGCGTAGGTAGAGGAAACCCACACAGTAGGTACACAATAAATAACGAAACTCTGGTAAGTACAGGGTACGAGAAAGATTTAGATGTTATAGTTAACACTGAACTCCATCTAGGAAAACAATGTATAGAGACCAGAAACAGGGCAAATAGGGTATTAGGATTAATTTTTAGGAGTGTTAAAAATAGAAGGCCGGAAGTAATATTAAAGTTATACTTAGCGCTCGTCAGACCTCATCTAGAATACGCTGTGCAGTTCTGGTCCCCACATTACAGGAAAGATATAGTTCTATTAGAATCAGTACAAAGGAGAATGACTAAAAGGATACAGGGGATGAGGAGTATTCCTTACGAGGCGAGATTGAAGCTGTTAAATTTACATTCTCTAGAAAGACGTAGGTTAAGAGGGGACCTGATAGAAGTCTTTAAGTTGTATAAGGGTTATAACAAGGGGGATGTAAGCAAAATTCTTAGGATCAGCAACCAGGACAGAACAAGAAATAACGGGTTCAAGTTTGAAAAAGAAAATAGGAAGAAATAGGAAGAAATTGGTTCTCAAATAGAGTGGTAGATGAATGGAACGGACTCAGTAATCATGTTGTTAGTGCTTGGGCATTAGATAGCTTTAAGAGAAGGTTAGACGGGTTTATGAATGGGGATGATAGTGGAAATAGGTAGGTATATTTCATACAGGGACCGCCACGTGTAAGCCTGGTGGCTTCTTGCAGCTTCCCTTATTTCTTATGTTATGTTCTTATAACAGAATGTAATGGTATCAAGTCTATTGAGTTTATCTTTTTTTCATATCTCCTGCCAAAATGTAAGGAAAGTAACTGGATCACCATTAGGACGTAGTGAAAAGAAGTAACTTTTTTTTTCTGTTCTTCATTCCCCCCCCCCCCCGAAAAAAAAAAAACATGCAAGGAAAGTTACATTAAAATACAATGTAAAGAAGTTTTTTATTTTTATTTATTTTTTACTATATTTATCATTTCATTCCCGCCCCCCCAAAAAAAAAAAAAATGCAGGGAAATACGTTATAATAACATAAGAATGTATTGGGAAGAAGACGGGGCAGCACCAGTGAACTGTGAGACTGCACGCGTGTCAGCTGTAGCCGCAGCCATGACCAGTCAAACGAACTCACACTGGGTCTTCCGGGGAGATGAGATATTGTTGTTGAACCTTTACTCACGCCTAAACTACCAACCTAGAATTCTGGCAATAACACTGCTGTAAAGAAGTGTTGCTGCTTCTTTTTTGTCTTGGTTTTATAGCCCTACGTTAAGTATATAAGGAAATATGATAGTGGGAAAATCGACTATTATCTTCTTAAAAACCTCTCCCTGAGACAATGACTCGTGCCAACTCGCCCGTCCTTTAAGGGTTAATGTAACTTATTGATTGCATCGAAATCTAAACCGAAGCTTCTCTGATGTTTGTATGTCTTTGTGTTCGAATCATTTTATGCACTAGGCTTGTCTCGTTTTCTGCTTCGAAATGTTTCACGAAGCTTCGAGACGGATTCATTCGCACGTGTGATTTGGCCCTTCCTCTGTACCGGAACCGTTCACTCCAGCAACTCGTCCTATACATAGCTCTGTTTTATGGCTAAGTATAGCCTTGGGAAAAGGCTGATGAGTTTCTATAAGCTCCGACTTACCACATAATATGTGGTAAGTCGGTATATTGTGGTATATTTCTCCGATTTATATATTATATAAATCGGAGAAATATAAGATAAAGTTGAGTCTCCTTTTACATGCGATGTATTCGTTCTGATTCTGTCCAGCCTTGTTACTCGCAGAAAGGCTGGACGAATTAGAAATAAATAAATCGGAGAAGTATAAGGTAAAGTTAAGTCTCCTTTTACCTGTGATCTATTATACTCATAGAGAGGCAGGACAAAATGGGAATGGACAGATTACAGATGAACAAGATAAAGTGAGTGTTCAGACGAATGTTTGTCAGGACTGTCGCTATCAATGCAGTCACAAAATCGCAGCCTTGGGATTACTGCAAACACAAATCCAAAACTTGTTTTTCACGATTGATTTTGATTTTGCTAAACTTTTTACTGCGGTGTTTTAGTTTTACCTACACAGATAGAGAGAGAGAGAGAGAGAGAGAGAGAGAGAGAGAGAGAGAGAGAGAGAGAGAGAGAGAGAGAGAGAGAGAGAGAGTTTTATACGTTTCGTGCATTTTTCCTGTGTCTGTAAAAGTGAGGATAAATTTTTGAAGTAACATTTTGAATAGGCAACGAAAAATACACCTTTTCCATCAGCAAACAAATTACTGCAAATGTATAAAAAATGAAGAGAGATAGACAGGCAGATAAATAAATAAGTGAACAGATAAATAAAATATTTCTCTCAGTACGTAGGAATTAATTAAAAAAAATTAATAAAAAGTCAAACAAAAACAAACTCGTTCCGAAATGTGAAAAGAGAAAGAAAAGACAAATGTTTACTCTCTCTCTCTCTCTCTCTCTCTCTCTCTCTCTCTCTCTCTCTCTCTCTCTCTCTCTCTCTCTCTCTCTCTCTCACGTAACCAATACTCCAGTGCGAGATTCCCTGACGATGCAAAAATCCCTCACCCTTCTTACAGGTGATCTGATTTGAGCAGCTCGAGGCGGCGGTCAGCGGCGGGGTCCGAATATTGGAAACTGTTAATGAATTGTACTGCTCGAGGGGACCCTGTGGTGGTGGTGGTGGTGGTGGTGGTGAGTACACTTTCATTGTCTCTAAATTTCTCTTGTTGTTCTCTTACATTTATTTTTCCCTCTTGGTTCTTTCCTTTTGGTGTCTTTTATCATGTTCTGTTTTGTGTGTCTTTTATCAAGCAAGTCTGGTTCTTGTTTCTCTTTCATCTCCTTCACTTCCGCTTCTACTTCTTCCTTCTCCTCGCTGTTCTTGATCTCGTCCTTCTTCTTCTTCTTTCTCCTCCTCCTCTTCCTTCTCCTCGTCCACCTTAACCTCCTTCACTTCTTCATTTCTTCGTCTTCTACCTTGTCCTCGTCCTCCACCTTATCGTGCTCATTCTCCTTCATCTTGTTTTCTTCGTCCTCCTCCTCCTCCTCCTCCTCCTCCTCCTCCTCTTTCTTCTTTATCTCATCCACTTAATGTTCCTTCACCTACTCATCCTCATCCTTCATCTCATCTTCATCCTCCTTCATCTTCTCGTTACCCTCTTCCTCCACCTCATCCTCCACCTTGTCCTCGTCGTCGTGAGGTGAGAGGCGTGCAAGTCAAGTCAGGCCGAGACACAATGCTCCTCGTCACCGCAAGGCTGCAGCGGGTCCCTGGCGGCGGGGCCTCTTGTCCCTCACGTAGGTGGCGCGGCGCTAATTATCTCGTGTCCCTGTGTGTGGCACCCTCCAGAGTGCCAGGAGGGGGGAAGAGGGCCAGGGGGATCTCATTGGTATGTGTGAGACTGAAAGGAAAGGAAGTGACGGAAAGGAAGGGAGTAGGAGGAAGGAAAACTAAGAGAGGGAAGAGGAATGCGAGGCAGAAGAAGAGGTAGGAGGAAAGGTAAGGCTGAGATGGAACGGGAAAAGGGAAAGGATGTAATAGGAAGGCGGGAATGGGAGGGAGGAAAACTAGAAGGGCGGTAAATGGGCGATACTGGAATGTGAAGGAAAAGGAAAGGAAGGGGAAAGGTAGAAGGAAAAATAGAAATGAGATGGAAAGGGGAAAAAGGAAAGGATGGGAAGAAAGGAAGTGGGAGGAGAGGAAAGGGAAGGAGAGAAGAGATGGAAGGGGAAGGGAAATATTGAGCATCAGGGAGAGGAAAGAGAAAGGAGCGGAAGATATGAGGAAGGGAGGGAGATAAAAGGAAGGAGAGGGAAATAAAGAGAAAGGAAGGAGAGTAAAGGGAAGGGAATGGAAGAGGCACGAGAAAGTTTTCCTCTCTCATTTTTCGTCTTTCTCTTCCTTTGCTCATCCCTCTCTCTCTCTCTCTCTCTCTCTCTCTCTCTCTCTCTCTCTCTCTCTCTCTCTCTCTCTCTCTGTTCCTCTGTCTCTCCTTCCTCTTTTCCTCCATCTTCCCCCTCTCTTCTTTTTCCTCTCTCCTTGGCTATGATCCTTCTTTATTCTCTCCCCTTTGTGTCTGCTTCCGTCTCTCTCTCTCTCTCTCTCTCTCTCTCTCTCTCTCTCTCTCTCTCTCTGATGTTTTAATCGAATATTATGATTACTGAGAGAGAGAGAGAGAGAGAGAGAGAGAGAGAGAGAGAGAGAGAGAGAGAGAGAGAGAGAGAGAGAGAGATGCAGGTAAAAAATTAATATACAAATGAATAAACCGAAGGAACACACACACACACACACACACACACACACACACACACACATACGAGAGTCGCATTATTCCCGCACATCCATCATCATCAGTTGACGGCATAGAGTGGTGAAGGAGGAGGCGGAGGTGGTGGTGGTGGTGGAGGCAGAGATGAGAAGGGAGGAAACAGTTATGGAGACACGGAGGGATAGAGGAAACGGAGTAGGGGGTAAGGAGACAAGGAGACAGAAATGAGATAGATGGATAAATGTCTGGATGGATGGATGGGAGGAAATGAGGTGACGAGGGATGAGCGCGGGAGACGGAAAGAGAGAATGAAGGAGTCTGAATTGTCGTCACGTTGTCTGAATGAGAGGCAGCGGCCTGGGACTGGGCTACGCATGCGCCGTGCTAACAACACAACAACATACAAACACAAGGGAAGTTGCTAAGGTCATCAGACGGACACGTCGTTAGGCTTTATTGTGTTTTTATTCGTATACTTTTTAATTTACAATAAGGAAATAAGGGAAGCTGTGAGATGCCATTATGTCTGCAGGTGTCATTTCATATATACAAACAAACATGCCTACTTATTTCCAGTTATTCACATCCATAGTCCCGTCTAATCTTCCCTTAAAAGTTCCTTAATGACTCGTCTCTAACAAACTAACTAATAGATTATTCCAAGGAGAGATGAGTGAGTGTAAAGACCAAGCACTCCCGTTCCCCGTGTCTCCGCGCATTCCTCACTGAGTCACCACACTTGCCTGCTAATCCTACGATTTAAAACTTTCTATTTATTCTGAGTTCAGGAATTTAAATGCCGCTAGACTGAGCTTAGAAACGCTCTTCACGCTCCGTGTACGAGACGAGATATATTCCAGATACAGTGAGACAGAGAAAATGAAAAAAAAAATGGTAGTTAATATGCGAGTGAGTGGGGGGGGGGGAACGAGAGCGGGAGAAGGGAAGAGGGAGGGAGAGAGGGAGGAGAGTCAGTCATTGTCTAAGCGCGTGAGTGAAAGAAAGAAGGGTGACGGCGGCCTGAGTGTGACGCAGGACTCGTCCCAGTGTTGCCTGTAATATCTTCACTTACTGAGGTGAGTGACAGTGACCACAGTAGTCCCTTCATAGTCTTCTTCATGCTTCCTTCTCTTTATTCCTTTCTCTTCCTTCTCCTTCTCTTTCCCAAACGATCTCCTCGAGTCGTCGTCCTATTCCTCCTTTTTCTTTTCTTCTTTTATGTAATCTCCTCCTTTTCCTCTTTTTTCTTCTTCTCTCTCCCCTTGCTTCTACAAGCAGTCACCTCTCCCTCCTCCTCCTCCTCCTCCTTTTCCTTCTCCTCTTCTCCAAAACAATCTCCTCCTCCTCCTCCTTCTCCATAAGCCATACAAGTAACTTCGCTTTTAAACCATTAGTAGATTTTCTCTTAACCTGTTTTCTTATATCTCTCTTCTAACACTCCGCCTCCTCCTCCTCCTGCAGCAGCCTTTCTCCCCCAGCTGCGCCTCCGCCTGCTCTTCCCTCGCCGCTTAAGGGCCACAAAGGGCGCGGGTCGGCAAGGCACCAAGGGACCTGTTTTGCTTGTCCTTCCACACCAGGTGTTCGTAACTGTATGAGAGAGAGAGAGAGAGAGAGAGAGAGAGAGAGAGAGAGAGAGAGAGAGAGAGAGAGAGAGAGAGAGAGAAAACGTAACTACTGAACTATCTCCCTCCTGGTCTCCCTCCTCCTCTCCTTTCCCTCCCTCCCACCCTCCCTCCCTCCCTCCCTCCCTCCTTTATCCTCTCTTTTCCACTCTTCCACCCTCTTCCTTCTTTCTCTTCTCTTTCTTGTTCCTCACTCCTCTTCTTTTGCTTCTCTTCCTCCTTTCTAAATCTTCATTCACATCCTTCCCTTCTTTCTTTCCTTTCTTTCTTTAAATTTCTCCTTTCTTTCTCATTCCTTCGTTTCTCCCTCTCTCTCTCTCTCTCTCTCTCTCTCTCTCTCTCTCTCTCTCTCTCTCTCTCTCTCTCTCCATTCCTCTCTCTCTCTCTTTGTATCTCCATTCCTCTCTCTCTCTCTCTCTCTCTCTCTCTCTCTCTCTCTCTCTCTCTCTCTCTCTCTCTCTCTCTCTCTCTCTCTCTCTCTCTTTGTATCTCCATTCTCTCTCTCTCTCTCTCTCTCTCTCTCTCTCTCTCTCTCTCTCTCTCTCTCTCTCTCTCTCTCTCTCTCTCTCTCTCTTTCTCTTCCTCACTTCCTTCTTTTCTTCTTTTAATTTTTCCTTTCTCATTCTTTCTTGTCCATCTTCCTTGTCTTTCACCCACTCTTTCTCTCCTTATCTCCTCTTCCTCTCACTCTACCTCTCTCCCTCCCTCCCTCTACCTCTCGCTCTCCCTTCCCCCCCATTCCCTTCTTTCCTTCCCTTTTATAATCTTTCTCATTCCCTCTTGTCTATATCCCTTGTCTTTCTCATATCCTCTCTCTCTCTCTCTCTCTCTCTCTCTCTCTCTCTCTCTCTCTCTCTCTCTCTCTCTCTCTCTCTGTCCCCTATTTCCCTTCTTTTGTCCTTCGTTCCTTCTTGCCTATCTCCCTTGTCTTCCATCATTCTCTCTCTCCCCCTCTCACTCCCTCTCCCTTCTCCTCTCCCTCCCTCTCCCTTCTCCTCTCCCTCTCCCTCTGTGATCACGTGAGCTGGAGCGGGGACGAAGGGACACGCTCATGGACTCGCCGGTTCGGAAATTAAGTAAAGTCACCGGCGGCTTTCCCTCAGTGACCAACCGCATCTTCCCATTTCCTTAACACGGGCTCGGGGTCTTATCGAGAGAGAGAGAGAGAGAGAGAGAGAGAGAGAGAGAGAGAAACAATTAATTTAGTATACTGTGTTTCCTTCTTCTTCTTCTTCTTCTTCTTCTTCTTCTTCTTCTTCTTCTTCCTTCTTCTTCTTGTTCCTTATTTCTGCCGCCAATTAATCTTCTGCCTTTCATGATTTTCTCAACACATCATTTATTATTTTCCCTCCCTTCTCTCTCTCTCTCTCTCTCTCTCTCTCTCTCTCTCTCTCTCTCTCTCTCTCTCTCTCTCTCTCTCTCTCTCTCTCTCTCTCCTATGCATCGCTTCATCGATACGAGTATTATTCTTCATTTTCAATTCTGTTTCATGACTTCCACGAATAAATCTCTCTCTCTCTCTCTCTCTCTCTCTCTCTCTCTCTCTCTCTCTCTCTCTCTCTCTCTCTCTCTCTCGTTAATTTTTACCTGAATATCTCATTACCAGGCAGGAAGAGGAGGAGGAAGAGGAGGAGGAGGAGGAGGAAGAGGAGAGTGTAGATAAGGAGGTGCTGAGGACTGTAAAACATGTAGAAGTTACAGGGAACACTGATGGAAGGTGTAGATGAGGGTGTAGACGAAAGTGTAGTGCGGTGGATAGCTGTAAGAATAGGGAGGGTGTAGACAAGGGTTAGATTTTGGGCGAGGGTGTAGGAAAGGCTTGCGAGGAAGGGAGTAAAGGGGTGATATAGATAAAATATAGGGTGTAGTGTGTAGGGAAGGTGTAGTTAAAGTGAGAGGTGGATAGTGTTGTAAAGCGTGTGGGTGTTGAAAAAATGGTGTGGGTGAGGTTAGTCAGGGAGTAGAAATGTTTAAAGGGAGAGGATGAATATAGAGAAGAGAGTGTAGTGTGTAGGAGTGGTGTGGATGAAGGTGTAGAGAGAGAGAGAGAGAGAGAGAGAGAGAGAGAGAGAGAGAGAGAGAGAGAGAGAGAGAGAGAGAGAGAGACTACTACAACCTCTATAATACTTTTCTTACACTCAAATTTATAACCACAAAAATTAGCCCATTACTCTTTCTTCTTCTTTCTTCCTTTCTTTCCTGTACTGATACATAAATCTCGATATGAGAGAGAGAGAGAGAGAGAGAGAGAGAGAGAGAGAGAGAGAGAGAGAGAGAGAGAGAGAGAGAGTAGAGAGGGGAGAGTTTCCGTGGGTCGGGTTAGAAATTCGTGAATATTGAAATTGTTGCAAGCCGTATTTCCTCTGCGGACAAACAATGGAAATATATTTTTCTCGCCAACGTTTATTTACCTCACCAAAGATTATTCTCATTCATTTCCTTGATGTAGCGTGAGTGGAGTGTGGCGTGAGTGTGGTGTGAGTGTGGCGTGAGTGTGGTGTGAGTGTGGCGTGAATGTTGTGTAAGTGTTCTGTGAGTCTGGCATGAGTGTGGGGTAAGTGTTGCGTGAGTCTTCTGTGAGTGTGGCGTGACAGTCGCCTCGCCTCTGGTCTTTCTGTCAGTGAAGCAACTAAACACAACACGAAGCACGTCAATTGTCATTACCACGTTTCGTAATATTGATGTTAATTTAATGTGTGTGTTTTTATAATGTTTGCTGTCAGTTAAATTGCTTGTTTTCGTTTTTTCTGTTTTTATGATTTTATTGCCACATGGTCTCTCTCTCTCTCTCTCTCTCTCTCTCTCTCTCTCTCTCTCTCTCTCTCTCTCTCTCTCTCTCTCTCTGCTTCCTGTGTCTCTATACGTATACAACGCAATTTCTTCCATAGCTCCTGTGTGTGTGTGTGTGTGTGTGTGTGTGTGTGTGTGTGTGTGTGTGTGTGTGTGTGTGTGTGTGTTTTCCCATATTCCTTTCCCTCTTTTCTATTTTTTCCCTTTTGTGGTTTTTATTTTCGTTGTTATTTTCCAGACATTTTTTCCCTGGGTTTTCCCCTCCCATGGGTGTGTTTTATTGGCGGCAGGTGAGAGAGAGAGAGAGAGAGAGAGAGAGAGAGAGAGAGAGAGAGAGAGAGACACTGTAGAAAGCATAGTCTCTCAGTTTTAAAGTGTTTATATGTATACTTTTGTACCTCCAATTCCTCCTCCTCTTCTTCCTATTCGTTCTCTTTGACCTTTTCCTCCTCCTCCTCCTCCTCCTCCTCTTCCTTGTTCCTCTCGACCTTCCTCATCTTCGACTCCTCCTCCTCCTCTTCCAACTTTTCCATCTTCACATACTTTTCTTCTATCACCACCACCTCCTTCTCCTCCTCCTCCTCCTCCTCCTCCTCCTCCTCCTCCTCCTCCTCCTCCTCCTCCTCTTCCTCCTACAGACGAGGCGGCAGTAGATAAATACTAGCTTTGTCTCCTGAAATTTCTTACAGCGGAGAGTTTATTTACATTTCCCGTTTTCTTTGCGAGGTTAAGGAGGATGGGAGGAGGAGGAGGAGGCACTTCGATACTTTAGCAATAGCAAAGGAAGGTACGCTTTTGTTTGCTTTTTTAATAATTTCTTTTATCTTTTCTTTCTTTTTCATTCATTCTTTATGCACTACTTTTCTCTCCCTTCTTTTTCCTTTTATTAATCCTTTGTTTTTATTACTTTCTGTCGTTTTTATCTCATTTCCATTTCTATTTTGTCTGTTTTTTCATCTTATTTTTTTGGGGAAGGGGAGGCAAAACGGAAGGGAAGAATGGAAGGGAGAGAAAGAAAAGACTCGTTGATAATCACGATGACTGTAATGATAATGATAACAATAATGACAAATAGTGATAACAAACGATACATTACATTGTTTTCATCAAGCATAACTAAAAACGAAAATTTTTCACGTACTCGTTTATTATATGAAAGTAGACGTTTTTTCCCATCGGACAAATAGCCATCGTGTGTGTGTGTGTGTGTGTGTGTGTGTGTGTGTGTGTGTGTGTGTGTGTGTGTGAACAATAATATACATCTGTGTTCTTATTACTTAAGTAAGAATAATGATTTTCCATGTTGCCTGCACGTGTGTGTGTGTGTGTGTGTGTGTGTGTGTGTGTGTGTGTGTGTGTGTGTGTGTGTGTGTGTGTGTGTGTGTGTGTGTGTGATAATTTACAGCTGTGTTCTTATTGCTTAACTAAGAACAATGATTTTCCATGTTGCGTGTGCGTGTGTGTGTGTGTGTGTGTGTGTGTGTGTGTGTGTGTGTGTGTGTGTGTGTGATAATTTACAGCTGTGTTCTTATTGCTTAACTAAGAACAATGATTTTCCATGTTGCGTGCGTGTGTGTATGTGTGTGTGTGTGTATGAGAGAGAGAGAGAGAGAGAGAGAGAGAGAGAGAGAGAGAGAGAGAGAGAGAGAGAGAGAGAGAGAGAGAGAGTACTATACCGTCCCTGACGCCCCGATGGAAAACTTGGGTAAGAGGATTGAATTTTTTTGCCCTCAGCGTTGTGCCTGAAATCCCACGTGGAAGTGTTGAAGTTTTGAAGTTTGACACGGTGTATTGATGGAGGAAAGGGGGAAGGGGATGTAGGGAGGGAACTGTAGGGAGGGATGGGGAAGGGGTGGTATGGAGAAGCTGTCCGTAGGGAGGGAGAGAAATGGACAGGAGTAATAGTGAACCAGGAGGAGGAGGAGGAGGATGAATGTAGGAGGAGGAATAGGGAAGCAAGAGAAGGAGGTGGGATGTAGGAGAACAGGAGGAAGAATAAGGGAACAGGAGGAGGAGGAGGAGGATGGATGTAGGAGGAATAGAGGAACAAGAGGAAGAAGATAAGAGGAGGTTAGAAACAGGAGGAAGATGCAGGAGGGCGTGGATAAGATGAAAGAAGATGACAGATGAAAGAAAAGGAAGAGGGGAAGAAAGGAGAAGTGGGAAAAGTAAAAAAAGGTGAAAAGATGATAAAGGAGGACAGGAAGAAGAGATGAAGGAGAGAGGAATAACGTAGCGAGGTATGAAGGATATTGAAAGCAGAGTATAACCTTACAAAAGAGCGAAAGGAAGAAGATATAAGAAATACTAGAAGGAGAGAAAGAAGTGGAGGTGAAGGAGAAGAAACACGATATTGTTTACTTATTTGTTATTGACATGAAGGTGAAGTGACATTTGGAAGTGGCAAACAAGGGGAAGAAAATAATAATAATAGTAATAATAACAATAATAATAATAATAATAATAATAATAATAATAATAATAATAATAATAATAACGAGATACATTTTAAATACAACATTAACTCCTCCAATCATTTACGTTTGTCAATTAATTAATTCTTCCGCTTCGCAATTATTCATTTACTTCCAACACCGTACCCTACTCTTCCATCAGTCTTCCTCCTCCTCCTCCTCCTCTTCCTCCTCGCCCATCCATCTTAGCAAAACCCAGCACGTCAACAAGGACTATCTTGGCTTGCCTCGTCATACTCCTTCATGGGGGAGGAGGAGGAGGAGGCTGGGGAGAGGGAAGGAGGGGGTGATATATCCAGTTGGAAAGATGGAGGGATTTTGCACCTTCCTCTCTCTCTCTCTCTCTCTCTCTCTCTCTCTCTCTCTCTCTCTCTCTCTCTCTCTCTCTCTCTCTCTCTCTCTCTCTCTCTCTCTCTCTCTCATCCTTCCCTCTGTTCCTCCTTCTTGTCTTTTATCTATTTATTTTTATTTCTCTCTTTCTTATCTCAGCCATTGGTATTAGTTCATGGTGGGTCGTTCTCTCTCTCTCTCTCTCTCTCTCTCTCTCTCTCTCTCTCTCTCTCTCTCTCTCTCTCGCTCTCTCTCTCGCTCTCTCTCTCTCTCTCTCTCTCTCTCTCTCTCTCTCTCTCTCTCTCTCTCTCTCTCTCTCTCTCTCTCTCTCTCTCTCTCTCTCTCTCTCTCTCTGGGATGCTTTTAACTTGATCCATCCCGTTGCTTCCTATTTCTCTCTTTGTTACTTTTTCCTGCCTGTCTTCCTCCTCCTCCTCCTCCTTCCGCCTCCTCTTTTTCTTTTCTCGCGCTTTCTCCTCCTCCTTCCTTTCTTCACCTTTATTTCCGGTTCCTTTCAGAGAGAGAGAGAGAGAGAGAGAGAGAGAGAGAGAGAGAGAGAGAGAGAGAGAGAGAGAGTTGCTTTAGAGGAAAATTAATACATGGATACATTTGCCTGTTCTGTATGTATGTATGCATGTGTGTGTGTGTGTGTGTGTGTGTATCCGTTACTATTGTCTCCAAAGCCGCGATGAAAGTTAGGTGAAGTTAGAATTGTGTGTGTGTGTGTGTGTGATTCACCTACGGTCGTCTGCTGGTCATCCAGCCAGCCGTTCCCCTACGGAAAGAGCTCAGAGCTCATAGTGACCAATCTTTAGATAGGACTGAGACCACTGACACACCACACAGCGGGACAGCGAGGTCACAACACCTCGGGTTACATCCCGTACCTACCCGTACCTACTTGCTGCTAGGTGAACAGGGGCTACACATTAAGAGGCTCGCCCATTTATTTGCCTTTTTGGTTGTGAGCCGAGCGTGCTAACCACTACACTATGAGATGTGTGTGTGTATGTGTGCGTGTGTGTGTGTGTGTGTGTGTGTGTGCCGTAGCCGCTATGAAAGTTTGAGCAGCTAGTTGCCTCGGGTCTCAGGGCGGCGCTGAACATTAAGGCGGCAAACTGGTCCTGACGTGGGCTTTCAGGGATGACTACTGACACGCTGACCTTTTATCTCTCTCTCTCTCTCTCTCTCTCTCTCTCTCTCTCTCTCTCTCTCTCTCTCTCTCTCTCTCTCTCTCTCTCTCTCTCTCTTACGTAATCAGTGACGTAGTGTAGCTCCTCGTTTTCTTTAAGGAGAAACTGCACAGATTTCGTCATTCAATATACCGTTTTATTTCTTTGTCTGTGTGCGTGCGTGCGTGCGTGCATGTCAATTGTAAGAATGATATGCATGTAAGTACGCCAGTAACCTTCAGGACACACACACACACACACACACACACACACACACACACACACACACACACACACACACACACACACACACACACACACACACACACACACACACTCGCGTGTTGTTCTCTCGTGTTCCTTGCTAAGTTCCATTTTTTTTGTGGATGTTTTAAATTTTTCTCTCTGTCGTCACGTAATTAACTCTGGAGACTCAGAGAGAGAGAGAGAGAGAGAGAGAGAGAGAGAGAGAGAGAGAGAGAGAGAGAGAGACAGAGACAGGGGTGGGGGGAGCAGGCATACAGATAGACAGGCACACAGACAGGCAGCCAGGAGTATATTACAGGCGCATGTCAGCCAAACAAGTCCTCGTGCCTCGCAGTGACGCGGAGAAAGGTCAGCTTAAAGGTTTGCCTCTGGAACGCGGATTAAATCAGGCCGAGTGAAGATGATTATTTTTCATCCCCGAGATTAGTTTTCCATCTCGAAGCAACATTACTAACCAATATAGTCGACGCCAAGCGCCCCAGAGCACTTAAGGAATGCTCGGGCAAACATTTTTACCATACACCTGTGAAGCGGAGGAAAACACATTAAGAGAAATACTCCACAAAGGAAGAACGGGAGTGGTAAATATAAAAAAAATAGAGGTAGAAATTTCTAATGTTGTTTTTGACGTGAATTTCCAGAATTACAAGAATACTGACAGGAGAAAGTTAGGTATGCAGTAATGATACTTCCCTGAACAAGAAGGACTAATGTTATCATGTTCAATGAAGGCATATACTGGGAGAACATTTATACTAAAAAGGTTTGTTTTGTCTGAAAATTGGCACGGGAATCTTTGGCACGGGAATGAATACCTGAGCTGATGATACATCACTCTGAAAAAAAAAAGATAATACCGTCAAATGTCATTCCGGAAAAAAGAATGAAACTCACACGCAGAAATCGAAAAGAAAATATTTGTTTAAGAAGAAAAATCAGCAACTCCCCTTGCAACTTAGGAAGAAAAATATCAAAACAGTTAAGATAGACACGATGAATAAACAAGGTGAAGTGATGGAGCAAGTTTACGGTCAGAGAAAAGAGAAGATTAACTGTGTAAGAGAGACAAATACGTTCAGTTATACATACATACATGCATACATACATACGAGTACATACATCCAGACGCGAAAGGGAGGAAGATAAACATGCAGACAAAGAAACTTACAGACAGACAGACAGACAAGGTGACACCAAGACAGATTAACAAACACACGCACAATAAGAAAAGAAAAAAAAACTACGAAGAATAAAGAAGAAAAGGACAACAACAGCAACAATAACACCGCCACCACCACCACAACACTAACAACAACAAGAAAGAACACCCAAAGCATCCAATTAATCGCGCGTGACAGTGTTGGGTGGACGCGGGACTTACTGGCACATTATTAAAGGCAGGAGGGGAGCGGTCAGGTGTGTGAATGCTGTCATCGTGAATGGCTAGTGATGTGCGTTTGTCAGAGTCACTGCCCCTCGCCCCTCTTCCCTCCCATGCCTCGCTGCCTTGCCTCACATAACTACCCTTGATATGCTTCAGTTTTGTCTTCTTTGTAGCGCAAGAACCAGAATTATGGAGTCATTTGTTCTCCGTCAGTTCTCTGGGGAAGTGTATGGAAAGATGAATGGTGATGGAGGAGGAGGAGCAGGAGGAGCAGGAGGAGGTGCAGGAGGAGGTGCAGGAGGAGAAGTGAGGGTTGAGTAACGATGTAATAGGCCTGAGATAGATGAGCAAACATTAATACATTGTGTGGGAATCGAGAATATTATTGCCTCTCTCTCTCTCTCTCTCTCTCTCTCTCTCTCTCTCTCTCTCTCTCTCTCTCTCTCTCTCTCTCTCTCTCTCTCTCTCTCTCTCTCTCTTCTCTCCTGCATTTTCATTTTTTTGATTCTCACTGAGTGAGCATTACAATTATTTTCTCTCCCTCCTCCTCCTCCTCCTCCTCTTCCTCTTCTTTTAACTCCCTCTTACGACGTTCAATCGCTTCGATATTCTGTGCGAATTAAATAATGAAAATGAGGACACGAGGATTATCGGTGACTCGATTGTCCGCGAACAACTAACAGTTTTGCCCTCATGCTCCAGGCCGTCGTAAGAGGCACTGTTTCCCCGGAGGGACCCTGGACGATATAACTGGCGCTTTCAGTGAGGTTACAAAAGACGCGAGCCAAAATACCCTCTTCCTCATCCACGTGGGAACAAGCGACTTGCAGATGACAAGTCAAAGGCTCTTCTCGAAAAGTACCGAGAGATGATTGGGAAATATAAATCAAAATGAAAAAAAAAATTATAGTTTCCGGTAGTAGTTTCCGTAGGTAGTAGTAGGTAGTTTCCGGTTTCCGGAACTGACACGGTCAAAACATTTTATGATAAGGCATTCAGCACGAATTCGAGGCTCATCAATCTATACAGAGAGGAAGGGGTTCAGTTTATAAATCTCTGGAACAACTTCTATGACCAGAGAAGGCTGTTCAGAAAAGACGGATTACACTTGGATTCAGTAGGGTCAGCAAGACTTGGATAAAAAAAAACAAAAAAAAACAACGCGTCTCAACAGGAACATCCAGCGGTAGCGTAATAATTATTGATGAAAGTGTCCCATCTGTTCGCGAGTCTCAAGTTTTGTTATGTCAATGCACGTGGTTTGAAAAAAAAATTTCACGATATAGAAGAGATCGTGTACATGGAGGAGCATGATGTCATCGGAGTGACGGAATCCTGGGTTAATACATCAAACAGAGATTTCTTCGCTGAATTTGCACTTCCAGGATACACTGTGTTCAGCTGTGACAGACAGTGCAGAGAAGGAGGCGGAGTGCTCCTCTATGTTAAGTCTGGTCTCCACCTCATCAAAAAATTCACAGCAAAAATAGATAACATAAATGCCTCCTACACTAAACTCAACTTAAAATCACATAAATTTGTAAATGGCATTATTTACCGACCGCCAAGTCAGACTCAAACTATAGATAACCAACTTTATGAGCAAATAGCAAAAATTTGTAGCCAAAGTGACTCAGTTATTGTGGGAGGCTTTAATTTACCAGTCCACAGATAAGGCGATCCTTTTAAATTCACATTCTGGTTGAGATTTGTATAGTAACCTACAGGGAAGTAGTTTACACCAACTTGTAATGTATCCAACAAGAGGTGAAAATATATTATATCTTGTATTAACGACAAATGAAAACATCGTTAGTAATTTAGAAGTCGGACTGGTATTCACCACCAGTGACCACCGGGTGATTATGTTCACTATGGATATAAATGAATCTACAGTAAATGAAAGCAGAGAAAAGATACCCGACTATTCGATTGCAAATTTTAACAAATTAAGAAACATTCTGGCCAACTGTGACTGAAATAATCTTAGAAAGTACTGACATTAACGCAGCATGGAACATTCACTTCAAACCTTAACAAAGCTCTTGTAAAATCTATTCCACTGAAAAATAGATGGAAATCGTTAACAATAAACCCAAATGGTGGAACACAGACATCAAAAACAGCCTCTCAGCCAAAAAAAAAAAAAAAAAAAAAACTCGCATATCATAAATACAAACATACCAAAAGTAACGATGACAAAGCAGAACACGATCGTTTGCGATGTCAATTGTAAAAAAAAATTCAAAGAAACAATACAAAAAACTTTAAACTTCACATTGCTAATTCTTGTAAAATAAATCCCAAGGAATTCTTCAGCTACATTAGAAAGAAAAAAAACAAAAAAGTATTACCCTCAACAATTGGGCCTCTTGCCTTGAAAAATGGCAAACACAGTGACAATGAAATCCAAATGGCTGAGAATCTAAACGACTACTTTGCATCCATATTCACCAGAGAAAAAAATCCGAATATTTACCCAACATTCAAACTCTATAAAACAACATTTTTTGAGCACGTGTACTTTCCAGAAAAAAAAATGCGATTAGAAAAATTAAAACAAAACACCAGGACCGGATAAAATTTTCCCACGAATACTGAAGGAAGCTAAAAACGAGCTTGCAAAGCCTCTATCTATAGTATTCAATAAATCATTAAACATTCGGCAAGTCCCAGACGAATGGAAACCAGCTAATGTTATACCTATCTTTAAAGGTGATAAATCTCATCCTCATAATTACCGCCCCGTACGCCTCACGTCTGTAGTGAGTAAACTTGTGGAATCAATAATAAGGGATAACACAGTATAGATTTTCTGGAAAGTAACGATATCATAAAGGACACTCAACATGGATTTATATATAAACGATCATGTTCAAAGAATTTACTGGACTCGTACTCGTACATCCTCATCTTGAATACAACGTACAGTTTTGGTCACCATACTGCAAAAATGAAGTCGAAAAATAAGAAAAAAAAATACAATATAGAGTAACAAAAATTATCCCCGGATTTCGCAATAAACCCTACGAGGAACGCCTTAAAGAACTAAATTTGTTCTCCCTATCCAAACGTAGACTAAGAGGGGATCTGATATTGCTTTACAAAAACTTTCAAGGGTTTCACAAATATGAGACTTGAACTCTTCCATAACTTCTTGAACTCACTGTTTACTGTAAGTTACCTACAAGAAACAATGACTTTAAAATAACAGGTAAGCGATTTCAAACAAATTAAGCCAAATATTTATTCCTCAGTCGTGTCATAAATATCTGGAATTGTCTTCCATCAAGCGTCGTTAACGCAGGTACTGTTGATTTATTTAAAACCTGTCTTGGCAAGTATCTAGAAACTTATCCCCGGTTGTCATTGTTCATGTCTGAATAACGAACACGTTCACTCGGTACTATTTTACTAAGGAAGGGAAACAATTGTCATGTAACAAAGACTAAAGATTAAAGAGATGTTAGTGATGGCTTGCTCCTCGGCGGCTTACTTCTGACCCCGTCACAGTAACGGTGAAAGGAATCGAGTTTTTGCAAAGCAAGTCATCTAGTTAAATGCACCTCAGTGAATAAAAGTTTTAAAGAAGCGCCTCATCAGATGACACAAGTGTTAGGATTGTATGTAGATTGTATGTAGTAAAAGTAGATCTCATCTATCTTACTTTTCTCTCAAATTCCATGTTGTTCTCCTATACGTCATGGTATCATTTCCCTTTTCCGGCCACCATCGGCTGGAGAGATAGGGGGTGGGGGAAGAGCCTTCTCCTGTTGCTATCCTGTCTCTCTCACTAATATTTAGAGTAGAATAGTTACCCAAACAGCCTAGTAAGGACCTCAGAGTCTGTTGCTGTTTGAACTTCCTTTTTATTCCTCCTCCTCCTCCTCCTCCTCCTCTTCCTCCTCCTGCTCCTCCTCCTCCTCCTCCTGCGTCGGGGCCTCCTCCGGGAAACTGACGTGTGCCTTGGATTCGTCTCCAGTGAAGTATTCCTGAAGGAGGGAGTCAATACTGTGTTGTTTGTCTTCCTGCCAGTGTTGAGAGAGAGAGAGAGAGAGAGAGAGAGAGAGAGAGAGAGAGAGAGAGAGAGAGAGAGAGAGAGAGAGAGTATCTGCAAGACGGAGATGAGTGTTGTCTTATTCTTGTGGAAGGAGACGAGCAAGAAGATAGGAGAGCAAAACTGGTGGAGGAAAAGGAGAAGAAAAGATGAAGGCAGGTGGGGGCGGGGACATGAGATAGGTGACAGGTGAAGGCAAAAGGTGGAGGCGTTACTGTACACAGTAAGACAACGCCAGCAGCTACCATTTCCTTACCTCAGTTTCTCGAATTAGGTGGAGGACAGATGGAGAGAGGTGGGAATAGACGTGACAGGTGGATGGAGGTGGGAATAGACGTGACAGGTGGAGATGTCGGGAACAAGTGAGGTGCGAGAGTTGGGTGGAGGCGGCGAGAGGCAGGGCAGCAAAATAACACCACCTGGGTTTCTAATTGTGAACTTCACAGGTAGATTGAAGGATTAAAAAATAAAGCAGGTAGACTGGAACAGATTCAGTAATGAGGGAGTTAGTGTCGAGTCAGTAGAGAGTTTTTAAAAGAATACCAGACAAATACAGATCAAGCGTGTATTCCTTCTGAGGAAGTCAGAGAAATGAAACTCTACTGTTTCACTCCACCTTTTCTCACTCAATACAAGGCACATTTATGGATGAATAAGTGAAAAATAGGTTTTATACAGGTAGTGCCACGTCTACGCCTAATGGCTTTTTGCAGCTTGCCTTGTTTTCTAATGTTCTAATGTTCTGATTGGGATTACAGCAGGAACTATTTATTGTTGGCGTGATGTGTGAAGGTAAACTATGATGGCGGTGCAGTGCAATAATTAACCTGGTTTATAATTACGTGATGTGGGTGCACAGGTGTAAAATCAGGTAACTATTGAATTAAACGGACGGAAGCTGGAACACTCACTCTCTCTCTCTCTCTCTCTCTCTCTCTCTCTCTCTCTCTCTCTCTCTCTCTCTCTCTCTCTCTCTCTCTCTCTCTCTCTCTCTCTCTCTCTCTCTCTCTCTGTGTGTGTGTGTGTGTGTGTGTGTGTGTGTGTGTGTGTGTGTGTGTGTGTGTGTGTTCACATTTATTTGTGTATGTATTTGTTAGCACTAATAACAAGAACAATATTAACAACAATACACGTAACAATGGACACTATCACATCTGTCACAGTAACAATCCTTACCATACATGGAGGCATTATCCACTATCGATGGCCGCCCCCTATAATGCTTACTATATAAAAATGGCAGCGAGTTTAGCGATGGCAAAATATTTCGTCCCTGCCTTACCGTAATAAATGCGTTAAATTTATTCACGTGTAGATTAATTACTCGGCAGCAGGGAGTGGCAGAGTGGCAGAGCGGCAGAGCGGCTGGCTGGCGACTCTTTCCGATTAAGTGACTGAGATATTGATTGAAAAAAATAATAAATAATGATAATAGATAAAAATATGGTCCAGAATTTATTTTATTTTTTTAATTAATATATCTTAATGCAGACTAACGTAAAAGTTTGATGTTTTTTTTTAGCTGGTTATTTATTTTTTTATTTCTTCATGAGTGTTTTTTCTTTTAATATTCAGTCTATTTCCTTTTTCTGCTTCACTAATTTTGTTTTAGTTATGAAAATTTGGGCTTGATTTTATTGGGATTTTTAGTGAATTATTATATATAATTAACTATGATTTTCTACTCTCTCTCTCTCTCTCTCTCTCTCTCTCTCTCTCTCTCTCTCTCTCTCTCTCTCTCTCTCTCTCTCTCTCTCTCTCTCTCTCTCTCTCTCTCTCTCTCTCTCTCTCTCTCTCTCTCTCTCTCTCTCTCTCTCTCTGTCTCTCTCTCTCTGTGTCTCTCTCTCTCTGTCTCTCTCTCTCTCTCTCTCTCTCTCTCTCTCTCTCTCTCTCTCTCTCTCTCTCTCTCTCTCTCTCTCTCTCTCTCTCTCTCTCTCTCTCTCTCTCTCTCTCTCTCTCTCTCTCTCTCTCTCTCTCTCTCTCTCTCTCTCTCTCTCTCTCTCTCTCTCATTTCTTTATTTAATCATTCCTTTTCTCACGATTTTCCTTCTTCTGTACTTTATTCCATCCTCCTTCTCCTTCTCCTTCCTCCTCCTCCTCCTCCTCCTCCTCCTCCTCCTCCTCCTCCTCCTCCTCCTCCTCCTCCTCCTCCTCCTCCTGGCTCTCTGACAGAAAACAGCGTGTTGTGATAAATGGAAAAGAGTCAGATTAGCATAAGGTAAATAGCGGCGTTCCTCAAGGCTCTGTATTAGGACCATTACTCTTCATAATGTACATAAATGATATTGATGAAGGGATAAACTGCAAAATAAGTAAATTTGCAGACGACACCAAAATAACAAGTAGAGTAACGTCTGTGTCACAATGGCAGGAACTGCAGTGTGACCTCAATAAACTAACAAGCTGGGCAGAAAAATGGCATTTGAGATTCAATATAGAAAGCTGCAAAATTCTACATATCGGAATCAACAATGTTCAGGCGAGATATGTAATGAATAACACGCCACTGTCAAGCACCGATAAAGAAAAAAATCTTGGTGTCGTTGTGTCAAATGACCTAAAGCCGAGTCAACACTGCACAGAAACAGTAAAGACGGCAACTAAATTAGTAGGGTTCATTGGAAGAACCTTTGAATTTAAATCAGAAAAGGTTATACTTGCCTTATATAACTCACTGGTGCGCCCTCATCTAGAATACTGTGTACAGTTCTGGTCACCATACTACAAAAAAGACATTGACAAACTAGAAAAGATACAGCGCAGAGTCACAAAGATGATTCCAAGATTGCGCAATAAGCTGTATGAGGAACGACTGGAAGAACTAAACCTATTTAGTTTAACAAAGTGCAGGATAAGAGGAGACCTAATTGAAGTGTTCAGAATTTTCAAAGGATATAGTAACATTGATGCACATAAATATTTTACCATTGATCATTCTAACCTAACAAGAAATAATGGATTCAAGATTATACCCAAACGTTTTAAATCCCACGAGGCCAAACATTTTTTTTTTTTTAATCGTATGGTAAATATATGGAATAAACTTCCTGCCGAAATTGTGAACAGCAATACTATTGAATAATTCAAAAATAAAATAGACAAATATTTAAAAAGGAAATCCCCAACAAGCTCTCTTCTTGTCCGAATAATTACTAAATTCACTAATAAACTCTTATTCTACAGACACCAATTTTAATATAACTTGTATTAACTTTCAGATAGGCGTATAGAGTTCACCGTACGGTGAATAGTAGAACTTCCTTTCATCCTTTCCTATGAAAATTTCCATGTCAGTTTTTCCATACTGCATGGTACTTTTCCCAACTATTTCTATGCCAGCGCAAGCTGGAGGGAGTGGTGGGTGGGGAGGAGCCTCCTGCTATGCTGTCCTGTCTCTCTTCCCTGTAGCTAGTTAGAAGTAGTTACCAAACAGCCTTGCAAGGACCAAAAGGTCTGTTGCTGTTTGGCTTTCCTTTGTATTCCTTTGTATTTCTCCTCCTCCTCCTCCTCCTCCTCCTCCTCCTCCTCCTCCCTCTTAATCTCCTAAAAAAAATAATGCTGTACTTAAGAATATAATTAATTTGCTAAAAATGAAATCCAATTGAACTTCATTTAAGAAATTAGTGAGAGAGAGAGAGAGAGAGAGAGAGAGAGAGAGAGAGAGAGAGAGAGAGAGAGAGAGAGAGAGAGAGAGAGAGAGAATACTACTTACTTATAAACTTAATGAAATAAACAAAAACATCCCAAAAAAGTTATTTATTTTTTCAGTATAAACTTTTTTTTCCGCGTAATTAAAATGGGAGTGGAATTTGAATGTTTGAATGACAATGAATAATTAATTGTTTTATGGTGTTTTTTTTTGCATGTCAGGTGAGAAGAGAACAGGTTTGTAGAGGAAATAGTTTGCCACGGGTTGGTGATTAATATACCTGTCTGTATAGCCAGACATATAGGTATACACGATACGACAGATTTGTTACCTACATACATTTGCACTTTTTCTTAACTCCAGCCCTTCTCTGTGTGGTGTTCAGCGATTGGTCGGCGAGGTAGCGAGAACACAATCCAGTGCCGTCCTGCCGTCACGTTGCGAGGCTGTGCTGGCTCTCCATTTCTTCCTCAAGGTGTGTGTGCGTCAAGGGTGGCGTGCAAGGAATACATGTAAGTATTCAGAGTGATAAACACGGAGCCTGTGTATGGGTGTAGTGTGCGGCAGGAGGGTCACGCCCGTCTTCAGAAACTCTCTGTTCTCACCACGACTACTTGCAAAGGTGATTAGCCGAGTTCTCAAGAGTGTTTCTCCAGTTAATAATTCAGAAATGTTGTTAATCTCTCACCAGAACAGAACAGGTGGGACACGTAACAGAGAGAGAGAGAGAGAGAGAGAGAGAGAGAGAGAGAGAGAGAGAGAGAGAGAGAGAGAGAGAGAGAGAGAGAGAGAGAGAGAGAGAGAGAGAGAGAGAGAGCCACTGTCTACTTACCTAATATCTTCCATACTCATAAAAAAAAGCAAAGAAAAACCGAACACTCAAGATGCAAATGAATGTTAAGAAGTTCGGTGTGCCATCAAATAATTAGCAAAACTTATAATGGAGGGATTAGTTATGCAAATATTATTCATCAGTTTCTTACAAAATTACCTCAAGAAATTGTAGGTGAGTACTTTTTATCTCTCTCTCTCTCTCTCTCTCTCTCTCTCTCTCTCTCTCTCTCTCTCTCTCTCTCTCTCTCTCTCTCTCTCTCTCTCTCTCTTTCTCTCTCACCTTACTTATCTGTGTCCAAGATTGGCACACACACACACACACACACACACACACACACACACACACACACACACACACACACACACACACACACACACACACACACACACACTTTTCCATCAATCAATAGTATTTCCCTCCTAGATTAGTCTTACCGTTAGGATTAATGTTAAGTTTTTCTCCATCCCCTATGTACATTTTCAGTTTGTCAACTGCCTAAATAATAAACCGTTTATTATTATTATTATTATTATTACACACACACTGACTGATAGCTCAGTGGTTAGCGCGCCCGATTCACAATCGGGAGGGCCCAGGTTTGAATTCCGGATCAGGTCAGAAGTCTTTGAGCGGACTTCTTTACAAAGTAGTCACTGTTCACCTTTATATACCATTGATTAAGTACCTGGTGTAATTGGAAGTTGTGACGCGCTGCTAGTTAGGAGGAACAAACTCTGAAAGGAAAAATACACACGGGGTGGCCTGACCACCCCGGGCCTAGTCTACTAGGTTGACCGGCGCCATCTGGCAGCCACAATATCAAATTGTAAGATACTTCCTTAGGGTTAAGTGTATACTTAAGATGCAGTATGTACGTTAGTATATAAGTGTGTAACCTGTGGATTTTCAGCTGTAAGGCAGCAAGATTGATAAACTGAATATTATTATTATTATTATTGTTATTGTTATTATTGTTATTATTATTATTATTATTATTATTATTATTATTATTATTATTATTATTATTTTATTATTATTATTATTTTATTATTATTATTATTATTATTATTATTATTATTATTATTGTTATTACACACACACACACACACACACACACACACACACACACACACACACACACACACACACACACACACACACACACACACACACACACACACACACACACACACACACACACACACACACACACACACACACACACACACACACACACACACACACACACACACACACACACGGAAAGAATGATGGTGGAAGTAGCGGTGGTGGTGGTGGTGGTGGTGGTGAAGAAGGTGGCGGTGGTGGTGGTGGCGGCGTTGAAAGCAAGCAAGCAAGAGGGAAAGATGATAACTGATATGCAAAGTGAAGCCTTGGATGCAATTTAGTGGGCAAGATAAGCTTAATATGTGGCGGAGGGAGAGAGAGTGAGAGTGAGAGGGAGAGTGAGAGTGGCTGCATATATTTCCCTCCCTAGCCACCTCTTCCGCGCCGGGATAATATTACAATTCACGGCCTTAAGGAAGGAAAAAAGGCAAAAAAGATTCGAAAAATAAGTTGGGATATAAAGTGCTTTCCATCGTCAGTTATGTGGAAATTTTAGCGT
Organism: Scylla paramamosain; assembly: GCF_035594125.1. Taxonomy (NCBI): domain Eukaryota; kingdom Metazoa; phylum Arthropoda; class Malacostraca; order Decapoda; family Portunidae; genus Scylla; species Scylla paramamosain. The sequence goes on from NC_087181.1 coordinate 10,308,118, forward strand.
CACGGCGATACAAAAGTGGCTCTTGTCATTTCACACGTCGAAGGGAAAAAAAAAGGGGAAAAATAGGTATGAAAAAGTATTAGCACTTTTCAGTTCATTAACTTTTTCAGGTGTAGAGTTTTGTACCCTTCCCTTCCCCTTCCCTTCCCATGTTCCCTCTTCCCTTTCCACCCTTCCTCTCTATTCCCCCTTTTTTTTTTCTCTCTTCTCCTATCAAATCCCTCTCCATCCTTTCCTCTTTCTCTGCCACTTTCTCCCTTTCCATTACCTTTTTCCACACCACCATCCGCACCACCACCCACACCAATAACACCACATTCTCTTCCTTGTTCCAGGTTGCAGGTTCAGGTTCCAGGTTCCAGGTTCCATAATCCTTGCCGGCTCCCGCAGCACGCAGCCTGGCCGTCACCTGCCGCTCATAAGGTAAATGAAGTTAATTATAGTTTTATAACAAGTCGCTTCCTCGCTCATTGGCGAAACTAATTGTGGAATGAGGAAATTAATGTGGCACGCGTGGCCGGCATCACTTCCCTTTCACGGCGTATTGTGTTTCATCTCATCGCTCGCTCCTCCCTCACGCGCCGACACGGGGAGCGAAAAATTGTATTCTAGTCTCCGCTTTTAACTTGGATGTCACGAGTGATTAGCTCTCATTATTTCTTGCATGGCTGATGGCGACGCGCTAGTCTGTGTGGATGCTGGTGTTTATCCTCCTCTTCTTCTCCCTCTCCTTCCTCTATGTGTTCCTCTGTGTGGATGGTGGTGTTCTTTATCCTCCTCCTCTTCTCTCTCTCCTTCCTCCTGGTGATGCTGTGTTGCTCTGTGTGAATGGTGGTGTTCTTTATCTTACCCTTCTTCTCCCTTGCCTTCCGTCTGGTGATGGTGGTGATGCTGTGTTGCTTTGTGAATGATGCTGATCTTTATCTCCCTCGTTCTTCTCTTCCTCTCCTTCCTTGTCCTGTGTTGCTGTGATTGATAGGTGATTGATGATTCCGTGTTTGTTTGTGTCTGTTTATCTTCTTCCTTATCTTCCTTTTCTTCATTTGCTTCCTTTTCCTCTTCCTCTTCCTCTTCCTGATGTGTAGCTGTGGTCAGATATATGTTCTGCGTTGGTCTGTGTGTCTATTTTCGTCTTTCTCTTCTTGCTCCGCCTCCTCCTCCTCTTCCTCTTCCTCTTCCTCTTCCTCCTCTTGTAAAGCTGTGGTCGGATGAATGATGACGCTTAAGGTTTGTGTCCTCTCCCCTCTCCTCCTCCTCCTCCCTCCCCTCCACCTCCTCCTCCTCCTCCTCCTCCTCCTGCTCCTCATTGTGTGCAGCAGTGTTGGTGGTGGTTGGGGCCGTGGCCAGTGCCGGGCGGGCGTAACTAAGCAGGAGATTACGTCATTACTGCTTACGACGTGTAGTGAAAGCAGCGGCCGTGAGTCTCGTCAGCGGAGAGATGAGTTACGATACGCCGCCACGCTGAGACGCATCAAATTGAGAATTGCCAGGCGCCCACACCCACCACATATTTACTGCACTTACACCAGGAATAGTTCTACTCGTACTTTTAATTATAGTTTGTCAGGCACCTACACTCGCTACACTCATACAGATACTTATACTTACCGCACTTAAATCTACAGACACTCTCACCAGGGATACGCGTTCTTGTGGGTGCTTTAGTTCTACATGCATTTAAGGACACCTAAGTTACACCTGCGCACTGGGAGACATGTGACACACCTGCACTGGAAATGGATGCATCTGCGGAGGGTATATGTAAATTTTAATGACCGTTGCGTTCAGTTTATACCGCTGGCGCACGCACGCTTTCCCACACACACACACACACACACACACACACACACACACACACACGCACACACGCATACACTCACGTCCTTGTTGTTTTATCTCTGGGTACACTTGCATAAAAGGAAGCAGAAGGAAATCAAGGAAGTTCGATAGACAGACAGACAATTAGATAGATAGATAGATAGACATATCATTCATTCACCACTACATCAAATAGAATTGCTGATCTAACATTAATTTCTGAGCCGAATCTAATACCTCATCACAATATTACTTACCTACCAGAGACAAAAACGTCCATATTAGCATTTCCAACTTGAGCGGCGCTTGAAAACCCTTTGTCAGCGTGTCTCCGCATTTATCTTCGTCTGAGTTTCTCCTGCTTCCACTCCTGCAGCAGCGGCGGGAGTGGCAGCAGCTGTAATGGTCTGCGGTATCGTCAGGCGCCTCTAAGACCAAGATGAACGAGTTTGTTTAGGTAATTTCACTTTTATTGTTCTTTTTTTTTACTTTCTTTATGAGTCCGAAGAACAGAGGGAGAAAAATGAAGCGGCTTGTTAAATCATGTGTGTTTATGTGTTTGTCTGGCTCAGCCCTGGACGGATGGCGAGGGGAGGGGGGCAAACGAGCACACACACACACACACACACACACACACACACACACACACACACACACACACACACACACACACACACACACACACACACACACACACACATAGTTCGTTAGTTTATTGTCCAAAAGAAAAAAAAAGTAATTCTAGCATGATGGAAAAATACAAAATAGAAAAATGCAGAACAATTGTACACACACACACACACACACACACACACACACACACACACACACACACACACACACACACACACACACACACACACACACACACAAGTAAAAACTGGAGACAGCGTGGAGGAAAAGATGAGGAAAACAAGACTCCAATAAGCAGGATGAGGAGGCGAGGCGAGGCGAGGCGAAGGAGGAGGAGAAGGAAAGAAGAATAAAAAGTAGGAGGAAAAGGAAGAGAAGGAGACACTCTACCTTTTGCGTTGCGAGGAAAATAAGAGTGTTGTGCCGGTGCCTTTATTTCCTTCCTTAATGCTTGTGTTTACAGTGCCCGGGGAGGGAGAGACACGCTACTTTGCTTCCCTCCAACATTTTCCAATACCTCCTGCTCCTCCTCTCGCTATCCTCGCTCCTCTTCCTTCGTCTTCTTGCTTCCTCTACTACTCGTTCTTCCCCAGTCCTCCTCTTCGTTGTCGTCCTCCTCTTCCTCGTCGTCGTCGTCCTCCTCCTCCTCCTCCTCCTCCTCCTCCTCCTCCTCCTCCTCCTCCTCCTCCTCCTCCTCCTTCCTCTTTTTACCAGTCTCAAACGAGTGGTATATCTACACACCTCTACTCGCACAAACATACACACCCTCTTCCTCTTCCTCCTCCTCCTGCCCCCGGCCTCGCCCTCATCAGGAGTGATACGTGAGTGGCGGCGGAATATTACCGTCGTCCGTCGCCCCTTAAGAGGCTCGCAGGACGTGAGGAGGATGAGGGCGAAATGTTGAATGTGAGGGCGTCCTTACGTGATCTGCTTGCCGACTACACCCTGCCTGGTAGTGTGGCGGCGGCGGTGCTGGTGGCGATGGCTGTGTCGCTGAAGGAGGAGGAGGAGGAGGAGGAGCAGAGGTGAAATATGAACATGTGCTGACGATTGATCTTTTGAAATTATTGATACTAACATCGTGGTGGTGGTGGTGGTGGTGGTGGTGGTGGTGGTGGTGGTGTAGTGTTGTTTGGTCTTGTTTTAGAGTTTTGTGTTTTAAACTTCTAACATTCACTCACTCACTGCGTTTTTTTTTTTTGTCTGAGTGAAGGAAGGAAGGAAGGAAGGAAGGAAGGAAGGAAGGAAGGAGGGTGTCTGTGGGAAGAAGGAAAGATCAGAGGGAGGGAGGGAGGAAGGAAGGGCAGGAGGTAAGAAGGGAGCGAGGGAGGAAAGGAGGAAGGGAGGAAGGAGAAAGAAGTGTAGGTGAATGTGCTGGGATATTTGTTTATGCAACGTGTTTGTTTGTTTGTTTGTTTGATCGTTTGCTTGTTAGTTATTGCAGAGTTTTGGAAATATCGTGATCCACTTCAAGGGAGGTACGTGTGTGTGTGTGTGCGTGTGTGCGTGTGTGTGTGTGTGTGTGTATGTGTGTGTGTGTGTGTGTGTGTGTGTGCATGTGTGTGGGGGGGGGGGAGACGCGCTTTGGCCTAAATGATATGCATTGTTTTCGTTTGTAATTTTGTGCTTTGTATTCTTTTGTTCTGAATTCTGTATAATTTTGGTTTTGACTTTTTTTCTATCGATAAACTAAATAACTGTTGTGCATGCGTGTGTGTGTGTGTGTGTGTGTGTGTGTGTGTGTGTGTGTTTATGTGTGTGTGTGTGTGTGTGTGTGTAATAACTTCACTCCCCTGACCTTAGTTGACCACCACCACCAGCACATAACTTCTATTCCTGACCTCATACACAGCCTCGACATGACCAACACTCCTCACTCTACCACTGTCCTTCCTTTGTGTTCCCTTGTGCTCCCTTGACCTACACGCGGCCATTAGATCGTAAGTTAGTGTCTTGAGTGTGCGAGGTTTTCTGGGAGTGATGGATTTGACATTTGATTATATATTCCATTGCCTGTTATTAATGGAAGCAGTGAGAGCTGCACCTTTAAGACCAGTAGTGACCTTGCGGGGGAATCATATTAGTTTTACGTGCAGTGTTGTTACTATTACTCATTGCTCGTTATATCCTACTCTCTCTCTCTTACTCCTCCGTTACTTACCTTCTCTTCTTTGTTCTTCTCTCCTCTTCTTGTATTGTTTGATTATTATTTTTATTCACTATTCGTGTTCGATTTTTCCTCCTCTCTCCTCTTTCTTTTACCTCCTCTTCTCCCTTCCTGGTATCCTCTCATTTTAATTTCTCTTTACACTCTTCTCTTCTTTGGTTTCCTCCCTCTTTCCTTCGTCTTCCTCGTCCTCCTCTTCCTCCTCTGACCAAATCTCTCTTACATTTCCCTCCCTTCTTTCCCCTCTTCCCCTCACTCTTCTTCTCCCCTCTTCTCCCCCTCACCTTTTTTTTCCCTCTTTCTTTCCTTCCTCCTCTCCACACCCTCCTCTAATCCTCGCTCTCCTCCCTTAAATTCCAATATTTTCCACCCTTCCTCCTTTCTTCCCTCCTCCTCCTCCTTCTCCTTCTCCTCTCCCTTCTTCCATCCTTCCCTTCGTATGTCTCTTCCCCCTTTCAAAACTATCCTTTTATATTCTCTTACTTCATCGTTTTCTTCCTCCCTCCTTCTCCTCCTCTCCCTTTTTTCTCTTCCTTTTTTTTTTTCCTCCTTCCTCTTCCCTCTCATCATGTCTATATTCTTTGCTTTATGTTCCTCATTTTCGATGATGTGCGGTTTGTAGTCCTCCTCCTCCTCCTCCTCCTCCTCCTCCTCCTCCTCCTCCTCCTCCTCCTCCTCCTCCTCCTCCTCCTCCTCCTCGCCCTCCTCCCATCAGGGCATCACACTTAACCACTCCAAATAAAAGAGAGGGGACAGAATTCACAGGGTGTAAAGTAGAGTTTAATAGAAGTTTTCCAGGATGTCATTAAGGTCGTGATATGGTTGGCGCCGCTAATTGGGAGCGTGAATGAGGCGGAAAAAAAGAAAGAGGAAATGAGGAGGAGGAGGAGAGTTGAGAGTCGATAGGGGCACCATATGGTGTGTGTGTGTGTGTGTGTGTGTGTGTGTGTGTGTGTGTGTGTGTGTGTGTGTGTGTGTGTGTGTGTGTCGTGCAAGCGTTACAGGTAGTTAATATTTCGTTGTGATAAATGTGTGCAGGTATTCAGGTGTCACACATCGAGCGGCGGTGCAGTGTTAGGTCATTGGCAGCCGTTGCGGAAGTGACAAATTAACAAGATTTCTACATCATTAATGGGAGAAACACTTTTGAGAAGCTGGATAATCATCTTGTGGCCTTGGGAAATAGGCGTGGTGAGAGGGCAAAGCGTTGCAGAATACGGACCATAGAGCAGCGTAACGGAGCGTGGACATCACTCCACCGGCCTTGTCGCGTTACTGATTGGACAGCAAACACGCATCAATCATCAGTAACGCGCTTAATTCCCTGGGCCACACAGCGCACAATTCACTATCTAGGTGACGCAGGGCAGAAGGAGTAAGGAAGGAAGGAGGGAGGGTTGGAAAGGAATGAGAGACTGATATATAACACTGCATAGCTGAAAGTTAAGGAGGAAGGCAGGGAGGGAGAGATGGGCAAGATAGGGAAGGGTGCAGGCAGGGAGGAATGGATTGAAGGGAGACAAGGAGGGACACAGTCAGAGAAGGAAGGATGCAGGTAAGAAGAGAGGGATGGATGGGGACTGGGAGGGAGGCATGGAGAGGAACATTAGGGAGGCAGACAGGGCAGGATGGGATGGATGTGGGCAGGGAGAGAGGGATGGAGGGGGACAGGGATGGACGCAGTGAGAGAGGGAGGGAGAGAGTTTATACATTCCCAATAGCCAGTGTCTGCGAGTCATCTGTTTCAGCGGTGGCGGCACATCGGCCTCGGGGGACAGAAGCGGCCGTTCACGGGAAGGGCCCGGGGTGATCACAGGCGTCATGCAGTGAGGTAGTGCAGAACACGGGATGACCAAAAGAGCGGGGCGGGGCAAGCAAGGGGTATGAAGGACCACTTGAAGGAGCTTATTTGCCGGGCAGGGAAGGTAGGTTGGCGACAAAATGTACCAGAAGGGTCAAAGGTCATAAGAAAATAATGAGTGATGGTATAAGGAACCACCACGCCTGACCTACACGTGGCAGTTCCTGTACTGAGCATGCCAGGGATGCCAGTGATGCCACCGGTGCCATGTAAGGTCAAGGCGCACACCCACCCCCCCACCAGCAGAATGCAGTGCACAAGATGCACCGCACAGTACACTGCTGCATCAGCAGACAGTGGGCCCCACATGTCAGAACCAATGGAATCGAATGCACACAACATTTGCCGGACCTGAAAGCAACATGAACGAAATGAACGCTTGTTTGCATACTCAACAAAACACACCAGTCACTGAAATTGAGTAGAAAGAAAACGACACACTCACTCACACTCACTCACACACTCACATTCACTTCAGACGTCCCTTTCCGGCGACAAAAGTAATAACTCGTGCATAAACATTTAGTCAAATAGGAAGCATTACTGCAGCTCACCTCATTAATATTCATGTCAAATTTGCATGTCTCTATCCCCGGCCAGGTGTACAGGTATGTGTGTGTGTGTATGTGTGTAAGCAGCTATGCCTCTCCTAATCATTACTCATTTACTTATTTATCCATTCATTTATCTATTTACACATCCTCCCTCTTACCTGCCTATTCATTGATTTATTTACCAATTAATTTACTTATTATTGTGTTTAATTAGTAGCAGCTTTAATTAAATAATCAAACCATCAGGAAAGGTTAACGTAAGTTTGTAGTAGCAGTACACTTTGATTTTCAGAATTCTTCTAATTATTAATTGGCTGCATGAGTGAACAAACGCGGGTCACTACAGATGCGTTTAATAATTAGGCGTGAAAAGCTTTCCTTTGTACATAAGACTTTTTATTACTAGTGTTACTTTGTGTATAATGCAAAATGTGTGTTTCACTAATTCACGAAACAAACTTGATTCTATTTTTGTCCTGTGTGCGCTGTGGGACAGGGGCGTCTCTCTCTCTCTCTCTCTCTCTCTCTCTCTCTCTCTCTCTCTCTCCCACCCAGTGTACTATGCGTGGGTAATTGGGGGCGGGGGAGAGTTGGCCGCACACCCTCCCCCTTGCACGGCCAGCACAGGACTGGCTCCGAAAGTCGACAACGAAATGCTTTTAGCCTCGTTTTTCCCACCCACTCATCGCCGCCTCTCGTCACTCCCGCAGGTGAAAGCGACCCCGTGGCACTAAATTAATTACCTTTCTTCTCCCCTCGTAGTAAGGTCAGATTGATGGTAAGTCATAATTCCGAGGCATGAGTGGCCTTCCGGGATTGGGTCTACTTTTAAGTCACTTTGAGGTCACTGTAGCTACGCCCTTCCGTCAGCTAGTCGGTGCGGCCTCGCGTGTTGCTATGTTGTAATCCGCGCTTGTGTGTTTGTCTGTGTAAAGGTGAGGTTATAAATGAGAAGGTAATGATTGATTTTGGAGAAAGGGAGGAGAAAGAAAAGGGTAGGAGAGGGAAAGGAGAGGATAGAAGAAATTAGGATCTGGTCATGGATGGGAAGGCAATAGGTGACTGAGGGAGAAGGAAAGGAAAGGACAGGATGAGGAGAAAGAAAAGGAACACTACAAGAGAGTAAGTTAAGAAGTGAAGACAAGTGGAGAGAGGGGAAGGGAATG
>NC_087181.1:10318816-10333816 GCF_035594125.1 Scylla paramamosain
CATGGAGATCAGCTCGCCCGGTAATACCATTAAGTGACGCTCATTTTTCATACACATGTCTTCCCGCTCTGCACTCGCCGCTCCCCTCCCCGCGAAGCCTCACGCTGGGCCCTGCGATTGACATAATTCACGTAATTAAAAAGTATTAATCACTCACTATTATTACTCGCACCGCTATTGCTTCCGTCAGTAAATTATGACGCCGGTGACTGCAGCAGATGTTTGCGACATTTTGCCGGCTAGCACAAGCATATACAGGAAATCCTAAACACATCAAAACACACCCATACACACACAAGTATAACCAAGCACATCCAAGCACTCCCAAGTACTCCCATGTCCTCCCAAACTCCCAAAGGAGTCCCAAGCACTCCCATGTCCTTTTAACACACCCAAGGGGTCCCAAGCACTCCCATGTCCTCCCAAACACACCCAAGCACAGCCAAGATACTTATCCTCCAGTTTTGGATGATCCTTTTTGAAATTAAAATTTTTTTTTTTAGGAAGTGGTATTTATGTGGGTATTTTTTACGTTCTTTTTGTTGCCCTCAGCCAGTGTCCTTCGTGCATAATAAAGCAAGCCCAAACACGCCTAGACACGCCCAAGCTCCCCGGTCTTGTAGTGCACTTTATTGGCACATTGGAACATTCTCCCATAGTCTGGAGTCTGGAAGTAACCCAAGTGTCTGAACACGTCAGGACGTCAGTGACATCTTTCCCCACGGAAACATTTTGTGTTCGTAAACTCTCTATTTACTAGTTTCCCGCACAGTCTCGCGTGGGACTGAGCCGTAATTACTCGGGTGAACATCTTCGAAATTAAGGGAAAATTAAAGTTTTATCCTTTTGATGAATTGTGTGTGTGGGGGTGGGGGGAAGGTGAGGGTGGCAGAGTTGAGAGATATAAAGGACTAGTGGATGAAGATGTCGCAGCCTCTTGTCTGTCTACCTATTCCTTTCACCTCTGCTGGTTCTTCGAGTGTTTCAAGCCACGGCAAGAAAACTTATCCCTTCATCACTTTCTCTACCTGCCGTGGCGCTCAGAGATGTAGAAGACCGGAGGGTGTGATATCTCAGGTGCCTGTCTGTCTACTACTTCATTCATCTGTCTTGGCTGGCCTTCTGCGTCAGGCCATTGCAGCAAAACATCTCTTCATCACTTTCTCTGTCTGTCTCGCGTCTTCCACGTTGCTAAGCTGCCATTCAGTTACTCTCTACATCTGTACTTAGATATTTTGGTCCAATCCAGCAAAACTGTTGGCATCTTTATTTATAGTTCTTTGTCTGCCCCACCATGCTTGACCGTTGTTGGACCATTCTGCTGCGCACCTTCGCGTGGCGGTCCAAGGTACCTTCACTCCCTCACTCCCTTGCGTCTTGTCTTTCCTCTGACGGCACGGAAGACATGTACAAAGGAAGTCTGGCAAGTGCAGTTACTCGGAAGGTTGAATGGAAAATATTACGAGACACGCGGAATAGGACAAAAAAAAAAAAAATGTTATCTCGCCTGGTTAATTTATGTGTAGATATAATATTGTCTGAGGCGTGCCTGCTGGCCTTTCATATAACTGGAAGCAGGGAAACTGGAAGCTCGTACAAATGGTGAACACAGCGAAGCATAACAGTATTTTTTAATTTTGTCGAGTGCAGAGAAAACAGCTGCTATTAGTCTTTCGTCGCTGGGAAAACAACAGATAAACCAGAGCTCGTAGAAAAGGTCGAGAGACTTAAACAAACAACACTATATAGAGAATATTCGTTTTTACACCCTCGCTCTGCCAATCAATCGCGGGGAGCGGGTATCGGTCTTGCAGTAACACGAGTGTGGGGAATAAATGTAGTCGAGGTGCTTCAGGTTCAGGAAAAGATCGGAGTAGCACATTTTTGGTTCCCGCACCGTGTTTTGTTGTTCAGGAGAGGCAGGAGAGGCACTCGGCCGCAAGATGCACGTGGAGGAGGAGAAGGAGGAAGAGCAGGAGACTAGAATATTTTGTTGAGTTACCGCCAACTTGTGTTTACCAGCGAAGGTTTGGAAAGGAAAGGAATATCGGAAGCAGTGAGGACCCTTGTGTGTGTGTGTGTGTGTGTGTGTGTGTGTGTGGGTGTGTGTGTGTGTGTGGCAGGCTGAGATAAACAGGGCCCCTCCACACACACACACACACACACACACACACACACACACACACACACACACACACACACACACACACAAACACACTTCCTCGCCCAGTCTTGCTTTCCTTTACTTATTCCTTCCCATTTTCCTCCTCCTCCTATCTCTTCTCGCTCTGTCTCTTTCTCTCTCCTGTTCCAACTCTATCTCTCTTTGCTCCTCCTGTTATCTCCTTCCCCATTCTGTCTCTCCTTTCTTGCTTCGCTTTTCACTCCTTCTCTCCTATTCTCTCTCCTTGAACCCTGTTTATCTCCACTTCCACTTTCTCCTTCTTCTCTCTTCTCTTATTGCATACCTCTCTCTCTATCTTCTCTTCGCTTCGCTTCGCTTCCCATTCTTTCGTTCCTTATTTTATATTTTCTTGCTTTTCTCAGTTCCTGTTTGTCCTGTCTCTCATTGTCTCTATCCTCAGTCTCTTTTCACTGTCCTCCCTTTCCACTTTCCATTCTTTTATTCCCTCTCATTCCTCGCTTCCTCCTGCCTCCTCCCGGCCCCTACCCTCCCTGCCCCCCCTGCCTCCTCCAGCCTCCCCCCTCTCTCCCTGTCTCCTCCCAGCATGCACGGAATTAAGGTAAGGAAAGACGCCTTGGGGATCCATCCACTCGTCACGTAACGCCAAGGTTGTGGATTTATGGCGCGGCGTATACTGTGTGACACCTTGATTAAATGTGTGGCGTTGCGGACACTGGGGAGCAGCGGAGATGACAGGTGGAGGACAGGTGGAGGACAGGTGGAGAACGGCTTACCCTTCAGGCTCTGCACTTGGAATTTCCCTCGACGGTGTCTCAGAATTCGTGAATGCAATTTGTTTTATTCGTGTCAGCGTTTTCTGTTTTTTTTGTTTTCCTTTTTTTCCTTCTCTATATTTTTGCCTTTATGCTTTTCCGTTACCAGGAATGTTGATGGATTTTTCCGGTGGTTTTATTATTATTTTTTTTATTTCCTTCCCTCGCACGTGTATATTTCAGTATATTTTCCAGATTACTTTCTTTTTTTAATATATTCCGGAGTGCGTACCGCTGTGGTTATTTCTTTCTCCCTCGGGTCAGCTTGGGGGAGAATATTTATATGTTTCCCTTCCTTCCTTCTTTCCCGCCTTCCTTCCTACCTACCAACATTCCTTCCTTCCTTCCTTTCTTCTTTCCTTCTTTCTCCTTTCCCTGGGCCGTAAATTTAATCAGTCTTGCCTTTCTTTCCTTCGTTTCGTTCCAACTCGCAAACTTTCTCCCCCCCAAATTTTCTTCGCAGACTCGTTCGCGGCGCGCCTCTTAAGTGGCGGCCGCAGGCGGGGCCACCACTGCTCCTCCTCAGCACTTACCTCTTTCTCCTCCTCCTCCTTCTGCTACCTCCATCGCCACCACCATCACCACCACCACACAACTATATAATTTCACGCTTACTTCAGTATCAGCATCACCACCACCACCATTACTATCACTACGTCACCACACACACACACACACACACACACACACACACACACACACACGTACAAACGTACACACGTACTCACACGTACACACAAAGGGGTCAATAGCACGTTCCCTTTTTAAAATCTACTAACAGAATAATAGTGTGTGTGTGTGTGTGTGTGTGTGTGTGTGTGTGTGCGCGACAAACACTGAACATTAATGAAGCTACATCCATACAAAGTAAAAAATCACTTCCATTTTTTTCCAGTTAAAGCTTAAAACAAAAATCTGTGTATAAGACTACAATACACGTTATGATACGCACACACACACACACACACACACACACACACACACACACACACACACAAAGGAAATAGAAACAATAAAAGTTAAATATTGCAACGCTCACCCCTTCCCTCCCTCACTCACTCACTCACTCACTCACTCACTCACTCACTCACTCACTCACTCACTCACACCTTTCAACTTAATTGTGAATGACATGATGAACAAAATAAGCTTTCTACAGTAAAACATCATTTTCACACACTCTTCATTGCTCTCACGCACTCTCCCTCCCTCTCTCTCTTCCTCTCACAGGTAACTCTTGTATTCCTCTCACCTTTCTTCCCTCCCTCCCTCCCTCCTTCCATGCCTCCCTGTCTCCATCTCTCCCCAAAGGACAATCTTCCTCTCTCTCTCCCTCTCCCTCTCCCTCTCCCTCTCCCTCTCCCTCTCTCTTGCCTCTCTGTCCTAAGCGGAAAAAAATAAAGGATGAAAAAACCTGTTACACGTTTTTTTTTTTTTTTTTCCTGTGGCTCTCCTCCTCCTCCTCCTCCTCCTCCTCCTCCTCCTCCTCCTCCTCCTCCTCCTCCTCCTCCTCCTCCTCCTCGTTCTGTTCCTCATGTTTTATTCATCTAAGATAAAGCGAATCCAAGGTTGGGTGGGGTAGCGGCGGTGGCTTCATGGGAGGGATGGGAGAAGGGGGAAGTGATGGGGAAGAGGGGTGGCTAGACAGGACACGTTCAGAGGATCAACGTGTACTGTACTGGATGCGTTTCCTTTATACTCTCTCTCTCTCTCTCTCTCTCTCTCTCTCTCTCTCTCTCTCTCTCTCTCTCTCTCTCTCTCTCTCTCTCTCTCTCTCTCTCTCTCTCTCTCTTTTTCTTTTCTGCTCTTCCGCCTGTTAACTTCATACTCTTTACCCTCCTCCCCATCCTCCTCCTCCTCTCCTCCCCCCAACTCCTCCTCCTCCGATCAGGCTTTAGGAGAAAACAATATACATTTTATGGGAGGCGAAAGGTAATCCCCAGGTGTATTGTAGGTGTGGCTGGATGTAGGTACGTGTGTGGCTCTACTTGTGTGGGTGTACCTGTATTTGTTAACACACACACACACACACACACACACACACACAGTAGTAGCAGTAGTTTATTGACAAATTTAGCAGTATGAAATGCAAAATACATATACAAAACGCAAAATACAGAATTAGAAAAGGTAAAGGATAATCAACAATAATCTAATTTTGTCCAGCTGAAAGCAATGCAAGTAAACATTGTAAAAGACTAAAACACACACACACACACACACACACACACACACACACACACACACACACACACACACACACACACACACACTTTTATTAACATCAGACTTGACACAAAGGCTCCAGGCACAACTTCTATTCAAACAATTTAATTTGTCGAGCCACACAATGAATGTTCCGTGACTGACAATAGCTGCCCCGCCCCGCCCCGCCCCACCCTCCAGCATCTGTCTGTGGGCCTGGGCGTGGGCGGTGGGCGGTGGGTGGTGGCTGGTAGTGGATGGCTCATAGTAATTTTTTCCCTTCCATTTTTTCTTCCTTCAAGAATTCATGTCTTGAGAATAAAACTGCCTTAATTACTTGCTTTATATGATTTGTTGTGCCATTTTTCTTGTTTCTTTTTACTCTTGTTTTATTCTTCATTTTCTTTAGTCTTGTTTTCCTTTCAGAGATTACGACACACTTCCTGTCCTCTCTCTTGGTATGACCTGCTGATGTGACCTATTGATGTGACCTACTGAATAACCTGCTGGTGTGACCTACTGAATGACCTGCTGATGTGACCTACTGATGTGACCTACTGAATGACCTGCTGATGTGACCTACTAATGTGACATACTGAATGACCTGCTGATGTGACCTGCTGATGTGACTTCTTAGCGTGAACTGTGAGTGTGACCCGCTGGTGTGACCTGTTTGTGTGACTTAGTGATGTGGCCTCTGTTTATTGCTGACTGGAGACTGACGGGGGGCTGATAAGTGCTGACGGTGCTGGCAAAGGGTTTCTGACGGAGTTCCTGGCGTTGCTGGGGACTGAGGAAGGGAACTGACGGAACTAATGCTGTTGATGGGAGCTGGCGGGGCTGACGGGGCTGACGGCGCTGATTGGGCTGACGGGGCTTAGAGAGAAGGGAGTCGTCTCGGGGGATTCACGTTTCAGACAAGTGACGATTGATTGAAGGCGTCTTTCTTTGTTTCTCTCTTTTCTTTCTTTCTTTCTTTCTTTCTTTCTTTCTTCCTTGACGTCATGACATTCCCTCCGCCACGATTTGGGAATTTCATGGGTATTTTTGTTTTCCTTTGAGGCGCCATTACGCAGCCCAGGACTTGAGTGACACACACACACACACACACACACACACACACACACACACACACGCTGCATGCATTATTTTATCCCCCTCCTCCTCCTCCTCCTCCTTCTCCTTCTTCTCCTTCTCCTTCTCCTTCTCCTTCTCCTTCTCCTTCTCTTTCTCCTCCTCCTCCTACTCATCATCATCATCATCATCATCATCATCATCATCATCACAGCGACAGGAAAACCGTGAAATGCGTCAGTCAGTAATTTCACGTCGGCAACACTTCCGTCGTGACTTAATACTCTTGTTTTGAAAGCTCTCAACTTTTTATTAATTTAGGCTTCTTTTTTCTCTCTTTCTCTCTTTTGTGTAACGTCACTCTTCATTATTTTCAACATAAATACACGAGGAGGGAGAAAGTTTTTTTTTTTTTTGCAATTTTCTCCCTCGTCATTTTCCTTTCCTGTCCTTAGCTAATTTTTCTGCTTTTATTTTATCATCGAGGTGAAAAAAAATGTTATCTCGGCAGCTTATCTGTGACATTATATGACCTGGTGCCGCGTTCTGTTGGCACTCCTGACTCGACTCTTAAAGGAGGAGGAGGAAGAGGACGAGGAGAAGGAAGAGAAGAAAGAGGAGAAAGAGAATAACTAGATTGAAGAAGAGGTGGAGGGAAAAAAGACGAGGACCAACAGGAGGAGGAGGAGGGAGAGTAAGAGGAGAATCACTATAATGAGTAGGAGGAGGAGGAGGAGGGGGAGGAGGAAGAGGAGGAGGAGGAGGAGGAGGAGGAGGATCAACAGGAGGATGAGAAGAGGAATCAACAGGAGGAGGAGGAGGATCCGTGACGTTAATTTGAACCGACTCCGCTAACTTTTCCGTGATTCGTTTTCTCTCTCTCTCTCTCTCTCTCTCTCTCTCTCTCTCTCTCTCTCTCTCTCTCTCTCTCTCTCTCTCTCTCTCTCTCTCTCCTTCTGGGATATTTTATTTTTGTATCCTCAGTTCGCCTTGGGTTCGAAAAGAGAATGTATAAAAAGAAGACAAGAGAGAAAGGAATAATTTTTGTCCTATTGAAATAAACAAATTTTTCTTTCACTACAACTACGTATTATTATTAAACGCTTTGATGCGACAGATATAGAAAAAGAATGATGTAAAAATTGAAATGTGAAGGGATGTATTTTGTGACAAGTAAATTATTAAACATTGTTCATATTGAAAGCACGGGTGTTTTGTGTGTGTGTGTGTGTGTGTGTGTGTGTGTGTGGGCGGTGGGTGGTGGGTGGGGTTGGTCACGGTTACCCATGCTTGTTTTAATATTAAGATTCATATATGCGTGTTTGTGTTGGTTTGTGGCGCATTGTTTGTGTTGTTGGTGCACGTGTGTGTGTGTGTGTGTGTGTGTGTGTGTGTGTGTGTGTGTGTGTGTGATGAGTGGTGGTGCATTTTGATGGCTTTGATCCTACCATGTGTGTGTGTGTGTGTGTGTGTGTGTGTGTGTGTGTGTGTGTGTGTGTGTGTGTTATTATATGTGAGTGGACGGGCGAAGGCAAATAAACATACATGCACACTAACCCATACACACACACACACACACACACACACACACACACACACACACACACACACACACACACACACACACACACACACGTCCCATCATTACCAACAAAACCCATCGCCATCAAAGGCACGCGTCATAATTCGCCAAGTTAAAGTGAACGAGGCCGAACATCAAGTTATACGGGTAACAAAACAATTTTTACGGCCTGACCTGACCTGTTTCCTGCCTCCTCTGTGACCTGCCTCCTGCTGTGACCTGCGTGACCACCGCCACTTATAGGTCGCAGGGGAAGTTGGGGGAGATGGACACAGGAGGAAAGTTTAGTAATGATATTCAAACCTATTAAATATTGAGACAAGAAATAGAAAATAGAAAAAGCTTTAAAAATTTATAATTGTAGCGACTTAGGGGTATGTTTAACTCTCTCTCTCTCTCTCTCTCTCTCTCTCTCTCTCTCTCTCTCTCTCTCTCTCTCTCTCTCTCTCTCTCTCTCTCTCTGATGTCATTTAATCTATCATTTCAAAAGTTCCTCCACCAGATCCTCTTCCTGCTTATGCTTATTGTCGCCTCTTTGTTGCTCACACCCGCTCGTTGGTAGCCTCTCCTCCTCCTCCTCCTCCTCCTCCTCCTCCTTTTGTTTGCTAAAAAGTTAAATGAAACTGCGAGTTTGTGTGGACCGCAACGAAACAGACGGTAGGTAAAAAAACACCAAACCGAAATGTTGGAATAATGAAATCAGATGCTGCCTTCTGGCTAAGAAAAATGCGTACCACAAATTCATATTAACACAATATAATAATGATAAAATAGAGCACGACAGATTGCGTAGAAAAACAAAAAAGCTGATCAAATGCAGCAAAATATCTGTTGAAGCTCAGATCGCGAACTCATGTAAAACGAACCCAAAGGAATTTTACAGCTATGTAAAAGCAAAAAGGGTCTTAACATCAACGATTGGTCCACTAAAAACAGAAAATGGTAAACAGATAGAAAGCGAAACAGACATGGCGAACACCCTGAACGAGTACTTTTCAACAATCTTCACGACTGAGGATGTTCAGGGCAGTCTGCCGACCCCTACGCCTCAGTCACAAGGCACCACGCTGCCGGACTTCACCATCACAGAGTGTGAAATCCTCTCAGTCACGAAGAGCATGAACGTAAACAAAACACCCGGGCCAGACAAGATATCACCCAGGCTTCTTAAAGAAGCAAGAAATGAGCTCGTGAAACCGCTTACAATTTTATTCAATAAAACTTTACTAGCGGGAAAGTTCCCCACAAATGGAGACTAACAAATGTCACGCCAATCTTTGAAAAAGGAAATAAATCTCTCCCAGCCAATTACAGGCCGATCAGTCTAACTTCAGTAGTGTGCAAGCTGATGGAAACAATAATCAGAGATAAAATTGTTAAATATTTAGAGGAAAATAAAATCATAAAGGATTCGCAACACATTTTCAGAACTAAGCGTTCCTGCTTAACAAACTTGCTAGACTTCTTTTATGAAGTATTTAACTCGTATGACGAGACAAAAGCTGTTGATATTATCTACCTTGATTTCCAGAAAGCTTTCGACACTGTTCCCCATAAGAAACTCATCAGTAAAGTAAAAGCTCACGGCATTGCCGGAAACACCCTGAAATGGCTGAGCGACTGGCTCTCTGAAAGAAAACAGCGTGTAGTGATAAATGGAAAAGAGTCAGAGTGGCAAAAGGTAAATAGCGGCGTTCCTCAAGGTTCTTGAGATTCTTGTACTCGTATTTGAGATTCAATATAGAAAGGTGTAAAATTCTACATATCGGAAGCAACAATGTTCAGGCGAGATATGTAATGAATAACATGCCACTGTCAAACACCGATAAAGAAAAAGATCTTGGTGTCGTTGTGTCAAACGATCTAAAGCCGAGTCAACATTGCACAGAAACAGTACAGACGGCAAATAAATCAGTAGGGTTCATTGGAAGAACCTTTGAATTTAAATCAGAGAAGGTTATACTTGCCTTATATAACTCACTGGTGCGCCCTCATCTAGAATACTGTGTACAGTTCTGGTCACCATATTACAAAAAAAAAAACATTGAAAAAAAGTAGAAAAGATACAGCGCAGAGTCACAAAGATGATTCCAAGATTGCGCAATAAGCCGTGTGAGGAACGACTGGAACAACTAAACCTATTTAGTTTAACAAAGTCCAGGATAAGAGGAGACCTAATTGAAGTGTTCGAAATTTTCAAAGGATATAGTAACATTGATGCACATAAATATTTTACCATTGATCATTCTAACCCAACAAGAAATAATGGATTCAAGATTATACCCAAACGTTTTAAATCCCACGAGGCCAAACATTTTTTCTTTAATCGTTTAGTAAATATATGGAATAAACTTCCTGCAGAAATTGGGAACAGCAATACTATTGAATCATTCAAAAATAAAATAGACAAATATTTAAAAGCAAATCACCAACAAGCTCTCTTCTTGTCCGAATAATTGCTAAATTCACTAATAAACTCTTATTTTACAGACACCAGTTTTAATATAAATTGTATTAACTTTCAGATAGGCGTATAGAGTTCACCGTAGGGTGAATAGTAGAACTTCCTTTCATCCTTTCCTATGAAAATTCCATGTCAGTTTTTTTCCATACTGCATGGTACTTTTCCCAACTATTTCCATGCCAGCGCAAGCTGGAGGGAGTGGTGGGTGGGGAGGAGCCTTCTGCTATGCTGTCCTGTCTCTCTTCTCTGTAGCTAGTTAGAAGTAGTTACCAAACAGCCTTGCAAGGACTAAAAGGTCTGTTGCTGTTTGGCTTTCCTTTGTATTCCTTTGTATTCCTCCTACTCTTTTCCGGAAATCAATATTATACTCAGTTTCTTCATTGTAAACGTCAGTTGTCTTCTCTTTTTAATAATCTTGGCATTCTTTTCATCAGCAAAGAGCGTCTCTCTCTCTCTCTCTCTCTCTCTCTCTCTCTCTCTCTCTCTCTCTCTCTCTCTCTCTCTCTCTCTCTCTCTCTCTCTCTCTCTCTCTCTCTCTCACGTATTTTCCTCCTCCTCCTCCGCCATCTTCTTCTTCTCCCTCCTCCCCCTCCTCCTTCTTCTCTTTAGCCTCCAACCTTAGTCGGCATCAATATTCCTCTGAGGTCGTTTGATTTAATACCAGGTCGTAATATGGCGGCGGTGCGTAAGTCACTCCTCTGCTTCCTGAATAAAAACCTCCCAAGTCATTCCTTTCCGGGAGACTTCTTGTCGTTTTGCAGTCATTCCGTCAGTCACTCTCCTTCAGTCAGAGAGAGAGAGAGAGAGAGAGAGAGAGAGAGAGAGAGAGAGAGAGAGAGAGAGAGAGAGAGAGAGAGAGAGAGAGAGAGTCCTTCCTTCCTTTCTTGGGGACTTCTTGTCATTTTTCAGTCAGTCAGTTACACACTCAGCCAGTCGGTCAGTCAGTGAGTCATTCAGTCAGCTAATCAGTCAATTGGTTAATCAGGCAGAGAAACAAACAGCCTCATAACTCCTTTTCTTGTGATATTCCTTTTATTTTTTTCAGTCGTTCAGTCAGTCACTCAAAAGAATGAAGAGAGAGCGTCTTACCTCGTTTCTCTCAGTGAATTCCTTATAATTTTTTGGGGTCAGTCATTCAGTCAGTCCCTCTCCCAACCAGTCAGTCAGTCGGTCAGAGGAATGGAGAGAGAGAGCGTCTTACTTCCTTTCTTTCTTGGTGAATTCCTTGCCATTTTTTCATTGTCAATTAGTCAGAGGAGGAATGGGGGAATGAGGGAGGGAAGAGGGTACGTAAGAGGAAGAGAAGGACTGAAGGAGAGAGATAAAACAGAGAGGAGATATTTTAATTATTTTCTCAGGCAGTCAGTCATAGGAGGAGGGAAGGAACCGGAGAGAGGGAGCGGGATGCGGTGGTCACTTCCTTTCTCAGCAGCACTGGGCGTGACGTTTATTGTTATGTTTACCTTACGTCAGGCGGTAAACAGCTCACCGCGGCCGATAGATGGCTTTTTTTACCCTCGTGTCCACTACCAGACTTTTTATCCGCTCTTTCTTTTCCCTCACTGCCACACACACACTCTCTCTCTCTCTCTCTCTCTCTCTCTCTCTCTCTCTCTCTCTCTCTCTCTCTCTCTCTCTCTCTCTCTCTCTCTCTCTCTCTCTCTCTCTCTCTCTAAATTACTATTATTTTTCTAATTTAATTCAGTGTTGTGTTTTTGTTGACAATCCCCGAAGTAATTGTTTTCCTGCACGCGTGTATGCATGCGTGTATGTGTGCGTGCGTGTGTGTGTGTGTGTGTGTGTGTGTGTGTGTGTGTGTGTGTGTGTGTGTGTGTGTGTGTGTGTGTGGGTATGTGTGTGTGTGTGTGTGTGTGTCCTCTCCTCTCTGTGTCCTCTTTTCTTTCATTAACTCTTTTTTTTTATCGGAAACAGGTCACGGTCAGAGAGAGGAAGGGGAAAAATAAAGGGGGAATATCTAAATGGGGAAAAATGGAGGGGGGTGGGGAGCGGGGAAAAAAGTGGAAGAGGGGACGTGATGGAACGGGAAAAAAGATAAAAGGAAAAAATAGTAGAATAGGAAAAACTGGGAAACTAGGAATGTAATGGGAGGAAATAATCAATTTTGAGAGAGAGAGAGAGAGAGAGAGAGAGAGAGAGAGAGAGAGAGAGAGAGAGAGAGAGAGAGAGAGAGAGAGAGAGAGAGAGAGAGAGAGAGAGAGAGAGAAAACGCTACAAAAGACTAACACAATTTTTTTTCTGACACAAATGACTTCGTTACTTTTTAATGTCCCTTGTTAACCTTATTGAACCTTTTAGACCTGTCGCAAGTCACGTGTCCGGCTCAATGATGTCCACGAAAAAGGTTCTCTAAGTTCTTAAGTTCTCATCATCTTTCATAGCATCTCATAAACTTACATATCTCGTTCACTTAAATTCATATCTTCTCAGCGTTCCCATGTCTTATTCCCGGTGTCTCATTTAAGATAGGCAATGTTCTTAGTGTTCCTTCCTCTCTAGGTGTTCATTGCAGGTGTGTCTTCTATGCTCCTTGTCTCTG
Organism: Scylla paramamosain; assembly: GCF_035594125.1. NCBI lineage: Eukaryota > Metazoa > Arthropoda > Malacostraca > Decapoda > Portunidae > Scylla > Scylla paramamosain. The sequence goes on from NC_087181.1 coordinate 10,331,657, forward strand.
GAATACCTGGACAGGTGTTAGACTTCACACCTGGTACAACAGAGCATCATTTTTACATTTCTCACTTTTTCTAGATGTTTTAATAGCGTCTCTCTCTCTCTCTCTCTCTCTCTCTCTCTCTCTCTCTCTCTCTCTCTCTCTCTCTCTCTCTCTCTCTCTCTCTCTCTCTCTCTCTCTCTCTCTCTCTCTCTCTCTCTCTCTCTCAGTTCGATGTTTATCTTCAAGTGGCTCCTTTCTTTCTTCAGTTTCCCCTTCTTCAATATTTTTGGCCGAATTTTAAGTGAATGCGCGACGGGAGCGAGGCAATGCTACACCCCCGCTCCACGTTTTCTATTAAGAGATCGTCGCTTTGGAGTACAGAACGAGAATTCCCTTTGGTATTGACGCGTCGCTGAGCAGGAGGACGAGGACGAGGAGGAGGACAAGGAGGGCGGAAATAATAGAAGACTAAGGAATGAGATTGAAAACTGAGGGATATTGACGGGGATACCTTGAGTGAGGGGAAGGGAGGCCAGCTAGAACTGAAAGCATGGGTGGAGGAACTGATGAAAGCAACTGCGATAAGAAATAAAGTAAGGGGTAGAGGAGAGGAATTATTATACGTAACGAGGGTGGAGGGAGGGAAGGAAGAAGAAAAGGCATGGAAGCAAAGATGGCAATATTTTTAATGTGAGGAAGAGAATATTAGGATTAGGTGAGGGAGGAAGGATAAGAAAAGGGAAGATCAGAGTTGGGTGGAAGAGAAGACTTGAGGAAAGGATAAGGTTTCGGATGTGAGGAAGAGGATAAGCATAGGAGAGGGTGAGGAGCGTAAGGTAAACTGAAAAGCACTCTAAGAGGATTGGGAGGAAGATAGGAAAAAAGAGAATAATAAATTTAATGTGAAATTTGAAAATAGGGGACTATAGATAGGAAACTAAAAGAAAAGGATGTATTTTAGTGTGGAATGTAAGAAGGGAAAGTAAAGACGGTTGAAGGAGAGAGACAGAGAAAAAGAGAAGAACTGGAGGACAACAAGAAGAGTGAGGAGGAGGAAGAACTCTAAAGAGAAAGGAATTGGTGAGAGCGAGCGAGGGAGGAGAACGAAGGAGACTTGCCAAGGAAAAGAAAACGAAACGTGGGACAAAAGAGACCCGCTAATCGCACCGCCTGCAAAGAAAACGGGAAAGGAGTCCCTGGCGAGCAGCAGGCGAGGCGACGTAATGTTTCCTTGTGTTATGATAAGTGGCGTGGAGGCAAGTGGTGGTGGTGGCGGTGGTGGTGGCGGTGGTGGTGGCGGCGGCAGCGCGCGGGCTACACATGTTAAAGGTGACGCCACACGGCCGGTCACTTATTAACACCTGCCGCCAAGTGCCTCGCCAGGAGACCACGGCACAGATAGGAGAAAAACACCTGTACTGTTGGGTACGTTTAGTGTCCCAGAACGTTGCTAGGAGGGAAATAGGGAGAATTCGTCTTAATTGGCAGGTAAAAAAAAAAAGTAAGGTCCGCGTGAATATGAAAATTCCTGTATATTTGGATCCTGTCAGCGGGTGTTCGTTACTATGGTTCAGGTACGTGCAGGTAGACAGAGAACACCTGTATTGGCTGCTGCTATGATTGATTAAATGAGGCAAGGTGTGCAGGTACCCTTATATTTCTAATGTTCTTAGTGGAGTTTGATTAAAAAAAATAATCAGGTGTGTTTCCAGATATGGCACAAAAATACCTGAAATACTGGGCAAGTTTGGAATTGTTGATGCAGAGAATAAAGTCATAGGTGCATGAAGGTAGTTAGCACACACACACACACACACACACACACACACACACACACACACACACACACACACACACACACACACACACACACACACACACACACACACACCTGTAGTATCGGCGGGTTTGGAGGTGTGCCAAGGCCGCCACCAGCAAGTGTAGAAATATTGGCCTGATATAATTCTTGCATTTTATTTTTATAGATACATTTAGTATTTTTAAAACTGCGCCCAGGCCATGAACGGGTTGGAAATATCACGTGTTTTATTTGATACAGATGTCACGTATTTTGTTTTCATATCTATTTTTTTTTATCAGCTTGTCCTCTTTTTTTACATTTTTTTTTATATAAGTGTTTCAAAGCCACGCAAAGGCCACGGACGGTAATAGAAGAATAAT
>NC_087181.1:10341316-10361316 GCF_035594125.1 Scylla paramamosain
CTACCAAGTAATGGCGGGCGAGTGGGGCAGGAGGAGCCACTCGTCGGCCTGGAGGAGTGCTCGTGCCCAGGCCAGAGGAGGCGAGGGACAACGCACACCTGCATAAAACACCTTAATTGGAGAGGCATTCATTATGGACCCTACCCGCCACCACCACCACCGCCACTGCCACCGCCACCGCCACCGGCACCGCTACCGCTGCCTCCAGCATCTCACCGCCGTCATTGATCACCGTGGTATTTTTTCGTTATTTTGAGCCGCAGCGGAAAGTATATTAAATTTAGCTTCATGGATGTGTTCGTGCCCAGTGTGTGTGTGTGTGTGTGTGTGTGTGTGTGTGTGTGTGTGTGTGTGTGTGTGTGTGTGCAGGTTGTACGAAATTTTATAATCACATGCATAAATAAAGAACTGTGTAAGTAGGGCGGTAGGTCGCTGGGTAGGTCGGTAGGCCGGCTAGGGCGTGGCTTTATGACCTTTAATCAGCTTAACTCAGCCTCATACTGCAGTGGAAAAAAAATAACTAAGTAAGCTTCCTTCCTTGGGTAATGTAACCTTGGCAAGCCCTTTTCTCGGGCCACGATATTCCAGGCACGAGTTTATTAGCATTAATCTTCGTATTTGGACTGGACTCTTTCCTTCCGGGGTTTGCTGATTTGTCGCTCTGTTTACACAAGACTGTTTGATGAGTTGAGCCAGGATTTTGCGGAGGAAAGATGCCCCCGAATGCGACCTTGTGGCCATCGTGTTTGCATGAACCACCCGCGGCTTTGTGAACCGGGACGTTAGAGCCACGCTGCATGTTGTATTCCTTGCAAGAGAAGCACAGTCCTCGGCACCCTCCATGGAAGAACCAGATTGGATGGGATGCCCTCTCTGTAAGAAGCAGACTAGTTTTTTTTCACCGTTCTGTTAGAATCGTATACTATTGAGACAGTAGACTTTGTTGGATTAAAGGGGAAAACGAGAAAGGGTAAGGAAGGGAACTTAGTGACAAGGTGAGAAGTGATGGAGTGACGAGATACGTGTCGGCAGAGCGTGACAGGGCAAGGAAGAACGGAGGGTGACTAGGTTAGAAGAGAAAGCACATAACTAAGGAAGGGGTTAGAAGTGACTGAGTGACGGGATATGTGTGCGCGAAGTGTGATGGGACAACAAGGGGCGGAGGATGTCTGGGTTAGGAAGGGCGAACATGATTAGTTAAGGAAGGGTAAGATGCGTGAGTCAGAGTGCAGTTGTGACAACCCCATGAAACTGGAAGGGCGTGCCGAAGGGCGCAGTGGAAAGCTTCGCCAAACAGGAAAGTAAGCGTGAGGCAAGACTTATGCTTATCTTTATAATTTTCTGGTCCAGAGATCATATTGTTTACGGAATCTCCTGCTTTCTTACCACGGAACTTTGGACTTTGTGTCTCGCGGAGTAGAGGCGATAATGGCGTGACGTGGAGGGACTGTTCATGAGAGAGGAGGCAAGGGGAAGAAAAATGGTCCTTATCTTGATGTAGTACAGGGTTGCTTTCCGCGCCTTGAGAAGCTCGTGCGAGTGTGGGACTTAAGTGTTTCTGTTAAGGATTTGCAAGGAAAAATATTATGCTTTTATTATATTTGCATTTCATCTTGTCGTTGCTGTTGTTGTTCGTTGTTGCTGTTGTTCTTAATACTATAGCTGCTACTACTACTACTACTACTACTACTACTACTACTACTACTACTACTACTACTACTACTACTACTACTACTACTACTAACATTTCAGTACCGGCAAGTGAATTTTTGGCGCAATGGTAGCAAGTGAAGTTTTCGCTCTAATGGGGTTGTTAACAAGCACGCAATTAGGGAGCAGCGCCTTCATTAACCAACTTGACAGAAAATGTACTTGCCGAACTTGTGGCTTCCTGAGTTGGCCAGTTTTAGGACTTAGCGTATCCTTGGTGACAACTTACGTCTGTGTGTGTGTGTGTGTGTGTGTGTGTGTGTGTGTGTGTGTGTGTCCGTCCTCTCTACTCCCTGACTCATCCTTTCTCTTACTGGTGTTGTTCCTTTATCGCCCTCAAGATAGGGCAAAGGTTCAAGCCTCATAACGTTAAGTTTTAAGTCAGATACGAAGAAAATGGTTCTCGAATGGAGTGATAAATGAATGGAATAGCCTCAGTAATCAGCTAACAGAATCCTCAGTCACTCATCAGCATAGGGGAAGAAATAAGAGGTTCAAGCTTGACATTGTTAGATATAAATTAGAGAGTAAAGTAGTAGATGAATGGAATAAACTCAGTAATCAAGCTGTTAGTATCGAGTCAATAAGGAACTTTAAAAGAGGATTATACGAACGATAGATGGATATACTATAGATAGGTGTGTTTTATACTGGGACTGCCATGTGTGAGTCTGATGGCTTCTTGCTGCTTCCCTTAAAATTTCATGCTCTTATGTTCTTGTTTGTTCATTATAGCCCCATCAGACCACGGGGCTGAATGACTGACCAACTGAACAATCGATTAGCATGAAAAGAACATGACCACACACTATCATAGTCTTGTGTGCCGAATATTGATCTCGCTACAGAAACAAGCGTGGACAGGTGAGTGTTTACCTGTAGCATCTGTAAACAACTCATTAATCTTCAGCATAGGAAATGAGCACCTGCATGTATACCGACAATATAAAAGAAGTGTGAAATCATAACGAGATTACACGAGAAAATGTAGCCAGTAAAATTATGACCAGAATCATGAAAATACCCTTAACAATCATAATAACTTTCATTAGAGCTCTCACAACTATCGATAGAATACCCCTAAATATTCCAGACTTTATCATTTACTGTTATTACTACCGACTATTACGTGTTATCGCAGCTACTAGTGCCTGTGTGTGTGTGTGTGTGTGTGTGTGTGTTTGGTGTCACATACTCATGTCTCCTGCGTTATTCAGAGTACACAGCTTCGCCAGGGACTGAGACAGGTCTCTCATCGCTCACAGGTCGAGAGGATAACAGTAAACAGATTCAGAACCAGACCGGAACTACGTAACAAACAAAAGAAACTAAAAAAAAAAAAAAAATCAGAGGAGAGAAGAAAGAATAACCAAAAGAAAGGAAGAGAGACCACCCAGTAGTGAGACCAGAACTAAGAAACCAGAAAAATTAAAAGAGAAAAGCAGACCTGAAACGAGAAGAGAGCGTAATAGAGAGAGGAAGGGGAACAGAGACCCACAAGTACTGAGACCAAATGAACTAAGAACCAAGAGGAAAAGTAAATCTGTTTTAATTTAGATCCACAAGAAGAGAAAGGAATAGACCACAATTGAAACCAGGAGAACACAATTTAAGACTCGAACATACTATAGAAGGGCAGAAAGGCACCCAACACGCTCCTTTCTTCCCGCACAGACAGGCAGGCCCTATTGCACCCCTACAAACACACAGACAAAGGCGGCGTAACGTAAGCACACACTAATCACTCATTATTGATGCCCTATACGCCAAGCCACCACTGCCACTGTATTGTTCAGACTCCACAGCCCCTTTTGATCATACCATTGTGCACGCCAGTCCTCCCTCACTCCCTCACGCCCTCACTCATTCATGCTTTCACTTATTCTTTTCTTTATGCTCTGTGCTGTTTAAATTGCGTTGTTGTTGTTGTTGTTGCTGTTGGCGGTGGTGGTGGTGGTGGTGGTAGTGGTGGTGGGGGTAGTGGTGTATTCACTCACTCTTATCTAATTTGTATGAAGTTTTATTTATGTTTTCTCTGTTTTTTTTATTTTTTTTATTTACAAGTACAGTGATTCTCCAGCCTCTCTCTCTCTCTCTCTCTCTCTCTCTCTCTCTCTCTCTCTCTCTCTCTCTCTCTCTCTCTCTCTCTCTCTCTCTCTCTCTCTCTCTCTCTCTCTCTCACTTTTCTGTTCCATTTTGTACTGTTCAAATAGCATTTTTTTTTTGTTGGTGTATTCAAATAACATACTCTTCACTAATTCGCACGAAGTTTTATTAATGTTTTCTATGTATTTTTTGTTCGTATAGGTACAGTCATTCTTGTTGCCCTGTTTTTATTTCTAAGTTGTATTATGCCTTCGTTGTTCGTATTTAAGTTGAATTCTTTGCTACTTCATTCGTTATGGAGTCACACAATTCTCACACATTTATACAGTTATATTCACGTTTTCTCTGCTTTTGTTTATTGATACAGTCATTCTCATTACGTCGTTTCTGTTTTTTTTATTATCTTTGTTGTTGGTAATTCGAGTTACATTCATCGCTACATTCGTTGCATTCTTCGTTTATTTTTCTGTAAGTTGCTTGATATCTTTGTTCGTATTCAGGTTACATTCTTCGTTAATTCGTTCGATACAGAGTCGCACAGTCTTCACTAATTTATACACGGTTATATTCACGTTTCCTCTCCATTATCCTTCATTTACTTTTCTGTAAATTATTGACATCTCTGTTGTTCATATTCAAGTTACATTTTTCACTGATTTACTCAATATGAAAATATACAATTTTGGTTACTCAATTCTCGTGTATATTTCTACTCGTGTTTTCATTGTTATCATCCTTGTTAATGTGACACATTAAACCAGAGGCCATTTCTCTATGTGTGTGTATAATAATCTGGACTGCTTCGATGTCAGTCACGGATTATGGAATCCTGTGATCTTCATGTGTTTTAGATTTACGAGTCTTGCTTAGGTATTGCTCAGGTAAGCGGGATCAAGTTAGATCTGAAAGAGAGAAAGAAACAAATTTGTTCTCAGAATAGAGAACAAATAATAATGGAATAGACTCAGCAATCCAGTTGTTAGTGCTGAATCAATACAGAGCTTTAAAGTAAACAGATTTATGGCCTGGAATGATAGGTAGAAATAGGGATGTATGTTTTATAAAGACATTGTCACGTGTAGATATGATGGCTTATTGCAGCTTCTCTTATTTTCTTATGTTCTTATGTATCACTCATGTCAGGTGAACGTATACGTGCCTGCGCTTCATTGACCTCATCCGTCCTCAGGTGAAGGTGGAGTGAGAAAGTAAAAGAAAAGAAAAAAAATAAAAGACCTTAACATCATATGTATTTTTTCACTTAATATTATTCAAGGGAGAACAGACGAAGAGAAAGAAAGAACTTGGAAACGCGTGAAATATTAAAGCTTTCACTTCAGAATCTTCCTCTGTCTTGTTCGCGTGTCAGTGTAATGTAGTTGTCTGTCTTCAGAGAGAGAGCGTCATGGTGTTCTACGTGGCAGTAGTAAGTTAGGTCTGCTGAGTGTTATGGATTCAGTGACATGATATGCATGCTGCGACACTTCAGTATTAGAGAGAGAGAGAGAGAGAGAGAGAGAGAGAGAGAGAGAGAGAGAGAGAGAGAGAGAGAGAGAGAGAGAGAGAGACTTTGATAAACTTAACGCCAGTTTCTCGTAACGAATCAAATACCTGTACTTTTTTATTTTCATTCTTTGCTACAAGTTAAAGACAGAAAATTCTCTCTCTCTCTCTCCCTCTCTCTCCCCCCTTTCTTTCTCTCTCTCTCTCTCTCTCTCTCTCTCTCTCTCTCTCTCTCTCTCTCTCTCTCTCTCTCTCTCTCTCTCTCTCTCTCTCTGCCGTCACTCCCCCAGGTGATATGTAAGGGTTGGTAATGTCCAGAGTAAGAGTGTGCACCTGTACTTGATAACACCTGTGAGTCCCCGTGGCCTCGCTTCACCATTCCTCTCAATTGCATAATACACTTCTGTCTTTATCCGTCCGTCCTCTCTCCCCTCTTCTTCTTCTTCCGATCCACTCTATCCTTTTCCCTCCACCGTCTCTCACATCTCCCTCAGGTACTGCTCGTTCGCTTCCTCTCCCTTCTCTCTCTCTCTCTCTCTCTCTCTCTCTCTCTCTCTCTCTCTCTCTCTCTCTCTCTCTCTCTCTCTCTCTCTCTCTCTCTCTCTCTCTCTCTCTCGTATCCAACGTAAGTGACTCTTACTTTCTCGGAAAATTTTTGTCTTTTCTCCTCCTCCTCCTCCTCCTCCTCCTCCTCCTCCTCTTCTTGGGAAGACTTTTGCCTAAGTCACAGTGTTCTCATCGTGTTGCGCCTTTGTGTGTGTCTCTGTGTGTGTGTGTGTGTGTGTGTGTGTACTTTAGAGGCACTCCACACTCCCATTGTTTGCTGCAACTGCCTTCATGAATGCCATTCTTTTTTGCACACACACACACACACACACACACACACACACACACACACACACACACACACACACACACACACACACACACACACACACACACACACACTAAAACATTTCACAGGCAAGAACAGAACATGAATCAAATACGACTATTTGTCTGGGAAGTCTGTAGCACACTGTCTCGCATGGCGCAGGAACAAAAAGATGAACACATAGGTGAAGACAGTGAAGACAGGTGAACACAGATGAACACATGTAAAATGTACTAGATATTGTATAGGTGAAGATAGGTTGAACACAGGTGAACACAGGTGAACACAGGTGAACACAGGTAAAACACATGTGAAAACAGATGGACAGACTTGTGTTGCACTCCTTCACAGCACAAGGGAAGAGCGCCCCGTGATGAATAGCTTGGCAAGACGAGTGTCCCTGCTAATAATAATAATAATAGTCACTCGTAATACTTAAATGTAATGAAAGTAATGATCGCGTTGATACATTGCAGCACGTAATATAAAGTCCTGTCGCTGTGTTATGGCAGAGATATATTGCCAGTTAGCCATTTGAAGCATCCTGTCACTCCACACTCACACACACACACACACACACACACACACACACACACACACACACACACACACACACACACACACACACACACACACACAGAGAGACACACACGCACGGGCGGCACTTTCACTAACACCTTCATAATGTCTCGCCCCTGCCGTCGTCCGGGTGTTTCCTTTCACCGTGATAGATAATTACGAGGCGCGTCAAGTCGTGGACGAGCCAGCACCTCCATGGGGGCTCCGCGTCGCCTTAGAAGTGCTGAATATTGTAACGGAACAGCGGGGCGGCACGCTGCGTTTTGTCTCCCCGGGGCGGGTCGCGGGGTACTTCAGGGTCCTTTACTGCAGAGTACTGGCGTGGAGGGAAGCTTTTGCCTCGTCCGCGGATATTAATTTGGTCTGCGTGCACTGGCTTGGCGAGGAGAGGAGCATAAAGCCGCGGGATTAGTGTGTGGGAGGCTGCGTGTGGGCAGAGGGTCAGGATGAGTGAGGTGTATGTGGATAGGTGAGTGGGTGAGTTGGTGGGTATGGGTGAGTGCGTAGGAGTGTGTGGGGATGTGCTGCCGTGCGATGAGTGTGTGGAAATGTGAGTGGGTGTATGAAAAATTTGCTGGGTGACTTACTGGGTGCTCTTTCTCCTTCCGTGTCTGAGAAGGAGCGCAGATTTGAAGTTGTTATAAATTTCAGCAAGGAAGAGGGCTTTGACTACCTAGCAAGCCCGCGAAAAGATTCCCAAGGTACTGCAATGCATCCACGTAGTTCGAAGGTTCACCAATAGAGCGCCACAGAGGTCATCGCAGTGCAGTGGTAGCGGTGGGCATCAGGGTGTTGTGGTGGTGGTGGGCAGGTCAACACGGGCCACTCAGGAGCACCGCCACTCATTCAGCTTCTAGAGGCGTGCACGCTCATCCAGTGTTTGAGGAGAGCTGACCTAGTGTTTGGCGCGGCTGTGGGGAATAAAGAGGATACGTTGGGCGTGCATGGCTGGGAGGGAGGCGGGGTGGAGAGTGGTTGCAGGAGCTTGCGGGGAGTGGTGTGGTGCGGTGTGCTGGCGAGGGTGCGTGAGTGAGAGATGAAATGCAAAGAAAGATCATGAAAAAAGGAGGAAACCTGGTGACGTTGATGAATAACCAATCCTGGGAAAACGAGAAAGTCAAAAGAGGGGAAAAAGTACGCGAGATAGTAATGGCGGAGGGAGAACAGAGAGAGAGAGAGAGAGAGAGAGAGAGAGAGAGAGAGAGAGAGAGAGAGAGAGAGAGAGAGAGAGAGAGAGAGAGAGAGAACGTAACGAAAAGAAAACACACACAAAAGCCAAAATATACAGTGCATACACCATACACGCAAGGGTGTGTGTGTGTGTGTGTGTGTGTGTGTGTGTGTGTGTGTACTGTACCGTCAACATTTTCCATGACCGATGGTGTACCGCTTTGTGTACCTTTGTGTCCACCACCACCACCACCACCACCACCACCACCACCACGGCTGTCGTCTGATGGTCTCTATTGCATAAAGATTACTTGACTTGCTCACTGCACTAAAGAAGCTCAAGACTGAACTATTAAACATTCCGGAAATGTTTGTTTCCTCTACAGGTGATGGGCGGTATTCAATGTATTACAGAACCATCTATCGGTGACTTTATGAACTAGTTAGGATATTGTATTGCGCCCTTTTCTTGTGACGTCTTCTCCCTTCTCTTCTTCTTTCCTTTCTCCCCCTACCGGCCGCACCACACCCCGCCCATCACCACATCCCACGGGCCCCATACCAGCACACCTTTCTCGTTTTTGTTTCCTTTCTCCTTCCCTTGTCGGCCACACCATACACAAAACCACACCCTGAACATCACCACATCACTAACACACACCCTCATCACCAGCATACCCTTGACTTCTCTCTCTCTCTCCTCTCCTTTCTTTTCTTTCTTTTTTTCATTTTGCTTCCGTTCGTACCACACCACATCACACCACACCACACTCAGTTAATCATCACACCAGTAACACACACCCTCATCACCCTACCACTCCTACAACACACACACACACACACACACACACACACACACACACACACACACCAATAGCACCTAGTTCTCTCAATCCAACCACTCCTTTCACCCTCTCGGCGCTCACTCCAGCGGCTTGTTCCTGCAGCAGAAGGAGAAACCTTCAGCGGCAGTCACGGTGTGTCAGGAACGCGGAGGTAAGGCGGCAGGTCTCTAAGGGTTCCCGCGGCGCCGCTCAGGGTAATATGAAAGCCTTGAGGAAAGACTTATGGTTTGAACATTTTGTGGCGAGGAGCGGCAGGAGGAGGAGGAGGAGGAGGGAAAATAGGTGCGTAGAAATAAGGTTTTGTGGTGGTGGTGGTGGTGGTGGTGGTGGTGGCGGAGTTTGTGCTTGGTATAAAAGTCTGGAAGTGAAAATGGCATGTGTGTTTTTCGCAACAAGGAGGAGGACGAGGAAGAAGGGGAGGAAGAGGAAGAGGAGGAGGGTACGGGAAGAGGAGAAAGAGGAAGAGAAAACTAAGGAGGAGGAGGAAGAGGAGGAGGAGGAGTAGGGGAGAAGGAGGAGTACGTACATCAGATAAGAAAGTTGTAATTACAGATTTGAAGATATTAGTGGTGTGTGTGTGTGTGTGTGTGTGTGTGTGTGTAAGTAAGTAAGTAAGTAAAGGTTTATTGCCCTGAAATTACAAGTACATTGCTGAATATAAACATACACAAATGACAATGGCACAGCCTGTCAAGGCGAAACTTCCCGACAGACATGTTTACATATTATTCGATTTAGTGTTTACACTGGCACACAGACTGGTAATATTTATTTAACTAATGTATAAAACAACAACAATTGATGTTAATGATAATATTAACAATAATGATAATAACAACAACAACAACAACAACAACAACAACAACAATGATAATAATAATAATGCCAACAATAATAGTTATAATAGTGATAATAAACATTACACTCGTGAAATAGAATTCATACCACACACTACATAAACACACTAGAAAATATATACAAAGTAACTAATATTAACTATTTTGGCAATTATATAAATATGTTTTCACAAACTTTTTAAAAACGGATAAATTAACACTATTGAGAAGAGTCTCAATTTGTACAGGCAATGAATTCCACACTTGGTGAGCGGAGCATAGTATGCTGTGGTTAAAGAGAGACGTTCTGAACTGTGGACATACGAGAGTGACATTATTACCTCGAATGTTGTCTGAAAGGCTGAGCTCCACAATGCTGTGTAAGGTACTTGTAAATGCTTAACAATGAAAAAATATTTATGAATATTTATAAAACTAGGAAAATTTTGTGTATTAAGTATATTTCGTGTTGACTCAAACCTATTTATATAAAATATGCATCTAAAAATTTTATTTTGAGCTATTGATATTTTTTTAATGAAGGACTGCCAAGTACAAGCCCAGATTGATGCACAATAGGTGAGATGGAGGTAACAAAGTGTGTAATAAATACTAGTGAGGGACTCAGGTGTGAGATTATTACGAACTCTGTACAAAATGCCACACATCCTTGCTAATTTATTTGTGACAAAAGAAATCTGATGATTCCAATTCATATTTTCATCTATATAAACACCCCAAAATTTTGTGAATTTTACTCTGGCTAATGTGTTTCCTTCTTTGGTTAGAGGAAGGAATGTTATGTTGTACTGAACGATTTTGAAAAAAAAAAAAAAAAATGGTTAGTTGTTGTAATATTCAGGCTCAATTTATCAATTTTAGTCCAATGGTTATTTTTTTTTCTAATTCTGTAATCAAATTTATGTGAAGATCGTCATTGTTTATATAATCTATTAATAGATTTGTATCATCAGCATAAATAGTGCATTTAAATTTAGAATTTACACTAACAATGTCGTTTATATAGATGAGAAAAAGAATCATTCCTAATATTGACCCCTGTGGTAAACCCTTGTTAATTGCCCTAAAAGAAGAATGCTTGGAGTTGCAGTATACAGCTTGTGACCTAGTAGTTAAATAGCTTTCAAATAGTTTTAAGGGAATGCCTCTAACACCGTAGTGACTCAGCTTATTCAACAGAATTTTGTGACCTATTGTATCAAATGCTTTAGATAGGTCTAAGAATACTCCTGTTAAATAATGTTTTTGTTTTTTTTCCTATATATTGATATGCATTAGATGTGAACTGTAGAATAGCTGTTTCTGTGGAACGACCTGTCCTGAACCCATGCTGATAATCTATGAGTAAATTATTATTTAAAAAAAAATGTGACAAGACGGGAAGTGAACTTAAAGAAAAAAAAAAAAGTATTGAGATAGGCATGTAATTTTTTTTATATCTGATCTATTGCCTGATTTAAGTATTGGTACAACAGTGGCTTTTTTTTAGTGCGTCCGGAAAGATGCCACTTTTCAATGTCAGATTCACTGTGTGTGTTAATGGAATAGCTATATTACTGGCTGCATGTATCAAAACAACTGGGGAAATATCATCATATCCTGAGAAAGACGCTTTAAATGCCGTAATATATTTTTCAATTTCTAAGTTTGTAGCAGGAAATAAATACATTGAGAAATTGGGAGAGTTGTGTAAATAATCTAAAAATCCATTTTCTACAATTTCTGCTGCCTGCTCTCCTGCTTTCAGAGAGTGTTCATTAGATTTATCTGGTACGTTACTACAAATTGGTCTTAGCTTAAATTCACTATTTTTACCACTTGCAGATCTCCTTAATATATTATTTATTGATTTCCAGTGAGACTTAGGGTTGCCTTGGCTAGCTACTAGTTGGTCTTGATGATATTTCTTTTATGCTTCTTTTAAAAGTGAAGTTAATCTATTTCTGGATGTTCTGTATTGTTCTCGGAAAGTTAAAGGCCATTTATATGCTAATTTTTCGAGTTGATGTTTTCTCTAATGCTCTTCTTTAATGCTGGAGTAATGTGTGGACTACGGTTATTTTTGTTATTATTTTTAATCGTTTTCTCTGGGAAACAATTATAAAAAATTGTTTTGAAGTTGTAAAAATAGATTATAGGAATTGTTAGGGCAGGTACAATTTATGACATCAGACCAATTTGTGTAAGAAAGTGCTGTATTAAGTGTATCCAAAGCTTTCTGGGCGAATATTCTTTTCGTTATGAATGTGGGAGGAGAGGGAGTATAATTACATTTAAATAAAGAAATAACTAGAAAGTGATCAGCAATGTCAGTCTTGATTACATAATTTTTTACATTGCTCTTTAAATATCTAGACCAAATGTGATCTAGAACATAAGAATATGAGAAATAAGGGAAGCTTCTTGTGCCCTTTAAATATCTAGACCAAATGTGATCTAGAACATAAGAACATGAGAAATAAGGGAAGCTGCAAGAAGCCACCATGCTTACACGTGGCAAACCCTGTATGAAATATACCTACCTATTTCCACCTATCATCCCCATCCATAAATCCGTCTAATCTTCTCTTAAAGCTCCCTAATGTCTTAGCACTAACAGCATGATTACTGAATCCGTTCCATTCATCTACCACTCTATCTGAGAACTAATTTCTTCCTATCTCTTTCTTAAACCTAATTTTTTTCAAGCTTAAATCCGTTATTTCTTGTTCTGTCCCGGTTACTGATCCTAAGAATTTTGCTTACGTCCCCTTGTTATAACCCTTATACCACTTAAAGACTTCTATCAGGTCCCCTCTTAACTTACGTCTTAACTATAAGGGTGGCGGATGTAGCCGTAACTCGTGTTGGCAGGGTTGTAAGAGGAAATAGGGAGTAACTATACATTAAATTAATAAGATTCTGTGTATTGTCGTCATTATGTTGTAATAAATTTATATTTAAATCTCCAAAAAATAAATATTTCATTATAATGTTTATCTTTTGTAACAGTTAAAATTTAATTGAGAGCATTAAGAAAATTATTCACATTACCTTGAGGACGTCTATATATATACATATAAATAAGAACATTTTATCATTAAATTTTGCTTCCACTCCCACACTCTCAATAAATGTTTCCATTCGATTGTACTCATTTACTTTATAACCTGTGTACCTGTTGGAGACGTAAACGGCCATACCTCCACCATACCTGTTCCTGTTATTTGTGAACATTTCGTTTGCTGGCAAAGTGTACAATACAGAAATACCTGCGTCGCGCCTCGTTTCTGTGAAACCAAGCACGTCATGAATTATATTGTCAGATAGAACTGTGTCTTTAAAATACTGGAAATTAGTGGAGATGGATCTGACATTCAATGTTAATAAATAAAAATCACTATTGTTACATAAATAAGATAAATTTTCTAGAAAATATATTCAGACTTAGGAAAGTTAATGTCTAGATCTTATATAAAACTAACATCGAGATCATTATTATAATTGTTATGTTGCACACTTAAGGGGTCAAAGGAAAAAGATAGTTATCTACCATTGTGGGTAATGTTAGTAATAATGATAATAATAATAAGTAATAGGAGTAGCAGAAGTAGTAGTAGTAATAGTGGCAGCAGCAGTAATAGTAGTTGTAGTAGTAGTAGTAGTAGTAGTAGTAGTAGTAGTGGTAGTAGTGTAGCAGTAATCGTAGTAGTAGCAGCAGCAGCAGCAGTAGTAGTAGTAGTAGTAGTAGTAGTAGTAGTAGTAGTAGTAGTAGTAGTAGTAGTAGTAGTAGCAATAGTAGTAAAAACAGCAGTAATAATAGCAATAATCGTGGACATGATAACAATTGAGTAAATAGTGGTAGTATTAGTATTAGTAGTAGTAGTAGTAGTAGTATTTGTGGTACTAGCAATGGTAGCGGTAGTAGTAGTGGTAGTAGTAGTAGTAATAGTAGTTGTAGTAGTGGTAATAGTAGTAGTAGAAGTGATAGTGGTAGTAGTAGCAGTAGTAAAAGTAATATTGGTGGTGATAGTAGTGTTAACCGTAGCAGCAACAGCAGCACCAATAGTAACAGAACATTAGTATTATGCGGTAAAGTATTTAAGACATCCAGTGGGTAATTGTGGATAAGATTATTAATTACATTATGGCAATTTTCAGTATTTAAACTATCAAACTGGAAGTTATGCTCTGATTCCATCATGACAACTACGAGATTGTAACGTTATGATATCTAACTGTTGTATTTCCTTGCGCTGCTTCGTACTGTAGACCTTTCTAGGTTTCTTTGTGCTTCGATGAAGAAGCAGGCGAGGCGGAGAGCAGGCGCGAGCTAGGCTGCTGGGAGGGAAGCGAGAGTGTCGGACGAGTGTTGTCTTTCCCGGCCCACGTCCCCCGCTTCCTCGACATGCACAACACCACTAGGACCACCTGAAGCGACTGTCACGGGCTCCAACCCGCCACGCGCACCAGCAGAGCCCGAAGCGGGCTCCAACCCTCCCCGCGCACCAGCAGAGCCCGAAGCTCCCCGCGCACCAGCAGCACCTGACGCGGGATCTGACCCGCTCTGCGCACCAACAGCGCTCGTCACAGGCCCCGAGCCGCCCCGAGCACCATTCGGCATTCTACCATCCACAGCACTAGTGACCTCCGTCGATCGTCGCCATCGCCTTGTAGCATCCTCACTCGTCCTCTCCCGTACGATGAGTTGTGTGTGGCGGAAGAACGCTATTTTCCCCTCGGCTCTGACTTGCTTGAACAAGGGCATCTGAGCATTCTTGATGGCTAGAGATGCTGAAGTAATAGTAATATTGGTAGTGATAGTAGTGTTAACCGTAGCACCAACAGCAGCACCAATGGTAGTAGAACATTAGTTTTATGAGGTATAGTATTTAAGACATGCAGTGGGTAATTGTGGATAAGATTCGTTCAAAAATATATTAGTGCCCCTGAGATAGCTCCCTCGTCTGATTGCAGCCATCGCGGTCACTCTAGCGAGTGAAACGCACCACGTCAGTACGAGGCTTGGCGTTACGGGGAGGCCCGGCCCTGTGAACTCGCTCTAAGACAACACCAGGCAGTTTCAGCTTCGTCTCCAGGAGAGATGCTACAGCTACTGATGTTTGCTCCCAGGTTTCGTGTTTTTGCTTTTCCAGTCCGCTGATCTTCAGGTTCTTCCGTCTGCTGTAATCTTCTTGATAAATTACTTTCTCTTCTAGATCTCTGATTTTGAGGTAAAATGAATCTACTTTAGTTTTATCTTCCTTCCTCTCCTTATCGTGTTCCTTTGCTCTTGATTTTAGATCATCAACTTCTCGCTGAGTAAATTCTAGGCTGGTAGAAAGGTCAGATATTTTGTTTCCCAGCTTGTTAATTTGGTCGTACATCTGTTTCACAGCCATATCCAGTGCTGACTTATATGCCTGCTTCTGCGACTCCATCATCTTGAAAGTCGGTGAATCCATGCTTGCCTTACAATAGAGTTGTGTCGTGACGTCACAGGAGCCCTACTGTGCATGCGCAGAAATGAGCAGTCCGGCCAGGAAGGGCTTTGGGCACAAGGACTTGATTTTGTTTGGCTAATATGACTGAGTCCAAAATCACTGCGTTACTTAGCTATCCCTGGCTAGTCAACGGTAAGCTTAGGTAACTTGCTGTACTGGTCCTAGCCCTGTAGAAGCTGTGGAACCTTCCTAAATCTTGAGATATATGAGCAGCTCCAACCTTGAGCCAGTATAAACAAAGAGGTCGGGGGTGTGTGCGATAGGGGAGTGTGTGTGTGTGTGTGTGTGTGTGTGTGTGTGTGTGTGTGTGTGTAGTACAGAGTAGGGCAATGTAGAGTAATACAATACAAAACAGCGCCTGGTGGCCGTGCGGGAGTAGGCGTCGCTGTATTCAGGTCAGGGAACACTCGCTGATTGAGGCTGAAGTATCCTGTGTTATTAATAAGTTGCCGTGATTGTGAGGCGAGGCTCCCTTTGAAGACCGTGCCCTGCAGGACACACACACACGCGCGGCCCAATGTAAATGAGGAAACGTAATTTAGGCTAATTAGCTGATTTTTGACGCGACAAGTGAATCCTGCATAGAGACCTGCATGCGAGTTGGAGCACTGCACGCGCGCACGCACGCACGCACGCACGCACGCACGCACGCACGCACGCACGCACATACATTGACACGCACATTGACACGCACACACGAATAATTAGTGCAGGTGTTGATTCATTATTTTGATGCATCCATATTTTTTATTTGAACTCTGGAATATTGAGTGGAGAGAGAGAGAGAGAGAGACGAGAGGAGAGCGAGAGAGAGAGAGAGAGAGGAGAGAGAGAGAGAGAGAGAGAGAGAGAGAGAGAGAGAGAGAGAGACGATTCATCTCACCTAAATTGAAGGGAAATAAACGTATCTCTATGAAGATTTGTTTGAACCATAAATGAAGTTAACTTGAGCAGAATGCCAGGAAGGAAGGAAGGATGGAGGGAAGGAAGGGTGGAAGGAAAGGAAAGAGAGAGAGAAAGACAGGGTGAGGAGGGAGGGAGGAATGGAGGAGTGATAGAGGAGTGAAGGAAGATAAATTGAGTTAGAATGAAGGAAATGAAAGCACAGGGAGGAGGAGGAGGAGGAGGAGGACGAGGGAGAAAGAGAATGAGCAGAGAGAGGATTCGAGAGAGAGGAGAGAGAGAGAGAGAGAGAGAGAGAGAGAGAGAGAGAGAGAGCAGAGAGAGAGAGAGAGAGGAGAGCGAGAGCAAGCTTTGGTCCATTAGACAGAGGGTTGCATTGGAGTCCGAAAGATTACGTTGTGTTATGAGCCATTCAATCAGTGCTTCAGAATCTCCATCAAACTTGTATTTCTTGACTTTCCCGAAACACATCCTCGTTATCTTGATTTTCGTACTCTTCTCATCTTCTGTAATCACTCCCGATTTCCCTCTCTCCCTCTCTTCCCTTCCTTCTGCGGTCATTTCTTTCAAAGAGTAGATAATTATTTTTTGTTTCCTTCCCTTTTATCTTTCTTTTTCTTTTTGTTTCCGTTCTTTCCATCTTTCCTCTCTCTCTCTTCTCTCTCTCTCTCTCTCTCTCTCTCTCGCTCTCCTCTCTCTCTCTCTCTCTCTCCTCTCTCTCTCTCTCTCTCTCTCTCTCTCTCTCTCTCTCTCTCTCTCTCTCTCTCTCTCTCTCTCTCTCTCTCTCTCTCTCTCCTCTCTCATACCTCCTGCGTCATTTCCTTCCTGTACGTAAGAATACATCTTTATTTTTGTCTCCTTCCCTTTCATATTTCCTCCCTCCATTCCATCTCTCCCTGTCTCTTTTTCTCCTTACCTCTCCCTCTTCCCTCCTTCCTCTTGAGTCATTTCCTTTCCTTATGTAAGAGCAGATCCTTATTTTTCCTTTATTCTTTCCCTTTCATCTTTCCTTCCTCCATTCTTTCCTTTTCCTTTCCTTTCGTCTCCTGCCCCATTCTTTATATTTCCTTCTCTTCTTCTCTACATCCCTTCTCCTTGCTTCCCTTCCTCCCTCTATATTGCTTAAACTAAAGTGTTGTCCCTGTATTTCATTTTTGCACCCAGGCCATAATATAGTGCTTAACGACACCCCAGAGAGAGAAAGCACTTTTATTATAGAGCTAAGTCTCTTTTCAATGTTCGTGGCCATGTTTTCCTCGGTGTTTCTAATCCATGTGTCTTGTGTCCGCTTCCCCCATATGCCATTAACTTCCCCTAAGCACTGTATTCTGTCACAATTACCCCCACAATTCTCCCTTACCGCCACCACCGAGAAGGAGGCTTAGGAAGAGGAGGAGAAGGAAGAAAGAAGCGGAAGAAGACAAAGGAAGAGGGAAAATGATGAGGACGGACGAGAAAGACGAGAAAGCAGGAACAGTCTTCTTTCTTTTATTACAAGAAACGCATTTTTCTCCTCTTTTACTTCCTGTCCCTGTGTGTGTGTGTGTGTGTGTGTGTGTGTGTGTCTCTCTCTCTGTCTGTCTGTTTGTTTGTCTGGCGGATATTCTCCTCCACTTTCTCTCCACCGCCAGCTACTCCACCACGAGTTACTCCGCCTCGTTATGTAGTCGTGGTGGAGGTACTGACAGTGGGAATAGTCAGATATCCATCTCCACTATTACTCCACCACAGTTAGTTCCTCCACCCCCACCACCACAAGCTTCACCGCTCCTCCACTGCCCTCACCACCTCTCCCAGCGCTAATCTTTCCATTCCCTCCTCTAACCTCACTAGTCCCTCCACTCCCTCCACAACCACCCTCACCATTTCGCTGCTCTCACCTACCACTTCCACCACTCGTCCCTCCTCCACTCCAATAATCCCACAAGTCCCTCCCGCTACCACCCTCACCACTCCACAATCCCAGCCTCCCTACCACTCCCAACTACTCCACACTCCCCACCACTCCCCCCACCACTACCGCCAGCACTGCAACACCGCACAAGAGGCCCCACACACCCTTGCACCTCGGAGTGGCCTGTGTTATGAACCTTTCCCAATCTCTTGACATATTTTCCTGTACGTTGAGCTGTGGCTGAATTAGGCACTGGCCGGGGAGCGGGAGCCGAGGGAGCCGAGGGAGCTGCCCACCGCCGCCTCGAGGGTCCTGGAAAAATCTCAGGAAAACCTCAGACTGTTTTGAAGGTGAAATATGCGAGGGAAGGAGAAGGTGGCGGCTGAACACGGGCACTGGGAGAGGCTTAAGTGTCTTGCCCAGAGCGTCGTGGGACTCGGAGTTTTGTTGCACGTCCTTCTTTCTCTCTCTCTCTCTCTCTCTCTCTCTCTCTCTCTCTCTCTCTCTCTCTCTCTCTCTCTCTCTCTCTCTCTCTCTCTCTCTCGATGTTTTTGTTTGCGTGTGTCTGGTTCATGTTTTGGTTCCTATTCATGTTCCTTGTTTTATGTTTGTGTTCTCTCTCTCTCTCTCTCTCTCTCTCTCTCTCTCTCTCTCTCTCTCTCTCTCTCTCTCTCTCTCTCTCTCTCTCTCTCTCTCTCTCTCTTGTTTTTGTTTTTAGCAGTTTTCCTTGCTTGTTCTTTGTGAGTTTTTGTGATTTTTCATGACACATTTAACATTTTTTTTGTTTCTTTCATTTCATTCGAAGAATTTACTGATGTACATTTTTTTTTTCAGTAGTTTCACTCGCTTTAGTCACGTTTTTAATGGAAATTGGTCGGAGTTTGTGTTTTCCTCTCTTTTTAATTTATTTTTTGTAGAATATTCCTGGTTTGGGTCTTTTTTTGTCTCGTTTATGGTAAAAAGATTTCATAATTTCTCTCACAGTGATCATTTATTTTATTCTAATAAATTTTAACATCATTTCCATCTCGTTTCGATCGATTTTCTCAAAGATTTTCACTTCCTTGTCCATTTAAGTCCCAGAATCTTTTGCCTTCTCCTAATACTTCACGCCTCCTCCCAACATTCCTCTTCCTAACACTTCTTCCTACACTCTTCCTTTCTCTTCCAACACTCCTCCACCTCTTTCTCCTTCTCCCGACTCATCTCCCGACACTTTCTACTCTTCCAGACACTCCTCTTCAACACTCCTCCACCTCCTCCTTTCTCTCTCCTCCTCCCGTCTCCTCCCACCTACACCATCCCCCTCCTCACCCAATTATTCCCCCGGCTTTGGGTGTCCCCGCGCCAGCTCGTTATCTCCACCTGTCTCCACGATATAATTAGGGCGGAAATATAATTATCATCTGGCGGGAAAAAAAAACAAATAGATAATGAACAAAGATTAACAGTGACGTGTAAGAGGAAATATGGGTCCGGTTACTTCTGAAATGAAATTTGGTTATAGAGTGTTATTCGTTATTTGTTTATGTTGTGTATTGGGAAGGAGAGATATGAAAAATAGACGAATGAAGAGTGAATGAGAGTGAAAGAAATTTTACGTAAAGGTTTCTGAATTAGAGCACGAGTGAAGGAAATGCTGAGTGAAGAGTGATTGAAGGAAGGCATTAGTGAAGGAAATATTAGCTTAGTTATTGAAGGAAGCGTTAGTTGAAAGGATTGCCGAAGGAAGTAATAGGTGAAGGAGTTACTGAAAGAAGGCACTAGTGAAGGAAGCATTAGACAAAGAAATTACAGAGGGAACCATCTACTGAGGGAGCAACTGAAGGAAGCCAACAGTGGAGGGAGTTACTGAAGAAAGGCAAGAGCGAACGCAGTGTTACATGTAGGAATTATAGAAGGAAGCATCTAGTGAAGGAGTAACTGAATGAAGAGAGTAGTGAAGGAAGTCATTGAAGGAAGGCAAGAGCGAAAGCAGTTTTACGTGAAGAAATTACATAAGGAAGCGTCACATGAACCAGCTACAGGAGGACAAAGCGAGGCACGAACTCTTAGCCTAACTCATAGAAAACGGAG
>NC_087181.1:10376316-10408816 GCF_035594125.1 Scylla paramamosain
CTTTAGATAAAATTGAGGCTGTGTGTGTCAAGAGGGAGGAGGTAAAGGCATCATGAGCCTGACAAGGGTAGAATGAGAAGAAGCGTTAAAATTATTGTGAGCATTAGAGTTTCAAGAGAGAGAACAAACGATTTCTGTGTCTTCAGGCTTCATGTGTCACGTGGGAAGGTCCAACTACAGGTGAAGGTGGAAATTTTGAAACCAGCGGAACTCTGAAACTGCTGCGAAAAATAAAATAAGAACAGAACATAAGAAAATCAATGAAGCTGCAAGAAGCCATCGGGTCTACACGTGGCAGTGCCTGTAATGGCTATGAGAATGTATATCCTGCTTTAGAGTGCTGAAATTAAGCTGGTACAAAGACAACGTACACGCTCTGCTACATGCTGAAGCTAAAAATAGTAAAATCAGTGAGGCTTTGGAAATGCTTTAAGAGAAAATATGTAAGAATGTGTAAGCTAATTCAAAGCGTGTTTAGACTAAGCTACTGCACTGTAAAAACCACTATGAAAAATGTAAAACCTAGTGAAAAAGAATATATAAACTGTTGCCGGAATATGCAAGATACCGCAAACATTATAAACAAACAGCGGCAAAATTTGAATGAAAAGCTGACAGGAACAGATTATTGGGTAGCGCAAAAAGTGTCGGTACAAAATGCAGCAAGGACAACACCTTACAGGGAATACCGGATGGTGGATGCATTAGTGATGTGGGAAGGAGAGAGTGGGATGCTGAATATTGCATTGATAGTTCCAGGTTGTTAATGGTGGTGGTGGTGGTGGTGGTTTAACTATTAGATGCGTGACGAAATGTTAGTTTAAAAGTAAAAAAACAAGGAATACGAATGTGATTTTAACTGATAATTGATTACTTGTACATCGAGACTCAATTTGATGTTGGTTTTGTCTTTCCTTACTCTGCTGCTTCCCTTCTTTCTTTCTCTTTGTTTCTTTGTGTCTCTTTCCCCTCCTTTTCTATAAACTGATGCTGTTGTTGAACGATAACACGATAACAATAGATAATAATGACAAAAGAACAAGATTAGTTAACCTGCGGATCTGCAATTAAGGGAAGCAATTGAAACAAAAGGGAAAGGTGAATGAGATGTGTGTGGAATTAATGCTAAGTGAATTGTTAAAGATAATAATCGTAATAATAAAGACCATTGCATTAGCTTTGCCGGAGACTGTGCTGTGATACATTAACATGTCAATTAATGTTAAAAGCGAGCAATTGAATAATCATAAGACGTGCATGTGAATAAAAAGCCACAGAATATTAATGTTATGAAAAGTCTGAGTGGCAGGGAATTGATGATAAATATAAATTAGTGATTCAAGTGAAATATTGAGTAATTGACATAAAAGATGAAAGAAAGAGCGTGAAGTAAAGACAAGACAGAATAACACTTAGTGTAATAATGGAGAAGAGTGAATCAGTAAGTTTTGACAAGTTGGGGAAGAATTACTGACAAAATACTGCATTAGAGCGTTGAATATTTAATGCAAGGAGTGAAGGCAGAGCATAGAAGAAGAGGCTTACGAACACTTTTATCACTGAAAACGACGCAAATTGTGACAGATTGAGAAAGGGAGATAAAAGATTAGTTTTTTTTATTTGTATTAGAGGCTTTGGTGAAGAGGAAATAAAAAAAAGTGAAATGAAAGTGTCTCTTGAAAACACCGAACGAAAGCAAATCTAACTACTACTACTACTACTACTACTACTATCACCACTGTTATTACTACCACTACCAACACTGTTACAGGAGAGAATGACCATGATATCAACAGTCAGCGGGCAGGTGGTCGCCTCAATCAGCGGCGGTAATCATGGTAATGTCGCAACGGCGTAAGTCTATTTGCGGAGGCTGGCTTACAGGACCCTGACTAGTAATGTGAAATTAATGGCGGCTTATTGCACCGACCTTCTCTTCCTCCTCCTCCTCTTCCTCCTCTTCCTCCTCCTTTTCCTCCTCCTCCTCCTCCCCCTCCCCTCCTCCTCCTCCTCCTCCTCCTCCTCCTCCTCCTCCTCCTCCTCCTCCTCCTCCTCCTCCTCCTCCTCCTCCTCCTCCTTCTGATGCACCCATGACCTCCACCTCTACCACCTCCATTACCTACCATCACTACACGCACACACACACACACACACCTTACTTCTCCTCCTCCTCCTCCTCCTCCTCCTCCTCCTCCACCAAAAATACCCATGAGAACAACCTCCACCTCCATTAACCATTTACGCACCCAACTATCAACACATACCTACACACACACACACACACACACACACACACACACACACACACACACACACACACACACACACACACACACACACACATCTTGCCCCCTCCCAAGCAAGGAGACAACACAAGCGGTAATTAAACGAGAGAGCAGATGAAATCCAAATAATGCCGAAAGCAGAAAGGAGTGAGTGAGAGACAGAGAGAGAGGAAGTGTAGCATGGAAGGAGCAAAACAAATAACTGAGACACAGAGACAGACAGAGACAGAAAGAGAAACGTTCAAACAGAAAACCGAACCAAACGTCCACGGATAAACGTTTCACGGCCTCGAACGGAAAAACAAACACTGAAATTGAGTGAGAGGAGACGACGACCAGAGAGAGAGAGAGAGAGAGAGAGAGAGAGAGAGAGAGAGAGAGAGAGAGAGAGAGAGAGAGAGAGAGAGAGAGAGAATAGCCTATAGGTTCTCTACTTCGTCTCCGGCCATGTGAGATACAAGGTTAAAACGATTCCTAATTCTCTTTCTCTTGATCCTCTTCCTCCTGAGTGTAATCCGGCCAGGTGTTGCTTAATGAGGCGCGGGGAGGAGGAGGAGGAGGAGGAAATAAAGAGAAAGATGAGGAGCAGCGGGAGGAGGAGGTAGACGAGATCAGAAACGGGAGGAAAGATAAGAGATGAAGTAACAGAACGAAAGCCTTGTGTGTGTGTGTGTGTGTGTGTGTGTGTGTAGGAAGGGTTACAGCAGGAGCAGGTGTGAATTAAAGCAAGATGAGGGACGCAAACTGAAGGTAAATTATGGTAATGAAAGGAAGGAAGGAATGAAGGAAGGGAAGGGAAAGGAAGGGAAGGGAAGAGAGAAGGAAAGAAATAACCATCACATACGCCTGACCTTCAATGATAATAATAATGATTAATAATAATAATAATAATAATAATAATAATAATAATAATAATAATGATAATAATAATGACAATGATAATAATATAAAGATAAGGATGAAGAGGAGGAGGAGGAAGAAAAAAAGTATCAATGAAGGGAAGGAAGATGAGTAGTTTCGATGAGGAAAAAAATGTGTTTCCCTTCCCTTTTTATCACTGTAATCATGAGGAGGAGGAGGAGGAGGAGGAGGAGGAAGAGAAGGAGAAGGAGGAGGAGGAGGAAGAAGAGTAGAGGGAATAATGAATAGAATAATAATAGCGGGAATAAAGCAACGCTCACCTCCTGAATTGCGGTAATCTGTGAGGAAAATTGTCGTAGTTAAGCGTGAGAAAGAAGTGAGAAATAGTACACTTTGAGGAGAGAGAGAGAGAGAGAGAGAGAGAGAGAGAGAGAGAGAGAGAGAGAGAGAGAGAGAGAGAGAGAGAGAGAGAATGTTAAAGGTGGATAGTTGTACAGTGCATTTTACGATCTCCCCCACCCTCTTTCTCTCTCTCTCTCTCTCTCTCTCTCTCTCTCTCTCTCTCTCTCTCTCTCTCTCTCTCTCTCTCTCTCTCTCTCTCTCTCTGACAGTAAATAAGATAAATATAAAAACGAATAAGAGAAAGAAATATGAAAGAAAGGAAGCAAGGACTCTCTCTATCTCTCTCTCTCTCTCTCTCTCTCTCTCTCTCTCTCTCTCTCTCTCTCTCTCTCTCTCTCTCTCTCTCTCTCTCTCTCTCTCTCTCATTGATAGTAAGAGAAAGACAAAAACAAGTAAGAGATAAAGAAACTAGATGAAAGAAGAACATGAGTAAAGGAACTAACTCTCTACTCTCTCTCTCTCTCTCTCTCTCTCTCTCTCTCTCTCTCTCTCTCTCTCTCTCTCTCTGTCCTGGCCACAACAAACCTTTGATAACTCGTATATTACACGCAAATTTGCATACATATCGACTCATAGCGACACCCAGCCCCAGTCGGCGCCACATTTGCATACATAATCATTAACTCGATAACAGGATCTTTGTCCCTTCCATTTGCAAACACGGAGAGAGAGAGAGAGAGAGAGAGAGAGAGAGAGAGAGAGAGAGAGAGAGAGAGAGAGAGAGAGAGAGAGAGAGAGAGAGAGAGTAGTGAGTTTCTCCTTTCCTCATGTCATTCTTTGCTTTATTTTTCTCTCTTGATTTTGTTTTCTCTTGTTTACCATTAATTATAAAGAGAGAGAGAGAGAGAGAGAGAGAGAGAGAGAGAGAGAGAGAGAGAGAGAGAGAGAGAGAGAGAGAGAGAGAGAGTTTCTCCTTTCTCTTATGCCATTCTTTGCTTTAGTTTCTTTTATCTTTTATTTGTTTTTGTTTTCTATTGTTTACCATTAATTAGAGAGACAGGTAGAAAGTTAAAATAGTAATGATACATGCAGTTATAATAATAAAATAATAATAATAATAATAATAAGAAGAAGAAGAAGAAGAAGAAGAAGAAGAAGAAGAAGGAGAAGAAGAAGAAGAAAGAATGATGAATATAAAGAAAGAATGGAGGAAGACTAGGGGAGAGAAAGAAAACCCATTCTCTCTCTCTCTCTCTCTCTCTCTCTCTCTCTCTCTCTCTCTCTCTCTCTCTCTCTCTCTCTCTCTCTCTCTCTCTCTCTCTCTCTCTCGCTATCACCTCTCTCTCTCTCTCTCTCTCGCTATCACCTCATGACTTCTTTTCATCATATAATTTTAAATCATAGAAGAATAATCATTAATGAAACACATGACTCTTTACCCCATCCTCCCCCATCCCATCCCATCCCATCACTCTCTCTCTCTCTCTCTCTGGCCTTGCTCTCCCTTGCTCTCCCCTGCTGCTCTCATCTCAGTATGTCCATGCCCCTGACACGAGCAGACTCCCGGCAGCGTGTTTAGTGCGAGGTGTTTTATGCCTCGTCCAGACTCACGTTAAAGGGGCAAGACTCGCCTGAAAAGATGCAGCTTGTGGCAGGAATTTTTGGCGAGTGTTTACAGATATTTCCATCCCTCCTCCCTGCCTGCCCGCCTGCCCGCCTCGCTGCGATGATTGTGTGCATTGATTCCCGGAGTGAGTGAAACTGAGTGAATGAGTGCGTGCGTGAGGGAGGAAGAGGACGGAGGAAGGGAGAGGGGTGTGAGACGAGCAGGGTATAGCAGGGAGGGAGTGGAAGCAAAACTGACACGAGTGAGGCAAGTTTGGAGTGTCTGGCTGGCAGTGATGTGCAGCGACGGGTTTGGGAAATGAAGTGTGGGTTGGTGAACGTTGCCTGGTGAGCGCTGGGAAGTGGTGGTGAACATTGGGAAGGGTTGGTGAGTGTTAAGAAGGATTGGTGCATTTTTGGAAGGACTGGCGAGTGTTAGGAAGGATTGGTGAGCGTTGGGAAGGATTGGTGAGCGTTGGGAAGGATTGGTGAGCGTTGGGAAGGATTGGTGAGCGTTGCGTAGTGGGCGTTGGGACGTGATGGCGAGCGTTGGGAAGGATTGGTGGACTTTTATGGGGATTGGTGAGTGTTAGGAAGGACTGGTGAGCGTTAGGAAGTGGTGGTGAGCGTTGGGTAGGACTTGTGAGTTAGGAAGTGTTGGTGAGTGTTGGGAGGTGAGACGGAGAAGGCAGTGCGTCATTCCGTCATTGAACTATGGGACGGAAAAACACACTAACACACATCACATCAAACCGTCATACTACGCCATCAGTCTGCTACAACAGCAGCAAGCAGACCGTCGCTGCATCACTAGGGGGCGGGAAACACACTGACACACGCCACATCGAACCATCACACTATAACACTATCAATTTGCCAATATTACGTATGACATCACTCTTATCATGGAAAATGGCATGGAAAATAGCGCTTAGAAACATACCAACACACACCGCAACACAACACATACCAACACCAACACACACCACATCAAACCGTCACACTGTCACGCTTTCAATCTGCAAATATGACGCGTGACAGAAGGAAACAGTCTTTTCCCACACCACTAAACGTTAGCATGGAAAATAGCACTGACAAATGAAGCAGCGTCTTATCATTAAGTCATTCACTGTTTCCTTAACCACCAACCACTGAGACACCTTTACTTGTTCTACAGCCATCTCGAAACATTGTACCGTATAGAAATTGCAGAATACAGCTATAACACGAGTCTCTGCGGATATTGCTAGAGGCGAAAGTACAGGTTATTCTGAATGGAAAATGTTCTATACACATGCATTTTGAGGCGTTGTTTAGCTGTGGCATAAAATTCGAGTGTGGCCGGGAGACATATACAACGGCCGGGCTGGGAGGATATTTATGTCGTAGAAACACCATTTCCACACACACTCCGCCTTACTGTATGTGTCACATTGTCACATAGCCCATTATTTATTTGTCGTTAATTACAGCCATGCTATCATTGTGTAATGTTTATCGGTAAATCACCTGTCCATTAATACCACTCCTCTCATTAAGGGATACTGTAATGTCCCAAAACTTGTAGAAATGATGACTGCATAATTCATATTTTCATCGTCGGTGTCGGACATCCCGCGTCAACACGTCCCGCCAAGACACCAGGCTGGCCGTTGTCGCCTGGCCTCAAATCGCTCATGAGTATAGGACATTTTCCACTCAGAATAACCTGTGCTTTTGCCTCTAGCAACATTCGCAGAAACTCGTGTATGTATTATGTATATATCTTTTTATGCCCTTTCTTATAGATGCTCATAAAGACTACATGCACATACATTACTTTTAGAGCTGTGAATTGTTACACAGCGCACCGATTGAGCAAAAAGTAAGAGAAACAATGAGTAAATTAGCGAGACACTGAAGTGACCGCTCCTTCACCCCAGCGATAGAGAGAACATCATTTCACCGCCAATTTTTACACGGAAACTTGAGAGAAAAAAGCCTCCATTAATCACAGTATTGGAGGGAGCAGGGCGAACACCACCACCACCGCCACCACCAGCTGTACCGGATGGGAATTTACAACACTGGCTGGGAGAGGAAGGCAGTGCGGGGAGAGAGTGAAGTGAGAGGCTTGAGGATCGTGTCTTAAGGGTTGCGTTAGTGGAGACTCAGTCGCCATCACCTTGAAACAGCCGACTCCTGCATTTACCTGGCTACTGTGCAAGTCTTCCTCCTCTTCCTCCTCCTCCTCCTCCTCCTCTTATCTCCTAATTCGCTTTCCCGGCACGCGTTCTAATACTTGATGGAATTTACACTTACATTTTTTTATTGTGTATCCTTCCTCTTCCTTTTCCTCCTCTTCCTCTTCCTTTTCCTCCTCCTCCTCCTCCTCCTCCTCCTCCTCTGGTCACCATATTGCAAAAAAAAAAAAAAAAAACATTGAAAAACTGGAAAAAAAAAAAACAGCGTAGATTCACTAAGATGATTCCAAGATTGCGTAATAAGCCGTATGAGGAACGACTGGAAAAACTAAACCTATTTAAGCTCAACAAAGCGCAGGATAAGAGGAGACCTAACTGAAATGTTCAAAAATTTTAAAGAATATAGTAACATTGATGCAAAAAAATATTTTAACATTGATCATTCTGATCTGACAAGAAATAATGGATTCAAGATTATACCCAAGCGTTTTAAATCCCTCGAGGCCAAGCAATTTTTTTTTCTTAATCGCACAGTAAATATCTAGAATAAACTTCCCTCAGAAATCGTAAACAGCAATTCTATTGAATAATTCAAAAATAAAATAGACAAATATTTAAAAGCTAATCCCCAACAAGCTCTCTTCTTGTCCGAATAATTACTAAATTCACTAATATAACTTTTATTTTACAGACACCAATTTTGTTATTAATTGTATTCATTTTGAGATAGGCGTATAGAGTTCACCGTAGGGTGAATAGTAGAACTTCCTTTCATCCTTACCTATGAAAATTCCATGTCAGTTTTTCCATACTGCATGGTACTTTTCCCAACTATTTCCATGCCAGCGCAAGCTGAAGGGAGTGGTGGGTGGGGAGGAGCCTTCTGTTGTGCTTTTCTGTCTCCCTTCCCTGTAGCTAGTTAGAAGTAGTTACCAAGCAACCTTGCAAGGACCAAAAGGCTTCTTGCTGTTTGGCTTTCCCTTGTGTTCCTTTGTATTTCTTTCTATATCCTCCCCTCCCCCCTCTCTCTCTCTCTCTCTCTCTCTCTCTCTCTCTCTCTCTCTCTCTCTCTCTCTCTCTCTCTCTCTCTCTCTCTCTCTCTCTCTCCACCCCTCCCTCTCTCTCTCTTTCTCTCTCTAACGAGTACTCAAGGACACTTTATTCCAATCATGTTAAGGCTGAGGCAAAATATTATGCAAGGCTTTCAAGAGAGAGAGAGAGAGAGAGAGAGAGAGAGAGAGAGAGAGAGAGAGAGAGAGAGAGAGACTCGTCATTCAGCAAAACACGTGTCAAAACCATAGATCGCTTCGTATTTGTGAGTTTGTAAACACGACTAATAATGTGTGTGTGTGTGTGTGTGTGTGTGTGTGTGTGTGTGTGTGTGTGTGTGTGTGTGTCCTCGTGTACGTGTGTTGTCAAGCGTGGGTGATACCTTCCGTGGACTCTCTCTCTCTCTCTCTCTCTCTCTCTCTCTCTCTCTCTCTCTCTCTCTCTCTCTCTCTCTCTCTCTCTCTCTCTCTCTCTCTCTCTCTCTCTCTCTCCCTCTCTCAAGTCTTCCCTGCAAGATTAATAACCGTGGCCTGTTGTGCGAGAGACGAAGGGGAGGAAGAGGAGGAGGAGGAAAAGAAGGAGGAGGAGGAGGAAGAGGAGGTTGGAGATGAAGGAGGAAGAGAAGAAAATGCCAGGATATATGAGAAAGTCAAGGAACAAACAACTATAAAAATATAAGACCAAAGGAAGAGAGAGAGAGAGAGAGAGAGAGAGAGAGAGAGAGAGAGAGAGAGAGAGAGAGAGAGAGAGAGAGAGGAGAAAAAAAGAATAAAGGAGGAGGAGAAAATGAGATAGCTAGAGGCAGGCGTGTTGATAAAAAAAGATAATGAGAAAAGAGAGAGTATGAGAGTAAAAGCATAATGAGAAGAGTGAGAGAGAGTGAGAGTGAGAATGAGTGAAGAAAATGTGCTGAAAATGAAAGCATCAAAGAACCAAACATTTTCTGCTGGTAGGAAGAGAGAGAGAGAGAGAGAGAGAGAGAGAGAGAGAGAGAGAGAGAGAGAGAGAGAGAGAGAGAGAGAGAGAGAATAGTGGTGATAATGATGATAATTACTTTAGTACTACTACTACTACTACTACTACTACTACTACTACTACTACTACTACTACTACTACCACCACCACCACCACCACCACCACATAAAATAATAACAACAATAAAAACCAGCGTAATATTTCCACGTTTATCTTTTTTCATAATTCTTAAACCCACATTGAAATAAGAACAAATGTGGTGAAAAATTTAGTAAACTTTGAAAATACACGCTAATGACTGCTTAACTCAGGATTGACCTCTAGGGGACTATTTGTACTTGCGTTTAATTTGCCTATCGAGAATGTAATGTGATTTAGGCTTCCTTGAAAATTAGCGACACTCTGTTACTTGTAGGTGGCAAAGAATCTAGTGTCTTAAAGCAGCACCGGACTCATGATGTACTGAGAGAAGGAGGATGAGGAGGAGGAGGAGGAGGAGGAGGAGGAGGAGGAGGAGGAGGAGGAGGAGATAGATGGAGAAGAGGCATCACAACATCGATAACGTCAAGGTATACTAAGAGGATGAGAAGGAAGAGGAGGAGGAGGAGGAGGAGGAGAAGAAGAAGAAAGAGGAGGAGGAGATAAGGAAGGGGATGAAGATGAGGAGGCGAAGGAGAATGTAGGATACACATAAACAAAACATTTCCATTTCTCCCATTTCCCACATTTATTCGCACCCTACTATTCTCTTTTCCTTTTCCTTTTTCTTTTCCCTTATTTCCCCAGTCCAGTCTGTTGTGTGAGGGATCCACTTGTGATGCTATGCTGTGTTGTGGCATATTCTCATCCCTCCTTTCTCTCCCACTCATTAATACCTAACCATTCTCTTTTAATCTTTCCTTTTTCTCTTACCTCCACCGTCCACTGTTTTTGTGATGCTGTGGTGTGAAGCTGGCGAGTGAATGGGTGGGACAGCAGTGTTTGGTATCCAGGAGAACTTGTGATGTACGAGTGATGCTGTGTTGTGTTGTGTTGTGTTGTGTTGTGTTGTGTTGTGTTGTCTTGTGGTGCGAGGCTGGCGAGTGAGCAAGGGAGTGAATGGGCCAGGCGTGTTTGGGCGCCAGGAATACTCGTGAAAGGCGTCTCTCTTAGTCTCTCAGCATCGTTAATTAAGGAAGGCCTGTCGTCGTGGACACAGCCTCGCTAATGAAGGTGACACAAACCTATGCTCTTTACTCTCTCTCTCTCTCTCTCTCTCTCTCTCTCTCTCTCTCTCTCTCTCTCTCTCTCTCTCTGGTCGTGAGTTGTGAAATGTGCTGTTTTCAGATTTTGCCCGTGTGTGTGTGTGTGTGTGTGTGTGTGTGTGTATGTGTGTGTGTGTCCCATCCTTACCATCATCTTATGGTTCTCTCTCTCTCTCTCTCTCTCTCTCTCTCTCTCTCTCTCTCTCTCTCTCTCTCTCTCTCTCTCTCTCTCTCTCTCTCTCTCTCTCTCTTTCCTTCCTATTCTTCCTCCTCTTCCTTTCTCATCATGCCTCCATTCCTTCCTCCTCTTTTCCTCCCTCCTGTCTCTCTTATTTTTTTTTTTTATCTCTCGCCTGTTCCTTCTCTTCTTAGCCTAAAATAAAAGATAAATCTCTCTCTCTTCCTCTCCTTTCTTCTGTTCCTCCTCTCTATTTATCCTCTTCCTCCTACTTTCCCTTTCCTCTTCCCTTTCTCATTCACGTACAAGTCCCAGTTCCCTACATTCATTTCCTCTCTCCCTCCTCTCCCTCCCTCCCTCCCTCTTTCCCTCCTCCCTCTCTCTCTCCCTCTCCCTTCATTTCCTCCAGTCTTCTCTTTCTCCATTCGCTTCCTGGTCTTACATCTCTCTCTCTCTCTCTCTCTCTCTCTCTCTCTCTCTCTCTCTCTCTCTCTCTCTCTCTCTCTCTCTCTCTCTCTCTCCGCAGCATCATCTTTTGAGAATTAATTAAATTTTACCTTTTTTGACCGTCAAGTTCACACCTTTAATTGCTTCTCGCCTTGAATGTTTGGGTGACGTCCCTTGAAGTTCCCTTGAAGTCATGCTCGCTGCCATTATTCAAAGGAACGCGAAGGAACATAAAGGAAGAACAAGCAGCTGCAAGGAAAAAAAAATTCTTGCGAGTTTGTGTTAGAAAGTATCGTATTTTTTTTCTATATTTCTTATTTTATCTTCTTGAAAATGTTTTCCGAGAATTTGTGTAATAGATGAGATTAGTTCTCTCTCTCTCTCTCTCTCTCTCTCTCTCTCTCTCTCTCTCTCTCTCTCTCTCTCTCTCTCTCTCTCTCTCTCTCTCTCTCTCTCTCTCTTTTCCTCGCCTCCCTGTTGACTAATTAAACTTAACTTCCTGATTACATCTCTCTCTCTCTCTCTCTCTCTCTCTCTCTCTCTCTCTCTCTCTCTCTCTCTCTCTCTCTCTCTCTCTCTCTCTCTCTCTCTCTCTCTCTCTCTCCCTGTCTGTAAGCCTTATCTCTCCCTCGTTCTCTTTCTCTCCCTCACTCCCTCCTTCCTCTCCACTTGTAGTCTCCCTCTCTCCAATCTCCTCTCACCATCCCTCCCTCCTTCCTCTCCATACATTATATTCCTCTCCTCCCTTCCTCCCGTTTTCCTCCTTTTATCGCAACCTCCCTCTTATTCCCTCCACTTCCCCAGTCACCATCCCCTTTTTACTGGACTTGTGATGGTGAAAAAGTGGTGGTGAGGGTAAGTAATGTCTTTTTTCTCTTATACACACATTCTTGCTTTAATTTTTGCATATCATTGCCTTCTGTCTATTGGTACTTATTCTTATGTGGCCCTCTCCTTAGCTTCAGTCTGCGCTCAGTCGCCGTAAGGAGCAGACGTTGTGTTGGGATTCTCCGTAAAACTCTCAAGAGCCAAAGACAAGTGTAGAGAAGAGGTGCCTGTTCACACTTCTTATATTAGGGTCTCTCTCTCTCTCTCTCTCTCTCTCTCTCTCTCTCTCTCTCTCTCTCTCTCTCTCTCTCTCTCTCTCTCTCTCTCTCTCTCTCTCTCTCTCTCTCTCTCTCTCTCGCTTTATACAGGTTGGCTTTAGTTATACATGTCAAAAGTTCTCTATGTTTATATATATTATTGTATTTTGTATAACTAATAGCTATAAATAAATGTTTTAAGTGTTTCTCTCTCTCTCTCTCTCTCTCTCTCTCTCTCTCTCTCTCTCTCTCTCTCTCTCTCTCTCTCTCTCTCTCTCTCTCTCTCTCTGTGAGTTTCGCTGCGTAATTCACCTCTTCGCTCCTCTCTTTTCTGTATCTCTGTTTATTCTCGTCTCTATCGCTTCCTCTTCTTCCTCTTCCTCATCCACTTCATGTTCTTTCTCTTTCATCTCATGTTTCTCTTTCTACATCTCCTCCTCCTCCTCCTCCTCCTCCTCCTCCTCCTCCTCCTCCTCCTCCTCCTCCTCCTCCTCCTCCTCCTCCTCCTCCTCCTCCACCTCTCAGGCCTCAAAGAAAGAAAAGTCAAGACTGCCAGCGAGTGGTCGTGTCTGCCACTGAAAGGATAAAAAAAGAAAGGGAAAGAAAAAAAGAAAACGTTTGAAAGAGAAAAAATATCGCAGCGTATTCAGAGGCGACGTGGCGAAGAGGTTGTGTGTGTGTGTGTGTGTGTGTGTGTGTGTGTGTGTGTGTGTGTGTGTGTGTGTGTGTTTATTCTCAGGTGAGATTGCAAATACACCTTGTATACCTTGGCTGGTTCACAGGTAGCAAATGTACACCTTAGGCCATGTCCGTGTGTATGTGTGTCTGTCTGTGTCTGTCTGTCTGTCTGTCTGTCTGTCTGTCTGTCTGTCTGTGTATGGTATGGACATCAATCTCTTTTTTCTCTTCCACATCCACTGTAACAAAAAGACAGAGAATATAAAGATAAAAACGCCAATCCTTCAAGCCACGTTCCTAATAACACAGGCGGGACGGGACCACTTTGTCAAGCCTTCTCTTTTTATGTTCACACCTTCCTGCCTTTCACTCCCTCTCCTGCCTTTTCCTTTATTCCTTATCTCCCGTAACCTATTCCTCTTGTCGCTCTAAGAAGTGCCCTGCTCTCTTTTCAGTCTCCTTAGTGTTCTTTTCTTTCTCTCCTCTCTTTCTCCTCGTTCTCCTCGTCCCCAGAGTGTTGTCTTCATTGTCCTCTATCACCACCATGTCCTCCTCCTCTTCCTCTCCTCCTCCTCTTCCTCTTCCTCTTCCTCTTTCTCTTCCTCTTCCTCTTCCTCTTCCTCTTCCTCCTCCTCCTCCTCCTCCTCCTCCTCCTCCTCCTCCTCCTCCTCCTCCTCCTCCTCCTCCTCCTCCTCCTCCTCCTCCTCCTTAGCAGTAGGCCAGCAATCGGTCTCCTATCGGCGGCCGTAGCGAACCTCGTTCCAGCCTTTATGCAGCCTTAAGTCAGCCCAATGCCAGCACATATCGGCTTAAAATTGCCCCTCCGTGCGTCTCAGCGAACGTTCCTCGCGGTGCGCCAACCTGATTCTTACGTGGCTGGTGTGTGAGGGTCGCTTTGGCTCCCCAGTGAAGAGATGGTCGTACTTGAGCCGTGAAGAAACGACCCCGCGGCTTCACCTGTGCGCTCATCTGCCTCACCTGGCCAGTGTTTGAAGGGAGTCGTGAGTGCGTGGCGGAGTAGGCGTCCCGCGGGTTGCCTCCTCACCAGGGCTGCTGACGAGGCGCTTCATGGCTCCTGGCGACTGTTATGACTTTTGTCCATTTTCTCTTAACAGTGTTTGGGGAAGAGAATACATTTTAATCATGTCTTGCTTCTACTTCTTACGTTTCCTTTGGTTTCTTCTCATCTCCAGTGCTTAAGTTTAACGCCCATTGACTCTTACTTCTTCTTCCTCTCCTTATCTTAACTTTCCTTCTCCCTCCTTTCCTCTTCTCCCTCCATAACATTTGAATCATGCTTTTGCTTCTCCTTAAATTTCCTTTCGTCTCTTTTCATCTGCAGTGCATAACTCTATCGCCTATTGACTCTTACCTTCTCTTCTTCTCCCTTTCTTAACTTTCACTCCCCTCCTCTCCTCCTCTCCCTTCCTAACTCCTATCTTCATTCCCTCTCCGCATTTCAATCCTCAAGTCTTTCCTTCCTCTCCTTCCTTCTTTCTTTCCCTCCTTATCTCCCTCTCATTCATCACGCATTCCTACCAGGTTGCCCGTCTTTCCTCCCTCTTCCTCCTCCTCCTTCTCCTTCTTCTTCTTCTTCTTCTTCTCCTTCTCCTTTTCCTTCTTCTCCTTCTCCTTCTCCTTCTCCTTCTCCTCCTCCTCCTCCTCCTCCTCCTCCTCTTCCTCCTCCTCTTCATCTTTCTCTTCTTCCCACACTGCATTATATACCTCACAACTTGGGTGACGTGAGGGAAGATCTGTGTGTGTGTGTGTGTGTGTGTGTGTGTGTGTGTGTGAGTGCCTGGAGGGGGGAGCGTCTCGGCGGCTGATCGAAGGCTCCTGCACAGGCAGCCAGAACTTGTCAATGTGTCAAGGATGAAACTCGGGACAACAAATAGCAGAAGTAAAGATCGTCTGAAGGTCAGCTGTTCCTCTGTAACTGTGTTTGGGAGAGGTAAGGTCAGGTTAGGTTAGAGTAATTTACAGTACGATAGATTTTTTATGTATTTTGGAAACCGGCTAAGAAAAAAACACTAAAAGAGAGCACTAACAAAAAAAAAGTCTACCGATTGGATAACTTAACTTTATCTAATCTAACAATCTAAAAAGGCAGATTTCTGATATTCACGTGATACGAAAATCTTAAAGTGTCTTGTAGAGGGAAAAAAAAAAAATGATGAGGTAAATTGGTACCAAAATGTTGTGTGGGTAAGGAAGTGAAAGTGAACGAGTCGCTTCTCACCTTCAAGAAAAACGAAATGAATTGCTTGACCGGAACGTGCGTTGTCATATTGATGGCTTCCTATTTTCGTCACTTTGGACAAGGATAGATGTCTTCCCTGGAGCGCCACACCGCCCCGCTACTCCCAACTTGAGGTGTGGAAGCTGTCACCCTTACTCCGCCTCGCCCCGCACTCCAGGATACGCGGCGCCGTGACAGGAGTGCAAGGCCGCTGTGTGCTGTGTTAGATTCTGAACTCACTGCAATATCACTACTCATTCCCGGTGGCGTGCGTGTGGCATTGTTTGTGTGTGTGTGTGTGTGTGTGTGTGTGTGTGTGTGTGTGTGTGTGTGTGTGTGTGTGTGTGTGTGTGTGTGTGTGTCGCCTGTGTTCGCGTCGAAGAGTGTGTTATAGGAGATACTGTGTGGGCTGCAGTGTCTGGGAGTGGAGTTTTTTGTGCTGAATTAGGTTTTTAGCTCACAGCAACATAAATAGTGGCTTTATGTAACGTGATGCGTGGCCTGTGTTTGGCGCAGGTGTGGTCTGGTGTCAAGGAGTGTATTACAGTGGTTGTTGTGTGGCCTGGAGTACCTGGAAGTGGCTTGTTTTGTGCTTTGTTAGGTTTTTAGTTCAGTGGTATCAATGGTCTCTTCTTGTTATGGGGTGTGTCGTGTGTGTGGCGCGGCTGTCCTGAGTGTGAAAGAGTGTACATATCATGGCAGATATTGTGTGGCCTGGAGTGTCTGAGCGTGCAATGTGATGTGCTGCATTGAATTTCTAACTCACAGCAACATCGACAGTCGCTTCTTGTAGCTTGGGTGTAAGTATGGGTGTGGGTGTCAGGAAGGTGTGTTGTAGTGCATCTGCTTTATCTCGTCCTGCAGGAAGCGCCACAACTCCCGAGGCGCCGCTAAATGGCTGGCTTGATGCGGCATAATGGTGCCAGATTGGGACAGGAATCGCGCCAGAATCTCC
The DNA here is from genome assembly GCF_035594125.1 of Scylla paramamosain. Lineage (NCBI taxonomy): Eukaryota > Metazoa > Arthropoda > Malacostraca > Decapoda > Portunidae > Scylla > Scylla paramamosain. Next base: position 10,392,444 of record NC_087181.1, read on the forward strand.
TGAGAAGGTGAGACGGATGCTACAATTTACCGTGCATTAGACGCAACTCTGTTTACTTGGAGACTTGCCCCGTGAGAGAGAGAGAGAGAGAGAGAGAGAGAGAGAGAGAGAGAGAGAGAGAGAGAGAGAGAGAGAGAGAGAGAGAGAGAGAGAGAGAGAGATGAAGCGACTGAAAAAGCATGTTGCTTTTTACTTTCCACTTGATATTTACCTACTAGATGGCTGTGTCATTTCCTGCTAGTTCAGAATTCCCCCGCCAGAAGGCAACGCAGTCGGCATTTTACGAGGAAAAATGATGATGGAGAAGGAAGTTTAACCATTGTAATTATGAACACATTTCACTGCAAGATGGTGTGCGATTATCTTTCTGACGCTTTAATTCTTCAGCCCCGAGTTTGCGTCCCTCCCTCGCTGGCTTATAAAGTAATTACCGGCAATTACCAGGCATCCCCGCACAACTCGTCACGATGGGCGGGACACTGCCGCACGGAGGGGCGCGCCGTCACACTACCATGTTGTTCTACGCCACAGGTTCCCTGACTGGGGTACCCGTGGCCCCATGCAGGAGGTTCTAAAGAGGATTTGTAAGGGAATCATTGGCACGGTAATGTTTAATGGTAAGTCATGAGTGGCGTGGCTTACATTCTAAAGCCAACTGTTACCTGCGGATGCCTGGAACACCCGTCTGATGTGTGATTATTTACTAAGCGATTCACAGGCAAGGTAATGAGTAATGGTAAGTTATAAAGTAGTATGGTTTCCTTTTTAACACACCTGTCACCTATATATGGCGGGAACACCTGTCTAGTGTATGATTACTCAGAAAGCGATTCACTGGCATGGCAACGTATAATATTCAGGTATGACATGGTATGGTTTCCTTTGTACCATCATCCATTACCTGCAGAGGGCTGCACCACCTGTCTGGTGTGTAATCCCTGAGCCGCCGAGTGTTCTGCCCCGTACAGGTGATCAGAAAAGCAATCCCCGGGTAATATGAAGTGTTCGCACCACGACAGCCGCGGCGGTGAGGCGGGAACACGCTGGCGACACAGAGAGGCGCCACACCTTATTCTCAGTCTGCAGGGACACAGTACACACTCGCCCCCTGTTTGGGAACCTGTGCTCCATATAGATGAGCGCAATCAAGCCAGTGTCCGCCTCGCTTCAGCATTCATGGGACACACTGAGCCAGATACTTAACCGCTCACTGAACACATGTTTGGAAACCGCTGGGCCAGAACGTCCGCTATTACCTCGCTATCCCCGCTGCCCGCCTCTTCCCACCTTCAATCCCCGGCCCCTTTTAACTTCCTCTACGCCTCACCGATGTCCCCTAGTGCCCCCCCAGTGTTCCCTCCGGTGTTTCCCCAGCGTAGCGGTGTCCCTAGACATTACCAAAGCCGTCAATACCCCATAGAGTAAAGCCCTTCATTACCCAGGCTTTTCTCGATGTCTCCTTGTGTCTCTAACAGTGTGCTGTGGTGAATATGATTGTATCCCTCTCTCTCTCTCTCTCTACTCCATCCCTGCCTCTCCCTGCCGCCCTCACATCACCCTGCCGCCGCCATCCCGGTGCTGGGTGCCTCATATTTGTCAGGCAGCACAAGGGCCGCACCTTCCGTGTCCCTGATCCGCACAATACCTCGCCGAGTGATAGTACCATCAGACCTTCCTCGCCTCACATTTTCATATCTTGTCCTGACGCTCCGCCACTAACGACGCCACCTCCGCCACCTTGCGTGTAGACCGGAGACATTGGTGTGTGTGTGTGTGTGTGTGTGTGTGTGTGTGTGTGTGTGTGTGTGTGTGTGTGTGTGGTCCTCGCCGTCGTAATAAGGATGGAAGGCAGACGTGCTTCCGCGACGTTCATTCAAACTTGTGGTGAATAATTTATTGAAAGTCTCGCCGCGTATTGAGTGTCTCGGCGGGGATACTGGTAAGTGGCGCCGCGTGCACCGCTAACACTTGCCTGCTTTTGCTTTTACAGATCCGCTTGATGAGATAATGCCTGGATTTGCGCCTCGCCTGGCACAGTAATTCCTGGTGCTCTAGTCGCCACTTTCTTTATTTTTGGTTTTCATGTGAGGGGTTTGTCTATGTTTATGTTATACACGTCCTCCATATCACGGCTATCATTCATATTTACATATTGTTTAATTCAGTACATTTTTTAAGTAGTATTTCATGTTTTCAAGTCACTTTTTTAAACTTTTTCTTTACTTTTATTTCTTGAGCTCTGCCAGCAGCCAATTTCCACCTTTCTTGCCCTCTCTTTCTGCAATTGTGTGCAAGTGAAAGGAAGTGTTTCAGAAACGCTCATGGCAATTTCCAACTCGTAATTGATGTGTTGGTGTTTTAGTTTTGACTTATATTTGTTAAACACCACCAGCAGGCCATTTCCCCTCATTTCCTCTCCCTCTCTCTCCCTGCCTGGAACACTGCCTCAGTGAAAAGAAGTGTTAGTGAAGAGCGCCTCTAATAATCCTTTCTGTTCTCCCCACAGCGCCGCGCCTCGCCGCGCCGCCACCCTCCGGTGAGTACCTGCTGCTACCTGTTCCCTTCCCCGGGGTGTAATTACTGCAGAGTGTTGGGCGTCCAGCTGGCAGGCGCCGTTAAGGGCCTGCAGCAGGTAGCTCTCGCGGTAATTATCCCGGCCGTGGTCCCCCGTAACGTGTTCTCATCAGGGTGAACACAGGCACGCGCTGGCCCGCGGCGCCTCCCCCACGCACGCCGCCACTGCGCTGCGTGTCTGCATCCAATTATTTTTAGCCAAATGTTCCTCGCGACAAAATAATTTCAGGGCGCCGCGCTCCCTGTTTTCTCTACACCCTCCAAAATTTCCTGGGATATTTTTCCGAAGGCATATTGAGTTGAATTAATGGATTTTCTTCCTTTATAATTAAGCAATCATTCTTGTCTTCGAGGACTCATTGTTCCTGGCGAGGTACGAGTGTTTACGTTTGCTTGCCTTCGCCTCTGTTCCCCGCCGCCTCTCCGCTGCTTGCTACTGCTGCTGCCGCCGCCTTTCCCTTGCCTGCTGCCGCCTGCTGCTGCTGCTGCCGCCTGGTGCTTGCTTGCCTGCCGTTCCCTCTTGTCTGCTCGCCCACCACTCCTTCCCGTCCCTTCCCTCTCCCCTCACCCCAGGCATTCCTCCCCGCTCTTAACCAACTACTAAAAGTTGGAGGACACGGTACACCATTTACTGCGCTCTCCTCCCTCTTTCTCTCTCTCTCTCTCTCTCTCTCTCTCTCTCTCTCTCTCTCTCTCTCTCTCTCTCTCTCTCTCTCTCTCTCTCTCTCTCGCGTCTCGTCCAGTCTCCGCGGCGGCAAATCACTTTCCCTCGTGATTGAATGTGTCGCCGGTGACGCGTCTCGACCCCCGCCCTGAGGTACGCCGGCGCTGTAATGGCCAAATAACTCACCCTCCACCGCTCGCTGTTTTCCATCCAAGCCTCATTTTTATCCCCGACGCCAAGCATAAATCCCTCAAGCGTCCGTTTTGGCGATGAAAGCAAAAATTACCACTGATACGCCCGCCATTGAAATTCATATATTCATGCCCTGGGTTATGAGGGAGGCGTGTGTCCCTTATACACCTGACCTCCGCACTTTGACCTGAGTAAGCGCCCGACTGAAAACTTTTGAGCCTCACCTTGTAAGAGAAATGGTGCGGTGGAATATATATACCTGTATTTTTCAAGGCAGATTCCACACAAGCCGCCGTGCGCTTTATAACATTACAAGACCTTTCTTTTTATGTGTCATTCATATGAAAGGCTTTTTACCATGTGACTATTTTCTTTACAATGACGTGATCTTTACATCATAAGAGCATAAAAAAACATAAGAAAATAAGAGAAGCTGCAACAACCATCAGACATACATGATTCAGTCTCTCTTCAGAACGTGCCTACCTGTTTCCATCTATCATTCCCCATCAACAAATTTGTCCAATCTTTTCAAACTGTCTAATGACTCGTCACTAACAGCCTGATCAGTGAGACTGTTCCACTCACCTACCACTCTGTTAGAGAACTAATTTTCTCCGATCTCTTTTAAATCTAACTTTATCAACTTTGAGCGCTTTATTTTTTTTGGCCTACCCTGATTACTGACCCTGAGGATTTTGTTTACGTTACCCTTGTCAGATCCCTTTATATCACCATCGTCTTAGGAGATCCCACGGAGGTCACCCTTCAGACAGAGAATTTAAGTCAGCAGGAACCTCTTACTCGTAGGGCGCGGCACATGTATCACACACAGTTGGGTGTCCTTAGAGCGCGGCACATCCTAAACTACACATCCTCCACGCTCGTACCTCGGGAGTAACAGCCTGAGGAAGCAGTATGGAGATGAGGCAAGGGATTTAAGTGAGATGGCTCGGAGTAAACAGAGAGCTGAGATGAGAGATGGTTGGGCACGTTTTGGTCTTACAGTGAAGCTTTTTCTTTGTCACTGGTCTGCCTGTTGTTTGTGCTGCTTGTTCTTGTGTTGTGGTGATGCTTTTAGTTTTTATGTTGCCTCAAGGTATCCTGTGTCAGTGTATCCTTGTGTCATTCTAATCGGTGTGGTCTCCTCCTTCACTACCTTTCCTCGTGCACTGCTCTGCCCAAGTATATCTCACCTGTACGGTCTCCTTCAAGCCCCTACTCATTAACTCTTCAGGCCCAGATAGGTCTCTGCTGCTGCCTCACCTAAGCCTGTTCTCGTGTATCCCCGTGCACCTTTTTAACTCAGGTGCTTTTTTTCTTCACCTGTACAAGTTTGTTCACTTACGAGTAAACGTGTGTATTCTTTATTAAACCTGTATCGCCTCGTTCACCTTCCCTTGCGTCGCCTTTGCGGGACGGGGCACTCCTGTGGGGAATCACAGCCCGCAGCAGTCAAGGCGTCCATTGCTCGTGGCCTAATAATGGCGGGTGTCGTTTGCAAGTCCCAAGTGTCTCTCGCGTCCCCGGAATGCTCAGGGTTTTTACGGCAGCGTGTCCTCAGGTGATTTTTTGCGGAATATCTTTATGAAATGAGTCAATTCCATGGTGTTCTTTTACGTCTGCGTCCCTCCAAAGAGGCGCTGAAGGGGAGGTGACGAGGGACAGATAAAGCCGGAAGAATAGGAGAGAGGGAAGAGGAAAATGTGAAGACAGACGGAGAGGGAAGGAAGAAAATAGGAGAAGGAGAGAAAGGGAGATGATCTGATGAGTGAGGAGGCGGGAATTTAGAGGAAGACAGGCAATTTGTGGCGTAGATTGTGGGGAAAGAGAGACGAAGAGAGGAGCATTAGAGCCAGCGCGGGGGAATGTTGCCGAGAAGTTGACTGGAAAGAAATTTAATTCGATTACTTTTCTCTCCTTCTCCACTTCCTTCCCCGCTTTACATAACCTAACCAAGAAGTAAGTGGAGGAGAAAGTTTAATTCACCTCCACTACTTCCTCTTCCTCCTTCTCTTTCATCTCTCCGTCACCAGAATTACAGAAAGCCTTATGCAATACGTACTATTAAGTGTCATTACGTTCATTATTATTTCGTTCTCCCTCCGCGGCCTTGAGCGATGCAAGCTGATACCGCGGCCTGGGTGCTCGTGTCTGTGTGGCGTTCGCGTGTGTCTGCTTCCCGCGACTTGTTGAACGCTGAGCTGCCTGTTTGGCTCGACCGTGTAGGTGATAACCGACACACACACATACACACACACACACACACACACACACACACACACACACACACACACACACACACACACACACACACACACACACACACACACACACACACACACACACACACAGTACTCAGTTCCTATCGCACACACACGCAACACAATGAAAAACTTCGGACTTTAGCGAATGTAGGGAACCAGCAAGTTAAGTAAGTTAGCAGCGACTTATCGTTTTTCTGTTGGAGTTAATTCATTGGGTTCCCATAACGCTCACAAGTTCCCGCGAGGCAAGAAGCAGACCACGTGTGGCTTCCCTTCCCTCCGCGATGTTTTGCGCGCCAGACAAAGGAGGAAAACTTTGTCGTGTTGACTGTCGCCTTCAACTTTGCCGCGGGATCTCAGCTGCCGCCGCTTAACACCTCGTCTGTTACGCCTTGGCTGTGTGTGTGTGTGTCTGTGCCCCTTGTACCTCCCGAACCCACCAGTGTCTTGTTACTTATTCATCCTGGTCCCTTGCTGCACGCGTTGCCATTTAGCGTACAAGATAATGTATATCCAGATACCTGACACTGTCCCCTTGTACTCTCGACTTTTACCCTACCAGTTCTTAGTTTTTTACTTATCAGTTCTTTTTCTCCTGGTATTCTAGTCTTCTCTCCTTGTTACCATCATCATCAGCAGCCTCTTTGACGTCACTACAGCACAGAGGTCTCTCACAGTCTTCACTTGGTTTCCACTTGTCTGTCTCAGCTCTCATCTGTGCCAAGCCGCCTCGCTGTCTTGTCCCTCCTGCTCCTTCTCACTGCGGTGCCCAACTTACACTGCTCACTTGCATCCATCCCACTCTGCCTCCATCTCCTCTTCGTCTTGTTTTCATCTACCTCAGCTGTCCGTCTGTCCGCCTTACTACATCCCACTCTCACTGTCCATTCCCATCCTTCCCTCTCTTCTTCCCTTTCCTCTTCGTCTTGTCTTCCTTCACTCTTCCGCCACTCCCAGCCTCCCTCCTCAGCACACATTGTCCTCTCAAGACTCACACTCCCCACACTTCACGTCTCCGCCTCTCAGTGTCCTCCGCCACCCTTACAGACTGCGGGGAATTCCTTTGCCTCCTCATTACTCTGCATTATTTACTTTTTATCTCTTCTTTCCTTCTCCTGATGCGTCCTTTCTCTCCTACATCCTATGATTTCTTCTCTTTTCTTTTTCTCTCCCTTCTGTCTTACTTTCTTCTCTCATCCTTTCTTGCTTACCCAGTCTTACAACTCCTTTCTCTCTCTCTCTCTCTCTCTCTCTCTCTCTCTCTCTCTCTCTCTCTCTCTCTCTCTCTCTCATCTCTCTCTCTCTCTCTCTCTCTCTCTCTCTCTCTCGCTCTCTCTCTCTCTCTCTCTCTCTTTTCATTCTTCCTTTTGAGTCTTGCCTCACTCTCTCCTCTCTCATCCCTCTCCTCAGTCCTGCGTCTGTTCTTTCCTTAGTTTTCCCTCCTTACTCCCTTTCCCTGCTTCTCTCCTCCCCCAGTCTTCCCTCCTTTCCTTCCTTTCCTTTCCTCTCTCCTTCCCCAGTCCCTTCCTCCTTTCACTCCTTTCCGCTCCCTCTCATCCCCTCCCTTTCTCCAGCCAGCTAAGCCCCTCCCCGGCGCCTCAAAGTAGATAACACACCCTCCTTAGTCCTGCCCTGGCCATCTTAACACCGTATTTATCCTATTCCTCGCCATCCTGCCATCCTACCTTGCCCTGCCCTTCTGCCGGGAATCCCTGGAGTCTTGTACCAGGCGTCTCCTTTCCTCCCTGCTTCTCTCCCTTATCTCTTCTCGTCTCCCTCACCATACCCTCCCTCTGCCTATCTTCGTGTCTCATTTCTGCTTCTCTCTCTCTCCTCTCTCTCTCTCTCTCTCTCTCTCTCACTCTCACTCTCTCTCTCTCTCTCTCTCTCTCTCCTCTCTCTCTATCTATCTATCTATCTCTCCCTGCCTCTCCCCATGTCCTTACCAGCCTCCGTACCTGCCCTCTTATCTCTCCGGCTCTCTTTGTACCTACCTTTCTTCCTATCTGTCTATCCACTCTCTCATCACCCTTCCGAAGCCTCGCCCTTCCTCTCAAGCTCTGTTCCCTGCCTCCCTTCCAGCAGCCAGCACCTCCCCCACTCCCTCAGGCTGCCCAGATGCTCGCCAGGCTAGTCTAGTATGTGTTTATGTGACTGTCCAGTGGCGCAGAGGGAGGCAGACTGTCTTACTCGTGTGTCTGTGTCCTGCTGATGTCCTCGGGTATCCCTTATGCTTACTGCCTTCACTAGTTCATCCTTGAGCTTTCTGTTGCGATCTCATGTTGCAGTTTGTCCTTCTTACCGTGTTTTCTTATCTTGTGATCACGTGATAGTTGTGTCTTATACGTTGTTTATTGTTGTGACAGTTGTTTTGTGTTCTTTTGTGTCTTTTTAAATTTTTTTCGCTTTGTTTTTCAATTGTTTAGTCTTATTTTGTGTATTTTCTTCCTATTCTTGCTTCTACGATGTGTATCAACTTCTTACTCTCTCTCCTTCCTCTTACCGTTATCTCATTACGTCCATCACCTGTCTAGTCTATCCTTCCACCTTTCCATCGCGCCATCACTCCTTCACTCATCTCCATCTTCTTCTCATCACCTCCCTCACTACCTACTCTCTCTTTCCATCTCTCCAATCCACTATCACCCTTTTCCTTATCTTTACCTCATTACCTCCATCACCTGAGTACTCCATCCTTCCATCTCTTTATCCGCTATTACTCCTTCCATATCTCTATCTTAACACCTTCTCCATCCTTCCGTCTCTCCACCCGCCATCGTCCTTCCTTTACCTCAATCACCGGAACGCGAATACTCACCACCTTCGCCACTCTCCAAGTCTGGCTGGGCCGCGATGCACTCCTGCCTTATCATAATTATTGCTCGTGGCGGGAAGCGAATTCCTGCCGCCTGCAAACAAGGACTAGGAGAGGCGCATGTGAGGTCACGGAGGCGGGTGTGAGAAGCATTGGGAAGGTGTCATTACGCTCCGCAGACGCGCTGGGGACGAGTGCCTAAGATCGAGGGCTGAAGACACCACCTAGTTCCGTCCCTTAAGGATACTGGAGCATAAGATAACAAGGGGAGCTGCAAAAAGCCGTCAGACCTACACATGTGTGAAATGTGTCTTTCTGTACCCTCCTATCACCCTATCCATGACTATCACCCTATCCATGAATTCATATGACATTTTAAAAGCTCCCAATTGATTCAGCACTAACAACTGAGTCTATTCTAGTCATCCATCACTCTGTTTCAGAACCAGTTCTATCCCTTTTTAATCTAACTTAAGTCTATATCCACTATCATCCCTCTTCATGAATTTATTTGATATTTTAAAGCTCCCTATTGATTCATTACTAACAACCTGATTACTGAGTCCTATTCCAATCATCCATTTCAATCATCCACCACTCTATTTGAGAACCACTTTCCTCCTATCTCCTTTTGAAATCTAACTTTATCAAGCTTGAATCCCATATTTCTTGTCTTCCCTTCCCTCCTGCCTGTTAGAACTACTGAGTTGACTTACAGGGAGGAAAGTTTTGGTGAGGAGGAAGAGGAAAGGGAGAGACACTAATGAACACAAAAGAAGAACAAACAGTAACCGACCTCTTTAGCTCTTACGAGGCTGCTTGTGATAAGTTTAGAGGAGGAAAAGGAGAAGGAAGAAGTTGAGGAGGGACAGGAAAAGGAAGGAAGGAGAGAAAGTTGTAGGAAATGATGCCGAAGGGGAGAGAGAGAGAGAGAGAGAGAGAGGAGACGAGAGAAGAGAGAGAGAGAGAGAGAGAGAGAGAGAGAGAGAGAGAGAGAGAGATGGGGGGACGGAGAGGAAGAGAGAGCTGAATTAACTGCACGGGAAAGAGAGGAGGAAGGGTGAAACATGGAGATGAAAAAGCGAGAATCACATTTGAATACACTTGCTTGAAAGATGGAAGGGAGGGAGAGGAGCAAAGGAGGACACACACACACACACACACACACACACACACACACACACACACACACACACACACACACACACACACACACACACACACACACACACACACACACACACACACACAGTAATAAATTTAAAAATGAATTAGGGGAAAACAAAGAAATAATGAAACAAAGATTTGGAAAGAAATATGATTGAATCCAGAAGGAGTTTTGTAAAGAAAAATAACAAAAACTGATGAATTAATTAAATGATAAAGTTTAGGTGCTTCTCTCTCTCTCTCTCTCTCTCTCTCTCTCTCTCGTCTCTCTCTCTCTCCTCTCTCTCTCTCTCTCTACTCTCTCGTCTCTCTCTCTCATCTCTCTCTCTCTCTCTCTCTCTCTCTCTCCTCTCTCTCTCTCCCTTTCTGAAAGGAAATGGTGAGAGAAAATTAAGAGAAGGAGAGGAAAGGAGGAAAGTGGAAGACGAAAATAGATTGAAGAGAGGAAGAGAGGGAGGGAGGAAGGAAGGAGATAAAAGTGAATGGGATCTGGAGCAGTGAGAGAGAGAGAGAGAGAGAGAGGAGAGGAGAGAGGAGAGAGAGAGAGAGAGAGAGACGAGGAGAGAGGAGAGAGAGAGAGAGAGAGAGAGAAGGGAAGGGAAGGGAAGAGAAGGGTGAGATATTATATTATATTATTCAGGTGTGTGTGTGTGTGTGTGTGTGTGTGTGTGTGTGTGTGTGTGTGTGTGTGTGTGTGTGTGTGTGTGTGTGTGACTCGCCTCCTCCTTCCCCTTTAGTATCGTGCCATACGTCTCTTAACTCTAATCATTCAGTACTGCTCATCACATTCTCTTAATGGAGAAACTGAAGCTTTACTGCTGTTTGTTCTTCTTTTTTATTCATTTGTGGTGCAACGTCAGATCGCTGAAGAACAAAAGAACATAAGAACACAAGGGAAAGCTGCAGGAATCCATTAGGCCTACACGTGGCAGTCCCTATATAAATCATGTCTGCCTATTACCACCTATAAACCCCATCTATAAATTTGCCTGATCTTCTAAACCCTCCCTATTGACTGAGCGATAACAACCTGATTACTGACTCTGTTCCGTTCATCTACCACTCAGTACGAGGACCGGTTTCTTTGTATGTCCTACTTATACCTAACTTAGTGAATTATGAGCACGTTATTTCCTGTCCTGTCCTGATTTCTGACACCGAGGATTATGTTATCTAAGCTACAAAATTATTGAAGAGATTGACGCTAGAAATAATCCTAATTACGAATTCTCCAGCAGTGAAATGAAGTGAATAGGGAAACAATCGTGTAACATTCACCTGTATTGTACCCGAGGTCGTGCTGGGAAGACTAGAAGGGTCGTAACTTGGCCACTTGCTTTCTGGTTACCCGCTCCACTACTGCTCCCACCTTTAAACATGAATGTGTGAACGTGTGTGTATGTGTGTGCGTGTCGGTTTTAGAGGTGCATGAATAAGGACATTTCATAACATCTCACACTCACACTCACGTCATCGTCTTCAGTATGTGAGTAGATTTAGTTTTTATTTGACTCATTTCTACTTGCCTCACTCATCTACCACAGCGCCAGATCGTCTCCTCGGCCTCATCTCCCTCCCCCTGCGCCGCGCCGTGGTGTGTGGCGCCGCGGGGTGTGTGGCGGAGTGTGGCGCGGGCGCCCCCTGATAATATTGACACCCAAGTCTGATTTCAGCGCCCGATATTGAGTGTGAGACCAGCCATCCTCCTCCTCCTCCTCCCCTTCCCTTATCCTCCTCTTCTCCCCTTCTTATTCTTTCATCTCCTTACATTCCTTTCTTCTTTTTTTCATTCCTTTCTGTATTTTTTCTATTCCTCCATGCCTGATTTCTCTCTCTCCTCCCTCCATTCTCTTCTCTTTATCTACTTTTTCTCTCCTCCCTTTCCTCTTTCCTTTTATTTCTTTTTCTCAGAAACATAGTGTTCTTTCCTCCTCCTCCATTTCCTCTCTTCCGTTATTCTTCCTCCCTCCTCCCACCCCTCTCTCTCTCTCTCTCTCTCTCTCTCTCTCCTCTCTCTCTCTCTCTCTCTCTCTCTCTCTCTCTCTCTCTCTCTCTCTCTCTCTCTCTCTCTCTTATAAACAAATATTTTTCCCTCGACACTTCTCGCTACTTTTTTTTTCCTGTGTATTTTTCTTTGTTTGTTTGTATGACGGTTTTTGTTATTTTCTTGTATATTTGAAGCTTTTTCCCTTTTTTTTTTTGTCTTTGAATCTCTCGTCTTGTTTTCTCTTTCTCTTTTTCGTTTTTTGCTTGTTTCTCGTTTCACCGTTTTATTTTTTCTCCCATCCAGCTCTCCTTCAGTCTCTCCCTCCTTCTTTGCTTCCTTCCTTCCTTCCTTCCCTCCTTCCTTTCCTCTTTCCTTCTTTCTGTAACATACGTGTTTACTTCTCAAATTTTTGTTGCTATAAAATGTTGTTCTTTTTTTATGTTTTTACATTTCTTTGTCTTTTTGTTCATTTATGTTGTAAAAAAGAAAAAAAAACGTATACATGTAGACATAAACACACACACACACACACACACACACACACACACACACACACACACACACACACACACACACACACGACTACTAAAAACACACTATTTCTTGGAAAAGATTTACAATATGTCCTTAGTTAGGGAGGAGGAGGAGGAGGAGGAGGAGGAGGAGGAGGAGAGGGCTACTGGTAGTGGTAACGGAGGCAATGAAAAAGAGGAAAAAGAACGAAAAAGTGAAAAAAAGGGAAGATGAAGTAGGAAAAGTAAAAAGGAAGTAAGAATGAGGCAGTGTAAATAAAGGAAGAGAGTCTGGCAGAGAGACGAGAAAAAAGAAAGAAAAGAGAGAAAAATGATAAAAAAATACTGAATAAAACAGGAGAGAGAGAGAGAGAGAGAGAGAGAGAGAGAGAGAGAGAGAGAGAGAGAGAGAGAGAGAGAGAGAGAGAGAGAGAGAGAGAGACACCTGCGAACCTTTTTCATACAGTGCCGAGAGATAAACACACACACACACACACACACACACACACACACACGAAGATTTTAACTGTTGGATGGTAGAGAAGTGGAGAGGAGGAAAATATATGGAGGAGAAAGGGGGAAGGGAAAGGAGAGGAAGAGAAAAGTAGTGAAGGAAAGGGAGGAAAGGATTGAGAGAGGAAAGAGGAAAAGCAGAGAAGTAAGCACATGCATTTGGAAATTACAGTAAGAAATTTTGTCTTTATAAATTCAGCGCAGATTTTAGCAGTGAAAAAAATAAATAAATAATGAAACGAAAAAATATTGGATAAAACATATATAAAGAATGCTGTCAACGTTTTCATTTTCAGGACGGGAATAAATGGTGGTCTTTGTTAACTTTAATTTAAGTTTAGCGAAGAAAAAGAGAATGTAAGTTTTGAGCGAAATGTTGATAAAAGTGAAGCGAAAGTTTTATAGAAGAAAAAGCGAAAATAACGCGATTTTATTTTTATTTTTTTCGTTTCCTGATAAGTCAGACGGGTAAATAAAAGATGATAAGTATACAACTGCTAAAAAAAATAAATAAATAAATAGAAGCGCAAAGGAAGAGAAAACTTTACATTACTAAAAAGAAACGAAAATAAAAGAATAATGAAACGAAAACAGAACAAGCAAAGAGAAAAGAAAAGGAAAATATTGTGCATATTTCATGTTTAGAAGAATAATTAAACACAATCCAGAAAGAAAATTAAGCAAAATAAGAGAAAATGGAGAATAGAAGTAGAAATATAAAAGAAATGCAAGTAAAAAGATATTAATTCCAAACAAACACAGCCATGCGCAACGAACAAGCAACAGGAAAAGAAAACAAACACAAAAAAACACACAAACAGAAATATGGAAAAAAAAAACAAATAAAACAAACAAAAAACACACATTACAACCAAACAAACACAACCACACAGTAAACAAGCGACAAAAGAAAAAAAAAAAGAAAGAAACACCCCCAAGCACCACACCGTTCAAAACACCACTATTCAGGAAAAACACCACACACCAAGTTTCCCTTCAGGGTGGAGGAGAAGTGGCGGTGGCGGTGGAGGGAAGGCGAAGGTGTGTGGAGGCCCGGGAAGTGGTGGTGATGATGAAGGGAATGAAGAAGAAAATGGTATGTCAGCGAGATGGACGGTGAGAGAGAGAGAGAGAGAGAGAGAGAGAGAGAGAGAGAGAGAGAGAGAGAGAGAGAGAGAGAGAGAGAGAGAGAGAGAGAGGGCAGGAGTGGATACAGATATTTATATAAACAGACAAGCAGACAGATAGACAGATAGACAGACAGACAGACAAGCAGGCAAGTAGATAAACATACAGATCGACAAACAAACAGAGAAGCAAAGAAGCTAACAAACAAACAAACAGACAAGCAGGGAGACAGACAAACAGACATACAGACAGATCGACAGACAATTATACAGAATGTACAAGTTTATGAAAATACACGAACAAGGAAAAGACAAATAAGGAATAGAGGAAGACTGGATGAAGATAAGAGCAAGGAGAATATGATAATGAGGAAGCGGGAGGAATGACACTTGAGGACTAGCAAAGAGGAGAAAAACAACAGGAAGAGGAAGAAGAGGAATTAATATGTTTTATCCGGCAGAAATTTTAATTATAAAGTTAATCATACAATTATTTAAACACGTTCATATAAAGTTTACTGAACATTGAAAACAGCCAAGGGAAGGAAGAAGAAAGAAGAAAGAAGGAAAAAGGAAGCTCCAAGTAAAGAGGAAGTCAAGCACAGAAGACCACATGCAAATCCTCTTCCTCTTCCTCCTCCTCCTCCTCCTCCTCCTCCTCCTCCTCCTCCTCCTCCTCCTTTTTCTTTTTCTTTTTTTTTTAAGTTTCTCTCACACCTGTTTCTTGCACACACACACACACACACACACACACACACACACACACACACACACACACACACACACACACACACACACACACACACCTGTAAATCGTGGTTTGGATACGGAAGTGTTGAGTGTTTCCTCCTCCTCCTCCTCCTCCTCCTCCTCCTCCTCCTCCTCCTTCCTCCTCCTCCAAACCTGGTATTCACAGCGCCTGGCGGGAGGGAAGTGAATTAAGAGTCAGTGGTACATCTCAGGCGAGGGATCAGCGGGAGTCAGCGGCAGAAATATTAGTAATAATGCATGTCACTCATTATTTCTGCTTCCCTCACTCTCTCACTTCTTCACTCACTCCATTTGAAAAGTCCGTCTCTCTCTCTCTCTCTCTCTCTCTCTCTCTCTCTCTCTCTCTCTCTCTCTCTCTCTCTCTCTCTCTCTCTCTCTCTCTCTCTCTCTCTCTCTCTCTCTCTCTCTACCCCCTTACTTTTTCCGTGCCTTTCTTTCTCCCCTCGAGGAATAAACGAGGCTATGAATAATGAGGCGCCGCGCCCACGACGCTCTAACGAGTCGGATGTATAACGCGGCGAAAATTATGAATAAAACACTGAGGCGAGGCAGGGAGAGGCAGGGAGAGACATGGAGGGGCAGGGTGAGGAAAGGCAGGGGGTGTCTCTGCCCTTCAAACGAGCGACCGGCAAAAGTTTCTACAAGAGTGACACACTTTTCCCTGCGTGAGAGACAAAGTTGAAGAATGGAATGCCGGTGGCGATGCACGAGAGCATGGTGGCTCAGGAGGAGGAAGAGGAGGAGGAGGAGGAGGACGAGGAGGAGATGAAGAAGAAGAGGAGGAGGAGGAGGAGGAGGAAGATTACTCAGGATTACGTTGGAGGAATAGATGCATGGGGACTTGTTATATACCTGTTGGTCTATGTATAGCTTAGGAAGAGGCAAGAGACGAAAAGTTAAAACATGACCAGAAAGAGAGAGAGAGAGAGAGAGAGAGAGAGAGAGAGAGAGAGAGAGAGAGAGAGAGAGAGAGAGGACATCCGACACGGTCACGATAAAGGAGGGCGGGATCGGAGGCAGAAGTGAGAGGTGTCTAAAAAATTAGCGAGGAAGATCGGGTGCCCGGAGGAGGAGGAGGAAGAGGAGGAGAAGGAGGAGGAGGAGGAGGAGGAGGAGGAGGAGGAGGAGGAGGAGGAGGAGGAGGAGGAGGATAACTCAAGAAAAATGAAAGAGGGAGTGGGAGGAGACGAAAGAAAAACGAAGGATAAAGACCAGGAAAGAAAAAAAAGAGATAATTAGTAGTAGTAGGTGGAAAAGGAGCAGGAGGAGGAAGAGGAGAAAAAGGAGGAGGAGGAGGAGGAGAAAGAGGAGAAAGAGGAGGAGAAGGAGGAGGAGGGCGTCCTTGCATCATCGCTTGCAACACTTTAAGTTACGCAACACTTAACACCTTCACTCTCGGCAGGTACATTAATTAGCAGATGAACACTCCCAGCAGGTGATCCTAATCCACTCCTTTGAGAGCTTTCTTCCCACGCTCCCAATACTTTTTGTTTACATCCTTAACTTAAAAAAAAACTATATTTGATTATAACCTTCAAATAAGCTTAAGAGGAAGTAAAATTTTCGTATAGAAATAAAAAGAAAGACTTTATTTATTCAACCTTCAGATAAGCTAAGGATTAAATAAAATAAAAATGTATGAATAATTATACAATATAAATGCTTAAAGGAATTTGGGGAACAAAATAAGGTTATAGAACAAACAAATACCAAATAACTGAGAAAACTGTTAAGCCAACACTGCTTTAAGCTCAGATAAGCTTGAATCGTCTTAAAGAAAAGAG
>NC_087181.1:10418816-10421316 GCF_035594125.1 Scylla paramamosain
AGAGAGAGAGAGAGAGAGAGAGAGAGAGAGAGAGAGAGAGAGAGAGAGAGAGAGAGAGAGAGAGAGAGAGAGAGAGAGGCAGTATCTACACGGGTCATTAATTATCTTGATCTAGTAGCCATTATAGTAGCGACCGATTCTCTACATCTTGGCATCCTCCCCCATTACGCCCCCTGGGACTTCAGTGATTAGAGGATTTAATTAGATCACCAATACTGCGTGGCCTCAATTTGTGTGCACCAGTCTTCGTGCACACCAGCCTCACCAATCCTTGTGTACACCAGTTTTAGTGTCTTTTCTATCTTTCTTATGCTTATTTTCTTTTTCTTCATTCCTTTTGTGTTTCTTCCAATTCTTTCTTCCTACTTTCCCTTCCTCCCTCGCCTTCTTTTCTCTTCTTATTCTTTTCTCTCACTACTTTTTCCTCTCCCTGTCCTTTTCCTATTTTTTTCCTTCGCTCCTTCAGCCCTGCCTTCCTTCTTTCCCTCCGATTTTTCTCCTCTCTTCTCGTCGTCCTTTCATTTTATTTTCCTCTCTCTCCTTTTTCCTCTTCATGTCTTCTACTTTTTCTTCTTTTCACATGCTTCCCTTTTTTCCTTTTTTCCCTTCTCCTCCTCCTCCTCCTTCTTCCTCCTTCCTTCCCTCCTATTTTCCTCTCTCCACGTCCTCCTCTTATGTTTGTTTTCCTCACCATTCCCTCACCTTCTCATTTCCTGAAGAGAGGAAAGAATTGGAGCCTCGGGAGGTTGCACTATTCTTTCCCCGCTCTCTTTCTTGTTTTCTCTCTCTCTCTCTCTCTCTCTCTCTCTCTCTCTCTCTCTCTCTCTCTCTCTCTCTCTCTCTCTCTCTCTCTCTCTCTCAACGTGGCAAGGTAATGATTAATTTTTGGTGATTATGTAAAGCTAATGTACTGTGTCCCTCATTAACATACACACACACACACACACAGACACACACGCACACACACACGCACACGCACACACACACGCACACACGCACACAGGTCCGTGGTGGCAGCACAAATACAATCATCATTTATCTCCTTAAATTTGACAGGTTTCGTCCGACTGAGATCGATGTCAGGAATTTATTGAAAGCTAAACACACAATGCATTAAAAGTTGTGGCGACGAGCCCGCCGGAACGCCAATTAAAATGTAAATATCCCTTTCCGGCTGTGTGAATGCGATCACGTTGGCGTCAATTTATGCCTGGTGTGACGGGTTGATGGGTGGCAGGACGGACGTACGTATGAGTAGGTAGGAATAGGTGGGAAGGTGTAGGAGTGCAGATAGGTATAGGTAAAACTGTACTATTGGCTACGTGTGTGATAGGGAATGGGGGTGGGTGGGTGAGACAGGCTGGGTGGAAGAGTGTAAATGTTGGGTATGGGTGGGTGTTGGGTATGGGTGGTTGTAAGCTAAATTGTTGTGGTGTGATGGGTGAGTGGCTGGGCGATGGGGATGGGATGGTGGGTGAAGGTAGGTGAGCTGTACACTGCTGGAGAGAGGAGGGAACGGGGGAGTGATGTGTGGGTAGGGACGTGTGTGTGTGTGTGTGTGTGTGTGTGTGTGTGTGTGTGTGTGTGTGTGTGTGTGTGTGTGTGTGTGCGTAGATGTATAGGGCTGAAAATGCAATTAATATACCCGTTTGTTTACTTCTATGAACGTAATTCAGTCGCACATACTATTACACATACATACATACATACATACATACATACATACTGAAATGCAGAAAGATAAAATACCTCATTGAATAACTCGACAGAAAGGGAATAAGAGATTATTAATGAAAGAAAAGAAAAGAAATGAAGAGAGGAAAAAAGGAGAGCAAAGTGACTGGTAAGACCAATACTCATTTATGGAAGACAGGCAAAAGAGGAAGAAGAAAAGGAGGAGGAGAAGGAGGAGGAGGAGGAAGAGGAGGAGGAGAAGGAGGAGGAGGAGGAATAAGACTGCATGAGAGAAGATCGTTGATAATCAGAGGAACGTGATAAAGAAAAGGAAAAAAAAAATAAGGTAAGGAAATAGAAGCCAGAAGAAGAAGAAGAGGAAGAAAGAGAAGAAAAGAGAAGAAGAAAAAGAGGAGGAAGAGGAGAAGTGGAGAACTGAGTAAGAATAAGATAAGGAAACAGAAATAAAAAAAAAAACATCAGGAGGAAGAATAGAAGGAGAAGGAAGACCAGAAGCAAGAGAAGATGAAGAAGAAGAGGAGGAAGAAGAAAAGATAAGAATCACTAATGTAAAACAGGAAACAAAAAAAAAAATTGGCGTCATTCCTCACCAGACACAAACAAACACAAACATACACACACGCCCATCTCTCAGCCACGCCCGCGCCTTCCTCAGGTACACGCCTCACCTGGGCGCGCCTGCAGCCTTCCCTTAATTGCCGTAGGTTCTCAAGACGCCGAAAAATGCATCTGAAAGTTAATGAAATTCAGCATCTCGGAAAAAAAGAGAGAGAAGAGAAAGAGAGAGAGAGAAAAAAAAAGATAA
>NC_087181.1:10433816-10438816 GCF_035594125.1 Scylla paramamosain
AAAAACATTTCGCCCCCACAGCATTACTTTATTATTTTAATTATTGTTAATTAATTTCATTATTTCATTATTATTAATGGAGTTAGCATTGTTTTTTTTTTCATTTAATTTATTATTAAAAAACTCTAACATGTTATAATCTACAATAAGATTTAATTTAGCTGTGTTTTTGTTTCTCGAAAAAAATAACAAATTCGTCACTATATTTATTTTAACTTTTCTTATTAGTACGCCTAAGATTCTTTTGGTATTTAATTTAAGACTTAAAAAAGTATAAGAAACATATACCAAGTAACAATATTCAATAAAATCTAGTCTAGCTATTCGTATTTTTAAATTTAAAATAAGTCCGTTACTTTATTTGTAAAATTGTTTTCTTTATACGACAAGGAATTTGTGTTTTCTTTATCTGGAAAGTAAACTTTTTTCATTCAGAATATATAATAGTCTGGCTGTGCTTTCTTTCTCGATGTGATATTTTTATGGTGCTGATCGTAAAAGTTAGATTGTTTACTGGATTTTCTATAATATTACTGAGCCCGAAAATAAATTTATATTTACGGTAATAGTTAAAGTAAATGGCAAGTCAGAAAATGTAGTGCATTCAAGTCTGGGTGTTTTCTTTCTTTTCGAGATTTTCAAAATGAATTGTGTAACGTAAATATAAGGGCCGAGAAGAACATTTTCCTTGCCTTCCTCCGTGTCTATACATCAATATTTAGTAAAACTTCCGGGTGCTTCTAGACTCGGACGTAAAGGAAAGCCAGAATTAACCACGAAAATATATAAATAAACCACAAATTCTTCAGATAAGGCTTAAATAAAATGAAGATTGAAACACTGTTCACGACGTCATTTGACCCAGACTGAGACCTTCCCTTCTTCCTCCCCGTGTCTCCTCGTCACTATTTCCCTAAATTTCCAGGGTTTTCCATGTGTGAGGGAGTGTAGTTCTAGTAGTAGTAGTAGTAGTAGTAGTAGTAGTAGTAGTAGTAGTAGCAGTAGTAATAGTGTTGTAGCATTATTAGAATTATTATTGAGTGTGAATGATGGATGTGTTTGTGGGTGTCGTGCCTTGTCTGGGATTGCCGGCCTGGTATAGAGATAGACTACTGCTATTACTACTACTACCACTACTACTACTGTTGCTACTACCACTACTGTGTGTGTGTGTGTGTGTGTGTGTGTGTGTGTGTGTGTGTGTGTGTGTGTGTGTGTTCCAGGTGTATTTGTGTAGTCATGGCCAGAGATCCCTAGACGTGTGTGTATCGACGTGTCCTCCTCCTCCTCCTCCTCCCCCTCCTCCTCCTGCACGTGTGAGACAACTCCATTTCATTCCTCCTCATGGTTGACAAAGTGTTTTATTTGCTTTATGTCCAACTCGTCTGCGCAAACTTGGCGAGGAGGAGGAGGTGGAAAAAGAATAGCAAAACACAGTGATATGAGGTGTGGAGGAAAAGTTAAATCCTCCACTGGCATAGAGCGAGTGTTAAATATAGACAATTTCATTTGCTTTCCTTTACTTTTTTTATGATATTTCCATGTACACAATTTAAGGAGGAAAAAATAAGGATAGAGAAAAAATCTGATATGTTGAGCGTGGGAAAATTAAATTCTCTTTTTATTATATAAATGCATGTGAAATATAGACAATTTTATTCGCCTTTCTTTCTCTCTTTTATGATTCCCATGAACAAAAGTCAATTCAAGGAGTGTCATTAGTAAACTTATAACTTATTGCTGGTATTCGCTGCTTGGGTCTGTGTACTGGTAGTTAAACACTCATTTTAATGTTTTAGACCTGAGCTGGAACAGGGTTGGGTGGAGAGAAGCCACAGAGGATTCTGGGGCAACTTGAGACCCGATGAGTTGATTCCCGAGCCGATCTTGGACGACCCTCGCATTTCACCTGAAGTCACCTGGCAGGCTCATTCACTTCGAGGTGCCCCAACAGCCGGTAACGCGGTGGCGGCCGCAGCCTTCCCTTGGGTGCTGTATGATCGTCTCTGTGCTTATCCCGGGTTACTTTTTCCGTGTTTGCGGATGTAAGGGGACTTCGTTCAGGGATAAAGAGGGGAAGAGAGGCACGGTAGACGGTGTGAAGTGGGTGGTACAGCGCTGGGTGAGGCTCCAGTGACTCCCGGCTTGATTGTGTACGTGTGGTGTGGCGGTGTGTGGAGGTGGATGTGTCTACTGAGGGAGAATGGCCTGTACATGTGGTGTGGCGGTGGATCTTTTTGTATGTGCTGTTATAATGGGTCAGGTGCTGAGGTGACCGGTTCATGCGGTGCCAGTAATGTACTGTAATTTTGGGGGCAGATTCTATTGTGAAATTTCTTCTGAGTTGTGCTGGTGTCAGTGTTTGTGATTATAATTATTGGAACCAATACATGTACAATAGTTATACGTTGTTGTGAACTATCCTTGCGTCCTGGTGCAAGTGTAAGAACCTAGCTACACGCCGATCTGTCTTGAGGATCATCTCACCTGACGCCTATATGACTGGAGTACCATCCGCCCCAGTACCAGGTGACTAGCTCCCGGTAAAAATACACAATTTTGCTCTCTTTACTGTTCCATGGTATTCACTTGCACAGAAGACAGAAAAAAAGAGGGAATAACGAAAAGTTTGTGCTGGGCGTGGGGAAAGTTAAATTCTTCTCCATCATAAAAGTACGTGTGAAATAGTCTGTTTTTTCCCTCATTTCCATCACAAACAAAGCTTTTTTTTGTTTCACGTCATATTTACCGCTACAAAAGTTCTGCTACAGTGAGAAAAAAAATACTAACAGTTGGTTATGAGTGGAAAATATAATTTCGCCACTAGTATTAAAAAGTGTGCAAAATAAAAACTGCTATATTTCTGCTCATGAAGGACAAAGCGCTCCGGATGCATTTATACCACACAAAAGTTGCCCAAAATGTGGTTGAAAAATTCTATAACAGTGCAATACGAGGAGAGTTAAAAGGAATAACTAACGCCATTTGGTTCACTGTAGAGAAAGGTTAGATAAAGGCCTTTATTTTTCTGTCTCTCCTCAATACAGGACGAAGTGTTTCATAGTTGATGACACGAAACTCTTGAAAAATTGAATGGGTTATGAAAAAGACATGAAATTACTTGAACGTTCTACTTAGTCTAAAGAGCCAAGAAATGGAAAAAAAAAAAAAATGGGGATAAAAGTTACGTCGTTTGGTTCACCGAAGAGAAATGTGAGGAATTAATGGATATTGAAAGTAAGGCAGACAAAATTAATGAAAGTCTCTACAAAGAATATGCTGTTCACTGTATAAGAAATATAAATAGAGAAATAATTAAGCAAAAATGAATCATAAAACACTACGTTTCACAGGAAGAAAAAAAAATGAAATTAAAGTGGAAAAGGAAATGTTACGAGTTGAACGAGAAAAAAATGGAAGGAAATTAAACAAAAAAACTTCAGAATATTGTGAAGATTTTGTCATGAATATAAATCGTTTTTTTTTTAAATAAAAGTTATTTCGGAGTAGATTAATATGATTGGTGGGCCTCGTCTTTTACTGCCATCAGCGGCCCTCTGTGAAGGCAGCAGAGAGAGAGAGAGAGAGAAAAATGCATGCTGGGTAAGGGTGTGGGCGCCATAAATAATACCACAGCCTCAAGCCATCGCGGGTGAGGCAAGGCATGGGACGTCCCCCCCCTCCCCATCACCACCACCATCTGCCAGCATACACCCTCATAAATTTCCATGATCGATCCTCTCATGACAACCTGAGAGAAACTCCTCCTCCTCCTCCTCCTCCTCCTCCTCCTCCTCCTTATCCTTATCTTTATCCTTATCTGCATCCTACTTCTCCTTTCCCGCTTGCTACAAATTCTTATTTTTTTTCCTTATCATTTTCTTTCTCCTCCTTCCCTTTCCTGTCTTTCCTCCCTCCTCTCTTTCATTCCCGTCTTTCTCTCCCTCTTTTCCTTACTTCCTCCTTTCCTTCCGTCAGAATTTTTCTATTTCTGTTTCCTCTTTCCATTTCATACTTTTTTCCTTTCTTTTCTTTCCTCAACCTTCCTTCCTTCTTTCCAAACTTTTCATTTATCTTCCTCCTTCTCCTCCATCCTTCATCTCCTTCGCCTACCTTCTATTTGCCATTTTCTCTTATCTTTCCTATTCGTTTTCCTTCTCCATTTCCTCTCCTCCATCTCGCTCAAGCTCTTCCTCTCTTCTGCCTTTTCTCCATCCTTTCCTCTCTCCGCTTCTATCTGCATCTCTCTCCAATTCTCCACTCTCCCTCTCTCCCTTGCTCTCCCTCCCTCCCTCCTTCCCTCTCTCATCCTCACTCTCTGCATTGCCTCCTGCATTTTAAGCCAAATATTCTGTAATACTAATATTATGTTTTGCTGCGCCAATTTATTTATTTATTTAATTTTTCCCCAGCAAGTGTTAAGCAATAGTGGAGAGACGAGAGAGAGCACACACACACACACACACACACACACACACACACACACACACACACACACACACACACACACACACACACACACACACACACACACACTCTCACACACACACACACACATCACACACACACACACACACACTAACGTTCCATTCTCTCTCTCTCTCTCTCTCTCTCTCTCTCTCTCTCTCTCTCTCTCTCTCTCTCTCTCTCTCTCTATTTGTATAAGTAGCGGCGGATGATTTATCATGCTCCCTTCGTCACGGAAATGCTCGTGTCTATAGAGCATTAAGACGTCTGGAAGCTGACCCGCAGGTGTGTGTGTGTGTGTGTGTGTGTGTGTGTGTGTGTGTGTGTGTGTGTGTGTGTGTGTGTGTGTGTGTGTATGCTCAGCCCCGCTGTCTGTGCGCTCGGCTGCCACACCCACTCCCACAGCACACTCACGGCACACTCACATTCGTATCTTTTTTTTTATTTGAGATATTGTTGGAGGTTATTTATCTATTTCCAGGGTTACTTTTGCATTTCCGTAACATCTATGCCTGGAACACCTGCAAATATAT
>NC_087181.1:10443816-10448816 GCF_035594125.1 Scylla paramamosain
AAGAGCGAACCTTGAAATTTGACACACATATTAACAGAGTAGCGTGTGGTGCGTTATTCAGAGTAAGTGTTATATTACGTCATGCAGTGTCGTGGTGCTCGTGTCATGTTAAATTTATCCCTGGACCTGTGGTGTGATTATCTTTCTCTAACTTTCCAACGACTCTTCTTCTGTTCATCTCTGATCAAGAATGCAACTCGAGGACGATGAGTGAGTGGTGAGTAATCAGTATAGTAGTAGTAGTAGTAGTAGTAGTAGTAGTAGTAGTAGTAGTAGTAGCAGCAGCAGTAGTAGTTACTCACTTTATATCGGGCTCTAAACCTCCACCATCATTTCCAAAAGAGATTAGAAAAAGCTTATGATTCAAAGGAAAACATCAGAAAGCAGGCGTGTGTCAAGGTACCGTGCGTTAGTCACTGCGATCAGACGCTAGTAGACTAAACCGGCTCCCAGGAAACAGGGAGACAACAGTGCAGCAGGAGAGAAACGGGGAAAGTAACCAGCTGTTTCCTTGAGGCCCGGCAGTGCGTCATTCATTAGGAGACAGCTTCCACTTCACTAATTCAACCTCGCGCCAGTTTCCAGAGACAGCCGTGTAATAATGCAGAGGGTGGCACTGTAGGAGGCGGGGAAGTGTTTCTGGAAGGCCCGGGTCGTGCGTTAACCATTAGGGATCAGGTACAGTAAAGCTACAGTATACCTTCTCCCTCTAGGCAAGAAGGTAATAATACAGAGCGGGGCGGTGTTGCAGGTAGGCAGTTGGGTCCTGGGGCGCGGCGTGCGGTGAGCTGACCAGTCTGTAATTCTGAAGACAAGGTAAGGCTGGAGATTACTGGTCAGATTGCAGGTCGGAACCGCAAGCTGCCACACACACGCGGCCTCACTGATGTCTTAATTCTTGCGTGGCTTGCGGCGCGTGAGGAGTTTGTGCTGTTTGATTAGCTCAGGTTAGCTTAGGTTAGGTTAGAGTTATTTCCGGCAGCTTGTGTCTACCGTGAAAACTAATCTGGTCTATCTTCCTGCCTCGCGTGGTCATTTTTTTTTTATTGTGTTGATCTTTTTTTACATGACACAAGACAGACCAGAAATATAAATAATGTTCTCGGTTAATAAAGTAATGGAAGTGTGTGTGTGTGTGTGTGTGTGTGTGTGTATGACATACTACTGATCAATAACTAGCAGTGTGAGGACTCTCATCTCCTCTCTCCCTCCTTTTCTCCCTTCTTCTCTTCTTCTCCCCCTCTCCCTTCTTCCCTCCTGCCATCGCCTCCGGGATGCCTCCAAGGGGGAAGGGAAGGGGTGAAGGGTAGCGCCGCGCCTAGGCAACACCCTCCACTCCTTCAGGCATGAGTGGGCGCCTCCAGGTGACGAGCGAGAGACGGACACACGCGCTGGACAAATTGATGAGAGAGAGAGAGAGAGAGAGAGAGAGAGAGAGAGAGAGAGAGAGAGAGAGAGAGAGAGAGAGAGTGTGTGTGTGTGTGTGTATTTACGGTAAGGAAGAACATTTTGGTATTTTAATGAAAAGTTTTAACAATTTTTGGACAGCTGTGGAATTTTTGATGTAGATTTCTATTATAATTTCAGAGTTACATGACTTTTTTATTTATTTATTTTTTTTTTTTTGTCAAATAATTAAAGCGGTGCATTTTTATTTATTTATTTATTTTTTTTTTCATCAGTCTGTCCCTGGCCCGTAACAATAGTTAAGGAATATGTTGTGTGAATGTACGTGTTCAACTCCATACTGACACTGAAAACAAACATACAATACAGGAACACCTTGGTCTCTACGAACT
This sequence comes from Scylla paramamosain, assembly GCF_035594125.1. Classification (NCBI taxonomy): domain Eukaryota; kingdom Metazoa; phylum Arthropoda; class Malacostraca; order Decapoda; family Portunidae; genus Scylla; species Scylla paramamosain. The sequence goes on from NC_087181.1 coordinate 10,445,616, forward strand.
ACTGACACTGAAACCAAATAGAATTCGTACAAAAGTAAGCCAATACAGAAAACACACAAGAACAGCCCAGTACATTCTAACCTATGTCTTGCCGCGGTACCAGTTTCCTTATCCTTCACTTTCATCACTTTAAGTATACCTGAGTGTCTTGCATCTTGAATAACCGAACACACCAACACTTGCAATAGGAGATACAGTTCTAGCAAGCAAGCAGGGCCACTGAAAGAAGGCTGGCGGGAAATTAATAAACTATATGTGTGTCTGTGTGTGTCTTTTATCAGGAGTAAGCAAGCCCATCATCGGTCGTTAGAAGACGCAATATTAACGAGCAAGCAATTAATTAAAACAAGCCTGGCGGGAAAAAAAATAATAATAAAGTGTATGTGTGTTTGTGTGTGTCTATGAGTGTCTTTCATCAGGAGTAACCAAGCCCACCACCACTCGTTAGAAGACGCAGTAGTCTGGTAGCGAGCAAGCGTGGCAATTAAAACAAGACTGGCAGGGAAAATATAAACTGTGTGTGTGTGTGTGTGTGTGTGTGTGTGTGTGTGTGTGTGTGTGTGTGTGTGTCTGTGTGTATATGAGTGTCTTTCATCAGGAGTAACCAAGCCCACCACCGCTGGTTAGAACACGCAGTAGTTTAGTAGCGAACAAGCGTGGCAATTAAAACAAGACTGGCGTGGAAAGAATTAACTGCGCCTTACCAATGAAGAGAGTACGGCGAGGTAATATAAAACGTACCTTGGCGCGGCAGAATACACCGAGGTGGAGGGAGGCGGGGGATAAGCGAGGCTATTCTGTATGAAATATTACTGGGAGGCAGGTGTGATTACGTAAATAAAGGTGAGCAGGTGAAGACAGACGCTTTTTTCAGGTGAATTAATGACGAAAAGCAAGCAAAGGTAATGTGAGGTTAGATTAAGTTACATTAAGTTAGGTTACATAGGTTAGGTTACGTTAGGTTAGGTGACTACTGATGAAAACACGCCTTTTTTTCAGTTGATTAAATGAGGCAAAGCAACCAAAGTTAGTGTGAGGTTAGGTTAAGTTAGGTTAGATAAAGTTAGATTAGGTTACTACTACAGGTGACGACTACAGGTGATGACCAGACGCATTTTCCAGGTGATTTAATGAGGGAAAGCGAGAAAAAAGGTAGTGAGAGTAAATGTGGGGTAATTATGAGTGAAAATAACATTAGCTTCATTCTCACAACATTTCGGAGAAGGGAGAAAGAGAAGAAGGAGAAAGAAGGAAGAAAGGCGATCGAAAACAGCAGAAGAAAGATAAAAGAAAGAAAATAAATGAAGTATAGATAATGAAGGATTGCTGAGGAAGAGAAGAAGGAGAGATAAGGAACAAAGGAGAGGGAAAACATAAATAAGGTAATAGAGAGAGAAGCACATGAAAAGACGAAGTGGGAGAGACGAAAAGGGCAAGTAAGGCTTTAAAGGAAGAGAGAGAGAGAGAGAGAGAGAGAGAGAGAGAGAGAGAGAGAGAGAGAGAGAGAGAGAGAGAGAGAGAGAGAGAGAGAGAGAGAGAGAGAGAGAGAGAGAGAGAGAGAGAGAGTAATAGATCGAAAGATTGATGCATTAAGGAAGATGTAACGGAAGGAGGAGAGGTGAGTGAGAGAATGAGGAAGGGTTAAGAAAGGCAGGTTAAGAGAAGGTGGAGGAAGGGAAGGAAAGAGAGAGAATAACAGATCGAAGAAGTTATGCAACAGGAAGAAGCAGAGAAAGAAGTAAAGGGAGGGAGATGAAGGAGGGAGATAGAGGAGAAGAAGAAAGGGATTGACAAGAAAGACAGGTAAGAAAAACGAAAGGAAAGCAAGAAGGAAGAGAATAAGAAGCAATACAAGGGGTAAAGGAAGGAAAGTAGGAAGGAGGAAATATGAAGGAAAAGGAAGATGGGAGATATAAAGGAAGGAATGTAGGGAAGGGAGGGAGTAAGTGAAGGAGAGAAGGTAGCGAAGGAAGGAGGAGAAGATAAGAAAGATAGGTTAGGAAAAGGAAAGGAAGAAAAGGGGAGGAATGAAAGAAGGAAGGAAGAAAAAGAAGAGTATATGAAGGAGGGAAGGAGTGGAGGAACAAGGATAGATAAGGAAAAGGAAATGAAGAAGAGTGGAGAAATAAATATAAAGGAGGGAAGGGGGATGGAAAAGATGAAAGAAGGAAAGAAGGAAGAATAAAAATAAAAAAAGGAAGTGAAGGAAGGAAGAAAGAGAAAAAGAAAGGAGAAGAAAGGGAGGGAGAAGATATGTTTAGGTAAGGAAGGACGGGGAGGGGGGTGTTGCAAGTACAGGTAAGGAAAAGGTGAAGAAAAAGAAGGATTGGATAAAGGAAAGGGTGTGACGTGTCTCTCCCCACCAAAGGGAAGAAAGTTGTCCTTGCTTTGGTAACGTTCCGGCCACTCTTCGCCGCCACCCACCAACTACTTAAACTTTTACAGACATCACGGGCCTGCCACGCACTGCCCCCACCTCCCCACTTCCTCCTCTTCTTCCTCCTCCTCCTCCTCCTGCTTCTAGTCTTCCTTTCGTTCCAGAATGACATTTTCCTTCGTCATTTGCTTTCCTCCTCCTCTTCTTTCTCTTTTTCCTCCTGTTTCTTTTTTTCTCTTCTTCTTTCTCTTTCTTCGACTTATCTTCTCTCTCTCTCTTCTTCTTTCTCTTCTTCCTTCTGTTTCTCTTCTCCTTTCTCTTCTTTCTCTTCTTTCTCCTCCTCCTCCTCCTCCTCCTCCTCCTCCTCCTCCTCCTCCTCCTCCTCCTCCTCCTCCTCCTCCTCCTCTTCTTCCTCTTCTGGTCACCCGCCCCTGTTATTAATTCACAGTTCAATTTAGATATATTCAATATTCATTCAATCCTTTATCTTCTTTCCTTTTGTGTTTTTTCTTTATATTCTTCCATTTTCCGTGTTTTCTTTGTCATTTATTCATATATTTCCCCTGTTTATTATCAATTTTATCTCTTATTCTTTCCTCCTATTCTTTTTCATCGAATTTCTGTCATACTCTCGTTTCTCTTTATATATACGAGTATATCCCCTCAGCCATTATTCTACTCCTCCATTCTCTCTCTCTCTCTCTCTCTCTCTCTCTCGCTCTCTCGCTGTCTCCCTCTCTCTTCCTCGTCCATTTCATATTGTATTATCCGTTAGTACTCCTCCTCCATCATTTATCAATATTCCCATCTATTGCTCAGGCATT
>NC_087181.1:10466316-10476316 GCF_035594125.1 Scylla paramamosain
TGGGTATGGAAGAGGCTGGGAGGGGCTGGGGGAAGGTAGGTGGGTAGGGAGGAGACTAGGAGAGGCAGGAAGAGGTGGAAACGAGGCCTCAACACAGAGCAAATTCATTATAGTTTGGCGTCAAAACGTGATTACGAATCCGTCATGAAACGAGAGTGACATTTGAGACAGTTACCAAAAAGACTCTGAAATGGAACCCAGTGTGAGTGGAGCAGAGAGAGAGAGAGAGAGAGAGAGAGAGAGTAGCGGGCACTCAGTGGGGCGGGAGTCAACAATAGCAGCAATCAGAGCGCGGTGTTGGGGAGGAAAGAGAATTGTATTGTAGGGAAAGTAAAGTTTGTCTCGCCGGGATTGAGGAAGAAACGGAGCAACGAAGCGTGGCAGGGGGACGGTGGCAGGAAGGAAGGGAGGGAGGGAGAGTAGGTGAGAGGAGGGACAGGAGGGAGGAACAGAGGATAGAAGAGGAGAGATAGGGAAAGAGGTTAAGATTGGCTGTGGTGGTGATACTGTTAATGTAGTAATAGTAGTAGTAGTAGTAGTAGTAGTAGTAGTAGTAGTAGAGATTGCCTGCTGTGTGGAGGTAGTGATAGTGATAGTGGTGATCATGTCACTTTCATTTATGTATCCTCATCATACTGTTTCACGCTTGTATATTCTTATTACTGGTTAAATTATGTATATATGTATGCTCATTCGCTGCTTCTGTACTGGACAAACACACACACACACACACACACACACACACACACACACTACATCAACACAACCTACACTCAGTACTATACTCGTACACAGAGAGATGCACAAACATTCACCATTAACATTGCATTTCATTGGTCTATTTCACGTTTTCTCCCATCAAAATATTCTCCCTCTTTTAACATTTTTTCGTCTCTTCAAGGCACGAGCGCCAGGAGGAAGGTGTGATGATGACAGCTTTCTGGCAAGTACTGAGAGAGATTACGAGTACCTGTGTTGTTAGCTCAAGGAAGGCTGGCGACTGGCATATTCTTGATAGTGTTCGTGTACCTTATGTGTGTGTTATTAGACTTTACCGCTAACACCACCACCACCACCACCACCACCACCACCACTACCCCTTCATTTTCTTTTCTTTTAAATTATGGTGCTGGTGTGGATGGTACTCGGGTTATATAGGCCTTAGATCAAATCGTCACCTGGTAATTGAAACTCGCGCCATCATACACACACACACACACACACACACACACACACACACACACACACACACACACACACACACACACCAATACAACTACTTCTTTAACACTCAGTTTGATACAGGACAATTATCACCACCTTAATCCAATGTACGAAAACTTTATAAGCACCTGCAAGAAACTTGTGGGTGAAAAAGGATAGGTTTTACAATTATTACCGACTTTAAAGATTGAATGTGGCTGTAGAACAAGTAATAATGTTTCAGAGCGATTGGTAATTAGGGAAGGTGTACCAAGTGGCAGTCAAACGCTTAAACACCAATTATACAGCTTTGTGACTCGTCTCTGATCGGCGCCACACACACACACACACACACTGCAGAGAAGCGGGTGGAACTACAGTGTTATCACCACCACACCACACCACACCTCACCACCACGGTACTCGTATTCTTGGCGCCCCGCCCCGGCCCCCTAGCCCCGCCAAACCAGACCCGGCCAACAGCTGCTAAGGTTTCCCGTCTCTCCACATCAATATTTAGCCTAATTTCCAAAGTTTTCCAGATGTTTTCAGGTGTTTTCTAGACTATGGTGTATAGGAGAAGAAGGAGGTGGTGGAGGGAAGAGGAGAAGAATGGTGGGGAGGGAAGAGGAGGAGTATGGTGGGGAGGGAAGAGGAGTAAGAAGTACGGTGGAGAGGTGGACAAAAAACATTTCTGCCCCATAGCACTATTTTTTGTTTTATCAATAAAGTTGGCATTGTTTTGTTATTTAATTTATTACTGGAAAGCTAAAACAAGTTATAATATATAATAAAATCTAGTCTAGTCGTGTTTTTTTCTCGAAAAAATAACAAATTCGTTATTTTATTTATTTATTTATTTTTTTTTTTGTTAACACGCTGAGGATTCTTTTGGAATTTTAAAAAAATTACAAGAAATATATACCGAATAATAATATTCAATAAAATCTAGTCTAGCTATCCGTAATTTAAAATTTAATATAAGTCCGTTGGTGGATTTGAAAAACTTTTCTTTATACGACGAGGAATTTGTGTTTTTTTTATTTATCTGGAAAGTAAACTTTTTTTTTGTATTTAGAATATGTAATAGAATCTAGTCTGGCTGTGTTTTATTTCTCGATATTATGATCTTTTTGTGGTGCCGTTCGTAAAAGTTACATAGTTTTCTGGATTTTCTTTAATATTACTGATCCCGGAAAAATAAAAAAATTATATTCACGAAGTCAGTTAAGGTATATGGCAAGGCAGAAAATGTAGTGCATTCCAATCTGGACGTCTTCTTTTTGCTATTTTCAAAATGAAGTGCGTAACGTAAATGTAAGAGATGAACATTTTCCCTGCCTCCCTCCCTGTCTGTACATCACTATTTAGCTAAACTTCCGGGTCTTTCCAGACTTAGACGTGAAGAAAAGCCAGAGTTAACCACGAAAATATATAAATAACCCCCAAAATGCCTCAAATAAGGCTTAGATAAAATGAAGGTTGCAGCCCCGTTCAGACCGTCCACCATGAAAACATGACGTCATCAGACCCACACCGAAACCGTGTCTCCTCGTCAATATTTCTCTCAATTTCCAGAGTTTTCCGTATGTGAGGGAGTGTAGTAGTAGTAGTAGCAGTAGTAGTAGTAGTAGTAGTAGTAGTAGTAGTAGTAGTAGTAGTAGTAGTGTAGTAGCACTATCATAATTATTATTAAGTGTGAATGATGGATGTGTATGTGTGTGTGTGTGTGTGTGTGTGTGTGTGTGTGTCGTGTCTGGGATTGCCGGCCTGGTATAGAGATAGACGACTGCTATTACTACTACTACTACTACTACTACTACCACTGCTGCTACTACCACTACTGTGAATGTGTTTGTGTGTGTGTGTGTGTGTGTGTGTGTGTGTGTGTTTCCTTGATTTCTGTTAGCGCTCTACTCTCTCTCTCTCTCTCTCTCTCTCTCTCTCTCTCTCTCTCTCTCTCTCTCTCTCTCTCTCTCTCTCTCTCTCTCTCTCTCTCTCTCTTTTCCCGCGAACTGGGTTGTATTTTCACGGTTATTTTGGCCTTTGTTTGTTTTGCTCTCTCTCTCTCTCTCTCTCTCTCTCTCTCTCTCTCTCTCTCTCTCTCTCTCTCTCTCTCTCTCTCTCTCTCTCTCTCTCTCTCTCTCTCTCTCTCTCTCAGCCGCTTTTCCCCACACTGGGATATATTTTTTTCCCTTTTTTCTTTTTAGTGGAGAGAGAGACTGTAAATTTGATTTCACTTTAGCAGTAGTAGTAGTAGTAGTAGTAGTAGTAGTAGTAGTAGTAGGTAAGGGAAGTGTTATCATAATCATCATAATAGCATGACTACTACTGCTATTAGTGTCATTGTTATTAGCGTTAATGATATTAAGTAAAACTACAAGAATATGTGGTTGTGTGTGTGTGTGTGTGTGTGTGTGTGTGTGTGTGTGTGTGTGTGTGTACGTATATATGAACTGTAATGGCAGCTTGTTTCTCCCTCTCTCCCTTCCTCCCTCCCTCCCTCCACTCTCTCTCTCTCTCTCTCTCTCTCTCTCTCTCTCTCTCTCTCTCTCTCTCTCTCTCTCTCTCTCTCTCTCTCTCCCCACCTGCCCTCGTTCACTGATTAATTAAACTCGATTGGGACTTACCTGTCTTCTCTGGCCGCCTGCTCAGCCTTAATTGAAATTGAACGTGCATGTGACAAGGTGAGAGAGAGAGAGAGAGAGAGAGAGAGAGAGAGAGAGAGAGAGAGAGAGAGAGAGAGAGAGAGAGAGAGAGAGAGAGAGAGAGAGAGAGAGAGATAACGTGTCAAGATAAAAAAAAATGATACCCAGAATAATAATCTTACCTGTCTTCGTGTCTCTAAGGTCTCTTCCTCCTCCTCCTCCTCCTCCTCCTCCTCCTCCTCTTCCTTCCCTTTCTCTTTTCTCCCTTCTCCCTTTTTCCTTTACTCGTCTTTCTCATGCCAGGGACCAACTTGTTTGCTGCTGTTCACTCTTCTGTGCTCTGTTTTCCTCCTTTTCCCTTTCCTCTATTCTTTTTCCTCTTTTTTCTTTTTACTCCTCTTTCATCACCTCCTCCTCCTCCTCCTCCTCCTCCTCCTCCTCTCTATTTTTTTCCTTTCCTGTTCATCCATCGCTCTTCTCTTTTTCCTTTTCTACTCATCCATCACCCTCCTCCTCCTCCTCCTCCTCCTCCTCCTCCTCCTCCTCCTCCTCCTCCTCCTCCTCCTCCTCCTCCTCCCCATCCTATATGACCTTTTCACCTGTCCCACCTGCCCTTCTTCTTCTATTCCCTTTCCACGTCTTCCCTTCCACCCTAGGCGAGGCGAGGAAGGCGGCGGCGCTGTGGGCGGGTGTGTGATGGGTGGGAAGCCTTAGTGAGGGACGCCGTCTGGGTCTCCATCAGGGTAATGGCGTTTCTGAAGCCTCTAGTGGGTTGTGGCGTCTTGTGTGCGTGGCGTGCGGTCTCTAGGGGTGTCTTGTAGCGTTGTGGTGTGCGGTGGTGGTGTGTTTGGTGTCCAGGGCGTGTGTCTGTCTGTCTGTTTCTCTCTCTCTTTCGTTTTGTGTGTTTGTGTTTGTTTCTTTCTGTCTCAGTCTTTGTTATTTTTAGTATCTGTCTGTCTTTTTCTCTATTACTTATGTTTCTGTGTGTTTCTCTGTTATATTCTCTCTCTCTCTCTCTCTCTCTCTCTCTCTCTCTCTCTCTCTCTCTCTCTCTCTCTCTCTCTCTCTCTCTCTCTCTCTCTCTCTCTCTGTCTCTCTCTCTCATCCATTCATCATCTTATACTTTAATCATGTGATCACCGCCTGACTCTTTCGCTCTTTCTTTCTCTCCTTTCTTACTTTTTTCCCAATCCACTATCTTTATTTCTCTCTTCACCTCACTCAGTCGCTGTCTTGTGGGACCGAAGTAACTTTATCATTCACTGAAAGTTCTCGGATCTATTTTTCACTGCGAGCTTCCGGAGACGAGAGTGTGGGTTAGTGAGGTGTGCTGCGCTGGGCTGGGATTGGCTGGGCTGTCTCTCGCAAGTTCAGATCTGCAGGGAAAGTCTCCTTATGGTTCAGTAATCTATCTTTTTTTTTTTTAACTTCAGAGAAATATGCAATTCGTTTTCTTCACTATTCCGTTTTCTTTTACATGTATCAGAACTGTACTCCCTCATGAATCATAACTCTCTCTCTCTCTCTCTCTCTCTCTCTCTCTCTCTCTCTCTCTCTCTCTCTCTCTCTCTCTCTCTCTCTCTCTCTCTCTCTCTCATGCGCTGATTATGGCGTCAAAAGAGGAAACTATTATGGGTCGGCAACCTGATTAAATTCCTGCCTGTGTTTAGGTATTCTTGCTCCTCCTCCTCCTCCTCCTCCTCCTCCTCCTCCTCCTCCTCCTCCTTCTCCTCCTCCTCCTCCTCCTTCACCTCCTCGAGCATTAACATTTCCTCTATTTCATCGCCATATCTTTTGATAGCAATTCTGGGAAGGTCACGAAAGGTCCCTCGATACTAACAAGCGACGCTCACTGAGGCATGAAAGTATGAGGGGAAAAAAAAAACATATATATATATATATATATATATATATATAGAGAGAGAGAGAGAGAGAGAGAGAGAGAGAGAGAGAGAGAGAGAGAGAGAGAGAGAGAGAGAGAGAGAGAGAATATGGGAGCCCGGGGGATGTATGGGGAAGATATAAGTGTCAGTTTGTGGAGAGAAAAAAATGTGTATGGATGGTTTGGGTGAGTGTAAATCTTAGCTGGTGGTGCTGGAGGGGCGTGGCTGTGTGTGTGTGCGTGTTTGGAGAGAGAGAGAGAGAGAGAGAGAGAGAGAGAGAGAGAGAGAGAGAGAGAGAGAGAGAGAGAGAGAGAGAGAGAGAGAGAGAGAGAGAGAGACCAGAAAATACCTTTATACTCGTGTTTAAATGAAGGAAAAGATGAGAAAACATCATACACTCCTCCTCCTCCTCCTCCTCCTCCTCCATCAATTCAGTGACGGAGTAAAAGATTGAGGGTTGCTCAGAGCCCTCTCAAGGTCATCTTATAAATTGTCTAACCTCCCAGACGAAGGCGCTGGAGGAGGAGGAGGAGGAGGAGGAGGAGGAGGAGGTGTTGGTTTTCCTTCTCCTTTTCCTTCTTCTTCCAACTCCTGTTCTTGCCTCATTTTTCTTCCCGTCCTTCCTACATCCTTCCTTTATCATTTTTGTTGCCTTTCCCTTCTTCCTCTGCTTGTACTTTGTCTTCTCTCTGTATCTTCTTCCCCCGCCTCCGTGTGTCATCTTCTCTTTCCTCGTCTTTATTTATTTTCTTCCTTGTCTCCTTCGTACGCTTATTATTCTTTATTCTTCAATATTTCGTTCCTTCCACGTTATAATTCCTAGAGTGTTTGTCTTCCTTGTTTTCATTATTTCTTTCTTTATTTCTTCCTGTCTTCATTATTTCTTTCTTTACGTCTCTCCTTACTCACTTTCTTCCCTCCTTCGATCCTTCCATCCCACCTTCCCTCCATCTTTCCATCCTTTCTTCCTTCCTTCCATCCATCCTTTCTCCTTTCCTTCTTTTCTTTCATCGTTCGTTCCTTCCTTCTTTCCTTCCTTCCTTTCTTCCTTCCATTCTTTCTTCCATCCTTCCTTCATTCCTTCCTTCATCCTTCCTTCCTGCCTTCCTTCCTTCCTGCCTTCCTTCCTTCCTTCCTTCCTTCCTTCCTTCCTTCGTTCCTTTCGTTCTATTTTCGTCACACACACACACACACACACACACACACACACACACACACACACACACGAGGGGGAAGGGAAGATAACAACATAATCCAACACAAATTGAGGCACAAGTTTGTGACGCCCGGCGGGATTCGAACTGGCAACATGTAACAGCTACAAACCCGGCGTCACGTGGCGGATTTCCCGAGAGAGAGGTCGTCGCGGCTCGTCCCGGCGGCAGAATAACCGAGGTCGTGGGAAAAAATAGGTCGTTGCTCGTTGTCGTTTTTTTTTCCCCTATTTTTTCTTCATTTCAGTCGTGGTTTTTGACGCTGTTCTTTTTTTCCGTTTTTTTTTTTTTTTTTTTTTTTTTTTTTTTTTTTTTTTTAGCCACTGTGGGGAGAAAAAGGATCGTTTTGTTTAAGGGCGTTTAACTCTTGCGGGAGGTTGCGGTGTGGCCTGGATTGTACTGAAGGGGTGTGTGGAAAGCAGTAGGTGGTTTAGAATGCTAGGATAAGGCTTAAGGAGGAACACAAAGAAAAACAAAGAAGGGACAAACAGCATCACACCAAGTTTCACTCTCTAAGGTAACATTCATTGGACAGTAAAGGCCATCTGTGTTGCTAAAAGAGGAACACAAACGTAAACAAAGGAGGAACAAGTAGTATCACACCTCGAGGTTTCATTAAGGTAACATTCATTGGACAGTAAAGGTCACATGTATTGCTGAAAGAGGAACACAAACGTAAACAAAGGAGGAACAATCTTTATCACGGCTCTAAACTTTACTCTTATTGTGTTGCATAAAGAGGAACACAAAGAAAAAAGCACCAACATCACATCTCGAGGCGGATAGGAAAGGTGATGTTGCTAAAGAAGGAACACAAAAGAAAACAAAGGGAGAATAAACATCACACTTCCAAGCTTCACTCTCTAATCTTCAGTAACACATGCTGGTCAGTGCAGGTGATTGTGTTGCCGAGGAATGAGAAAGTCACTTGTGTTATCTTTAGGGACCTCACGCCTTCATTTGTCTTCAAACACTTGCCCTTCTGCTCACTGAGAATTTGTAACTTTATTAGGTCCCTTTTTTATGTCTCTCTCCCTCTTCCTCTTTCTCTCTTTCGCAATTTTGTTGGAAGAGTTCAAAAATCTTGGAGTCCGTCTCTCTCTCTCTCTCTCTCTCTCTCTCTCTCTCTCTCTCTCTCTCTCTCTCTCTCTCTCTCTCTCTCTCTCTCTCTCTCTCTCTCTCTCTCTCTCTCTCTCTCTCTCTCTCTCTTTCTCTCGCACACACACGCACACACACACACGCAGGATCGCAATCAGCATCGGTACACACGCGCAGTCTTTAATTAGTCAACTTTTCCCAGCAGTTCTTCACATTTCCCGGGACGCAACATCGCCGAGTCATCATCACGCAATCAAACATCGCCTCGGAAAACAGAAGGCGAAAAATACCCAAGCTAATCCAGTGTTACATGACAGTTTTGGAAGGTGGAGTAACACGTATCACTGAAAGGGAGTTAGCGTTGAGGCACAGAATCTTAACTAGTAAAGCTATGCACCACGTCACTGATCAAGAGGTATAATAATGCACCTCTTTTTAGATTTCAAAGTGCATGTGGTTTTAAATATTATGGTGATGTCTTATATGTGGCTATTGAGTATACGTACATTTCGCACTTAAAATTTGTTACATTGTTACTTGGAGCTATGAATCATTGGATAAATTTGTGGATTAGGATAATATTGGGTACTGGTATGTATATTTTATAGAGGAATTAGGACTGATAGCTTCTTATAACCTCCCTTATCTTCTTACCTTCTTGTGTTCTGATGTATACAACTCCCCTATCTTATATTCTCGTGTTCTGATATAAACAACATCTCTTATGTTATCTCCTTGTATTCTTATGCATAGCAGGAAGCAATGCCCTCAAACCCTTCCACTTTTTACCTGAGATGACGTTACATTACTTTTTGGAAATAACTTGAACAACCTCGCTAGATGCTTTCCATTCCCTCCCCCTCACACACCTGTCCTCCCGTCCCCGTGCCAGGTGGAGGTACCATCACAACACAACCTTGTCCCCTTCTCAGCAACGCCAAGCACCCAGCGTACCTTTATTTCACTGCTATATTTCCTGGGTCCTCAGTGGCCAATGGTTAATATCTACACAGCCTCCCTTCTCTCTCTCCGTACGTGAGAATACTAATGAAGGGTGCATAGTTGAAAAGCCACGATTCTGAAGCCTTTTGAGGGCAAGAAAATCGCACATTCACTCCACAGTTTCAGATTCTGGATATTATATAGCGCAATAATTAATATCCATCAGCTTGGCCTTCTCCCTCTCACCTTGGGGAAGAATAGTAATGAAAGGCAGACAAGCACACTCCTAAAGGCTTTTAAAGTCAAGAACTGCGACGCTTTGAACGTAATGTTGGTCTGATGCGCCGCCCGCCAGCTGGTGTGACAGTTAATACTTCCCCTCTCGCCTCGCCCTTACAGATAGTAGCGGGGGAGAGACTGCACACTGCACATTACACATTACCCAGGCGAGAATCGGGGCTTAACTGAGCAATATCTGAGAGGGCACTGAAATCTAGACACCCAAGAACGTCTAGCGAGTAATATTCCTTGTGCGCACGCCTCACCTTCCTGCTGGGGGGATATATTTGAGTCTCCTGGTGTGTGTGTGTGTGTGTGTGTGTGTGTGTGTGTGTGTGTGTGTGTGTTATGGAGGTATATTTCAAGTTAAGACAACACGCCCCGCTCTCGACAACACCCTTCTGCTGAGGAAAAACTTAGGGATGATTGATAAGAGTGTCTGTAGAGGGTGAAGGAGAGGGCGGCGGGTCAGGACTCTTACTCTTTGCTTACTGTATGTGTGTATGTGTGTTTGTGTCCGAGGCTCGTGGGAAGAATGTTTGGGTGGTTTACGTGTGTGTGTGTGTGTGTGTGTGTGTGTGTGTGTGTGTGTGTGTGTGTGTGTGTGTGTGTGTGTGTGCGCGCACGCGCATGTGTGTGTTTGCGTGCGTGTGTGCGTGTGTGTTGCGATAAAGATTCTGTAACGTATTGTGTAGACTGGTAAAGGTTGAGAGTCACAGACACACACACACAC
>NC_087181.1:10483816-10501316 GCF_035594125.1 Scylla paramamosain
TATATATATATATATATATATATATATATATATATATATATATATATATATCCATATATATATATATATATATATATATATATATATATATATATATATATATATATATATATATATATATATATATATATATATATATATATATATATATATATATATATTCTTAAAGATTATGGCATACCAACACAAAGATATAAACAAGATTTAACCCCTGATAGGAACTCATATGGTAGAAAATTAGTAGAATTTTGTAAAAATGACCATTTTTTTATATTCAATGGTAGGTTAGGGGAAGACTGTGGTGTTGGTAAACCTACAGCAACATATCATACAACCATAGATTATTTAATAGGTTCACCAGAGGTAGTGCTGTCTGTAGAAGCCTTTAAAGAACTTGATTTTGACTCAGTGATATCAGATGTACATTGTTGGTTATGCACTAGGTTGAAATTTAAAGTTTTTAAATGATATATATAAATTAAACACAAATATCCAAGAGTCTAAGGAAAGTGTAAAACCTGGTAAGTGGGATGCTGAGAAAAGAGCGAGTATGTGAGTCATATTCATGAAGATAAGGTAAATGAGATGATGACAAATATACACGTTACATCCATGGATGACATTAACCATGAATTAAAACAAATCTTAATTGAGCCTGCACTTAAAATTTTCCCTTAAACTAAGAGAAAAAGTTACATTAAAAAAATCCAACAATGCATGCTTAGTAGGGTATGATAGGCAGTGCTGGAGATCAAGACAAGAATATCATAAGGCTAGGCATAGATATCATATGCACAAGAGCTCTGCCAACTTTAATACTATGACTGAGAAAAGTAAAACATATAAAGGAAATTTAAAGAGAGTGAAAAGTAAGGAGCAAACTATTTTAATTAGCAAACTTAGAAACTGTAAAGGTAATAATCCTAAAGAATATTGGAAGATGCTAAATAATCAGAAGAAACATTGCCATATCCCTGTAAAACTAAATTATTTCTATGAACATTTTCGACACCCTGCTGATGGTCACTGTGATGAAGTTGAAGTAGGTACTCCAAATAACCCTGACAACACAAACGTTGGCCCTTCTCCAATACTAGTGACCCCATAACCAAGAAGAGGTGATGAGAGATATAAAGAAATTTAAAAAAATGGTAAATCTCCAGGAATTGACATGGTATTGAATGAGTATATAAAAAATACACAGAATATATTGTGCCCTCTATATACGTATGAGCCTCTTTGATAAAATGCTTGATACAGGTGTTATACCCACTGACTGGTTAGTTGGTATAATAGTTCCACTGTATGAGAATAAGGCTGACATCCAGGATGTTAACAACTACAGAGGGATCACCTTGCTTAGCTGTGTGGGAAAACTGTTCACTTCCATACTGAATGAAAGGTTTGAGTAATTTCTCAGATTCCATGAATATTATTAATGAGACACAGGCAGGTTTTAGGTGTGGATATTGTACTTCAGACCATATTTTCTTACTCAAATGTATAATTGTTCTGTTCAACTGGAAGAAAAAGAGGTTATTCTGTTTGTCTGTGGACTACAAACAGCCTTTGACATGATATGGCATGAAGGACTTTGTTATAAATTGGTGAGGGAGAATATGCAAAGCAAAATACTTAATATCATCAAAAATATGTATAGCAACATTAGATCTTGTGTTATGTTGAACCAACAGGTCTCGGATGCCTTTGTGTGCAATGTAGGAGTTAGACAAGGGGAAAATTTAACACCCTTGCTCTTTGCCTTTTATATTAATGGCATGGAGAATAAGTTACTGGAACATGGTTGCAACTATATTAATTTTAGTGATAATTTTATAAATACATATTTGAAACTTCTAGTTCTTATGTATGCAGATGATACAATCATACTGTTTGATACTGAAGAAGGAATGAGGCAGGCATTGTTGGCTTTGTAATGAATGGAAATTAAAACTTAAATGTAACAAATCAAAATTGTTGTGTTCAGCAGAGGAAGTGTTCACCAAGAGAATTATGATTTTGAGTTTGGTAATGAAAACATTGAAGTGGTTGAGGATTACAAGTATTTGGGTATATTATTTAATCATAATGGGAGATTGCGGAAAGGAGAGTTAGATCTTAAGGTACATGCAACAAAGGCACTGTATTCAGTAAAAGGAAAGTGTAGGAAGTTTGATCTTCCAGTTGATATGCAAGTTGATTTGTTTAAAAACCATGGTGTTGCCAATACTGACTTATGCACGTGAGATTTGGGGACATTCTGTTGTTAGAGATGTAGAGTTGTTGCACTTGAAATTTTTTTTAACATATATTGTATGTACATAAAAGGACTAGTAATGATATGGTGTATGGCGAGCATGGTGTATATCCACTTAATATTCATATCAAGTGTAAAATGATCGGTTATTGGGCAAGAATAATTTCCGGCAAAGAAACTAAATTGTGTTTTGTTATGCTTGGGTGTTTACTGCATTTAGATAGGTTAGGTATTTATACTTCACTATGGTCAGCCTGTATCAAGAATATCTGTGATAAATGTGGAATGCCATGGTTGTGGTTATCACAAAGTGTTCCTAATGTCATATGAGTTAAAAAAAACTGTAGAGTTAAGATTGAGGGACCAGTGGATAACAACTTGGCGTAATAACATTCAAACAAAATCCCTATGTAGTAATTAAAGGATAATTAAGATGAATTATAGTATGGAAGAATACATTAACAGGAAGAGGCAGTAGACACCTGCCGAAACGATAATTACTCCCAGTGAGGTCTAAGGCACTGTTCAGGGGGTGCTGTGAAACTTATCATTAAACCCAGCTGTGACCTCATTGAACGTTTCCCTTTGTGTCTCACAACACAAAGGGGCAGTCACAGCCTGCCCTCTAAAGACAACTCTCTTCCTCCACACAAAACTACAAGTACCTAATAACACACACCCATCACTCAAAAATTTTAAAATCATCATGGCGACTCCTACACCAACCATGGATTCCCCATCTGGGGAGGGGACCATAAATGTCTCCAGGTCGGACTGCCTTTCTGTCGACGACCCTAAGTGTCTTGACACCCCCCCTCAACTTTTTCTTCATTAACTTCTGCAACATTAGTGGTCTAAGATCTAATTTTCAATCTGTGGAACACCACCTCTCCTCTTCTAAACCTCATCTTCTTTCCCTCACTGAAACTCAGGTGTCTGAGGCAACTGACAGTAGCCCCTTTTCTGTTCCCTCCTACTTTCTCTATCCTCATTTTCGATCCAAAGCTGGATGCTGCGTTTATGTGCGCAATGACTTAACCTGCTCTCGTGCCCACGCTCTTGAATCTTCCGAGTTTTCCACCATCTGGCTACGACTACAGAGTCACTCTCAAACTAAATTTATCTGTGTTGTATACCTCTCATCTAACTCCTCTGAGTATAAGAAATTCTTTGACTACTTAACTTCCAAAGTGGAGCACATTCTGACCCTCTTCCCTTTTGCAGAGATCTCCATTCTTGGAGACTTCAATGTTCACCACCAGCTTTTTCTTTCCTCTCCCTTCACTGACCATCCAGGTGAACTAGCCTACAACTTTGTTATCCTCCATGACCTTGAGCAATTGGTGCAACACCCTACTCGTATTCCTGACCGTCTTGGAGATACGCCCAACATTCTTGACCTTTTCCTGACCTCTAATCCTTCTGCTTATACTGTCACCCTTTCTTCTCCGTTGGGCTCCTCCGATCACAATCTCATATCTTTATCTTGTCCTATCGCTCCAATCTCTCCTCAGGATCTCCCTAAGCGAAGGTGCCTCTGGCGTTTTGCCTCTGCTAGTTGGGGGACCTGAGGAGGTATTTTGCTGATGTTCCTTGGAATGACTACTGCTTCCGTGTCAGAGACCCGTATTTGTGTGCTGAGCACATAACAGAGGTGATAGTGTCTGGCATGGAGGCGTACATTCCTCACTCTTTTTCTCGTTCTAAACCTTCTAAACCTTGGTTTAACACAGCTTGTTCTCGTGCTATACATGATAGAGAGGTGGCCCACAAAAGGTACTTAAGCCTTCCATCACCAGAATCTCATGCACTTTATATTTCTGCCCGGAACCATGCCAAGTCTGTTCTCCAACTAGCCAAAAACTCCTTCATTAACAGATAATGTCAAAACCTTTCAAGATCTAACTCCCCTCGTGACTTCTGGCATCTAGCCAAAAATATCTCCAATAACTTTGCCTCTTTTTCTTTCCCTCCTCTATTTCAACCAGATGGCACCACTGCTATCACATCTGTTTCTAAAGCTGAACTCTTCCCTCAAACCTTTGCTAAAAACTCTACCTTGGACGATTATGGGCTTGTTACTCCTCCTCCACCCTCTGACTACTTCATGCCACGTATTAAAATTCTTCGCAATGATGTTTTCCATGCCCTCGCTGGCCTAAACCCTCGGAAGGCTTATGGACCTGATGGGGTTCCTCCTATTGTTCTCCGAAACTGTGCCTCCTTGCTTGCACCTTGCCTAGTCAAACTCTTTCAGCTCTGTCTGTCAACATCTACCTTTCCTTCTTGCTGGAAGTTTGCCTACATTCAAACCTGTTCCTAAAAAGGGTGACCGTTCTAATCCCTCAAACTACCGTCCTATTGCTTTAATAATCTGCCTATCTAATGTTTTTGAATCTATCCTCAACAGGAATATTCTTAAACATCTATCACTTCACAACCTTCTATCTGATCGCCAGTATGGGTTCCGTCAAGACCGCTCTACTGGTGATCTTCTGGCTTTCCTTACTGAGTCTTGGTCATCCTCTTTTAGAGATTTTGGTGAAACTTTTGCTGTTGCCTTGGACATATCAAAAGCTTTTGATAGAGTCTGGCACAAAGTTTTGATTTCCAAACTACCCTCCTACGGCTTCTATCCTTCTCTCTGTAACTTCATCTCAAGTTTCCTTTCTGACCGTTCTATTGCTGCTGTGGTAGACGGTCACTGTTCTTCTCCTAAATCTATTAACAGTGGTGTTCCTCAGGGTTCTGTCCTGTCACCCCACTCTCTTCTTATTATTCATTAATGATCTTCTAAACCAAACTTCTTGTCCTATCCACTCCTACGCTGATGATATCACCCTGCACTTTTCCACGTCTTTTCATAGACGTCCAACCCTTCAGGAGGTAAACATTTCATGCAGGGAAGCCACAGAACGCTTGACTTCTGATCTTTCTAAAATTTCTGATTGGGGCAGAGCAAACTTGGTATTGTTCAATACCTCAAAAACTCAATTCCTCCATCTATCAACTTGACACAACCTTCCAGACAACTATCCCCTCTTCTTCAATGACACTCAACTGTCCCTCTCTTCTACACTGAACATCCTCGGTCTGTCCTTTACTTATAATCTGAACTGGAAACTTCACTTCTCATCTCTAGCTAAAACAGCTTCTATGAAGTTAGGTGTTCTGAGACGTCTCCGCCAGTTTTTTCTCACCCCCCCCCCCAGCTGCTAACTCTGTACAAGGGCCTTATCCGTCCATGAATGGAGTATGCTTCACATGTCTGGGTGCGGGCTTCCACTCGTACTGCTCTTCTAGACAGGGTGGAATCAAAAGCTTTTCGTCTCATCAACTCCTCTCCTCTAACTGACTGTCTTCAGCCTCTCTCTCACCGCCGCAATGTTGCATCTCTAGCTGTCTTCTACCCTCTATTTTCATGCTAACTGCTCTTCTGATCTTGCTAACTGCATGCCTCCTCTTCTCCCGCGGCCTCGCTGCACAAGGCTTTCTTCTTTCTCTCACCCCCATTCTGTCCACCTCTCTAACGCAAGAGTTAACCAGTATTCTCAATCATTCATCCCTTTCTCTGGTAAACTCTGGAACTCCCTGCCTGCTTCTGTATTTCCGCCTTCCTATGACTTGAATTCCTTCATGAGAGAGGTTTCAAGACACTTATTCATCAATTTTTGACTATTGCTTGGACTCTTTTATGGGACTGGCACTTCAGTGGGCATTTTTTTTATTGGATTTTTGTTGCCCTTGGCCAGTGTCCTTCCTACATAAAAAAAAAAAAAAAGAAGATGCAGAAGACCAGCCGTATTTTGCTGACAGAATTAAGAACTATGAATAATGTTAGTGTTGGTAGCTACACTGGTGTAACTAGAAAAGATCGAATTTGTAGTAAGTGTGATGCTGACGCTGTAGGTGATGAATATCATGTTCTTTACGTTTCCAATAACACAGATATTGTGACGTTAAGGGCGATATATATACCAGAATATTATGCTTGCAGGCCTACATACTTTAAGTACGCTTTGTTGATGCAAACCACGAATGTAAACATTCTTAAAAATTTATCTTTGTTTGTGAAAGCAGTTTTAAGTGTTTTGGTATGGTTTTTGTATCTTAAAACCTAATTTTTGTTTTATTGTTAATAACTTGCAAATAGTTATTCCTTGAATTATAAATTTACTTTATTTATTGTAGGACCAGTGCTCCATACTTTTATATCTCTGAGCATACTAATAAATTCAATTCTGTTCACACACACACACACACACACACACACACACACACACACACACACACACACACACACACACACACACACACACACACACACCTGACCATTCTCTCTCTCTCTCTCTCTCTCTCTCTCTCTCTCTCTCTCTCTCTCTCTCTCTCTCTCTCTCTCTCTCTCTCTCTCTCTCTCTCTCTCTCTCTCTCTCTCTCTCTCTCTCTCTCTCTCTCTCTCTCTCTCTCTCCGCCTGCATACACGCACGCAAATGGAGAGAAGGAATCAACACACAAGGCTTCATATTCAGTACTTTAACCCCAGATAGCCGCCAGCAAAATGAGTTACGTTTTAATTAATAACTCCAGCACAGATATCTGACACACACACACACACACACACACACACACACACACACACACACACACACACACACACACAGAGGGAGGACACATAGAGATTACACTTTTATTCCCCGTTACTCTTTCCAAATAATATTAAACAGCAATCCTTGACTTTCCCCGTTGCACACACAGGAGTAAGTGCAGCTGGCGGAGGTTCATGGTGGCCGAGGTGAAAAATGAGGCGGGTCGGAGTACAGTATCGCGCGTTGTATTTATAGCCTTGAATGTAGCTATCGTGGGGGCGTATTGTGCTTGATATTAATGTTGGCGGGCGGAGACAAGCGTGTTGCTGCATTATTACTGTCGTGCCCTGGGAGAACTTTACGACTACAGAAACTCTCACTCTCTCTCACACACAGGAGGCCGGATTCTGTAGGAGTTTAGCTTCCCCGCTCTCTCCTGCATATGAGTGGGAGAATTTTATGGCTACACACACACACACACACACACACACACACACACACACACACACACACACACACACACTACCGGATTTTGTAGGAGTTACGTATGCAGTGCCTTGCTAATTCTCTCGTGTGTGTTAAATGGGAGTGTACTGCAAGGTCTTTGTCTTCATGTTCAGTTTGCGTCTTCATGGCAGTTCAGTGTGTTAAGAATAATTTGTCTTATTTGCCTCTTGTTCTTTTTCGTTTCTTTGGCATTTGAATGGAGGAAAGATGTGACATTAGTTGATATGGGATGCAGGAGAGAAGAAAATACATGAAAACTGAAGGAAAACGTGACTCAAGCTAATACAGGTATACAAAAGAGAAGAAAACACATGAATGCTGAAAAAGCGAGAGAAAACATGAAGGAACAAGTCGCTCCCTAAAGACATACATACGCGAACACTTTACTGCGTCGTATTTTTGTACTATAACGAGGCGGTGCATTCGTGCATCGTCGCTGTATCGTTAGCGTTGCGATATTGATGCCTGTATATCGTGACCTCGTAACCGAAAAGCACCCAAAATACCAGTGGCAGCAACGTTCCCAAACACACGACGATTAGCGTGAAATTTCCAGCGTCATTACGTCCGCCAGAATATGCAGCACTCCAACACTGCAAATACTCCCGGGCGTTCTTATGGGCTGAGTGTTATTTGCCTCCAGAAGCAGACTTGGACGCAATGTTCTGGAGGATTTACGGCGAAGTATTTGATTTTTTTCTCTCTCTCTTCCCCTAAGACGAAAATTTTAAGGAATACTGTTTTTTTCATTCCTAAAACAAAAAAATTGACCCTTTTCATTTTTTTTTTACCTAAAAACACACAAATTATTATTTTTTTTATTAAACAAAAAATGGTAGTCACATTTTTTAAACAATGTCGTAAAATTTCTGGTCTTCAGTATAAAAAATAATGCAAGGAGGTAAAGAATTTTGAGTGGTCGTTAAGAGCGTCACACCTGAGCTGATCGGAGACAGGTGTGTGTGTCACGTGTGTTCCTGGCGCCGCGAGGGAGTGGAGGAAGGAAGGCGTGAAGGGACGAGCACTGGAGAAAATGAGATGTTAGATACTTGACGTGTTTTCATTTCCTTCGCTTGCTTCGCGTATGAGTGCACGAGGAGGAGGAGGAGGAGGAGGAGGAGGAGGAGGAGGAAGAGACAAGAAGGAATGAAGGAAGAATAGAAAGGCGATGATCATCAGGAGGAAGTCATGACAGGAGAAGAGGATGAGAATGGATACAAGAATGATGATGAAGGAAAGAAGAAAAGAGATGAGAAGGACTAGAGCAAGAAGAATGAGGCAGAAGACGGAGTATTAAGAGAGTCTCAAGCCAATTATAACTAAGGAAGGTGGGATCAGGCACCTCTAAGAACAAGAAGCTGCCTTGACCTTTCTTAAACAAGGTCACATAGCGCCTCAGGTCAGGTCACACTTATACACTCCTGTGCTGTATATAAAATCACACTTTCCTAGATAATAAATCGTTCATTACCAGAATTCTGAACATAGAAAGGGAGAAAATTAAATAAATCATAATTGTTAAAGAGCTCAATATTTCTAAGCTGATTTTTGCAGGTGAGGTCAGGAATAAATTATCGACAATCGTGACAGTTTTCTTTCTTTCTCTCTGTTCTTTCGTTAATATTAAGCATTCAGGCAATGAGTGATTTATTTTCATGAATAAATTAATAGAAACTCATGGAGGGAAGATGGCGAGCAACTGCGAAGAAGAGTAGGAAGAGAAGGAGGAGAGAGAGAGAGAGAGAGAGAGAGAGAGAGAGAGAGAGAGAGAGAGAGAGAGAGAGAGAGAGAGAGAGAGAGAGAGAGAGAGAGAGAGAGAGAGAGAGAGAGAGAGAGAGAGAGAGAGAGAGAGAGAGAGAGAGAGAGAGAGAGAGAGAGAGAAAGCAGTATTAAATTTCCTAGCATAACGAACACAAATAAAAGAGAAAGTCCTAACAGTGGTAATATGAAAGTGCGAGAGTGTGAAACAAAAATATAAGAATAATTTAAATGTCACTTGAAAACAAAAACAAAGAAAACTACTGGAAAAAAATAATAACACTATAAAGTTTTAAAGCAGAGAGAGAGAGAGAGAGAGAGAGAGAGAGAGAGAGAGAGAGAGAGAGAGAGAGAGAGAGAGAGAGAATAAAGAAAGGATATGAATTTCAGTATTGCATTTCCTCTGAATGAAAGAGGCAGTGCTGTTAGTTAATGGAATTTCAAAGGCAGTGTGTTATTATTATTATAATTATTATTATTATTATTTTTTTTTTTATTATTATTATTATTATTATTATCATTATTATTATTATTATTATTATTATCTTCTTCTTCTTCTTCTTCTTCTTCTTTTTCTTCTTTTTCTTCTTTCTTCTTCTTCTTCTTCTTCTTCTTCTTCTTCTTCTTCTTCTTATTATTATTATTATTATTATTATTATTATTATTACTACCACAACCATCACCAGAACCATACAGTAACATGAGGTCTGCCAAATATTCTCTCTACTACTACTACTACTACTACTACTACTTCCACTACTGTTACCACTACTACTACCACTACTACTATTACTACTACCACTACTACTATTACTACTACCACTACTACTATTACTACTACCACTACTATTATTAATACTACCACCAGCACTACTACTACTACTAACCTACCACCACCACCACCACCACCACTACTACTACTACTGCTACTGCTTCTGCTTGCCTGCTTGATGAGGGCAGAAATATGACGATTCCTCTGTGATGGATTGTGAATTGAAATGTATCTGCAAATTATTTCAAAATGTATTATTCCGTGAGAGTCTATTTAGAGAGAGAGAGAGAGAGAGAGAGAGAGAGAGAGAGAGAGAGAGAGAGAGATGTCAGTCATATAAAAGATTCGTATAGCTTGAAGGAAAGAAAATAAAAGAAATGATTGACAGGATTTATGAAAGACGAGGACAAAACATGGAAAAGAGAGAGAAAAGAAAAATAAAAGCAGAAGAATAAATAAGAAGAGATGGATACATAGATAGATATTTAAAGAGAGTGCATGTAATAGAAAAATGCTCTGGAATATAAGTAAAGGAAAATGAAGAAAGAGGAGGCGGCGGAGGAGAAAGAAGAAGAGGAGGAGGTGGAGGGAAAGTAAAGTTTCAGAAGAAGATAGATGAGAATAAAATGGCACCGAAGGGAGGAATGTTTGATAAAAATGATACCACGGAAAATAATGAATATAAAAGGAACGACATAACAAAGAAGGAAGAAGAGAGAATAAGAGAATAAGAAACCAAAGTGGAGATTCTCATTAGATTAATTAAAAGATTTAAAATACATAAAGTAATTACCAGAGAGAGAGAGAGAGAGAGAGAGAGAGAGAGAGAGGAAGCTGTGTGAAAAGCAATGATTTTACCGGGAAATTAAATAAATGGACACACTAAAACAATACAGACGAAATCATAGAGAAATAAACTTGTCAAACTCTCTTCCCCTCCTCCTCCTCCTCCTCCTCCTCCTCCTCCTCCTCCTCCAGGCCCTCATCTTCCTCTTCTTCCATCCTTTCTCTCTCCCTCACTTAAAATTTTTCCCTCCTCTTTCCTCTTTCCCCTCCTTTGCATCCTTCCTTACCCTCTCTTGTATTTTTTTTACCTCCTCCCTGCTTTATCTTATCCTCTCCAACTCTGTCTTTCTCATACGTACCCTGGAGCTCAAACACCCTTAGAATAATCACACTATCCTCTGTTCACTGTCCACCCCTCTAAAACACCCTGTCTCACTGTATCACTGTCTTTCTCTCCCTGTCTCTCCCTTAAAAAGCATTGTTAAAAAGCCTTTCTGTCTATTTTCTCAATGTTCAACTTTATTCAACCTTTTTGTCACTTTATATTCTCCCTTTTGTCTAATTGTTTACCCTTATTTAATCTCTTTATCTTGTTATGTCCCTGATGTACGCTTTCTGTCACTTTAACACCGTAAGGATCATTACTAAAAACCCTCATTCTATCTATTTTACCTATACATTGCTTTATTCACCCTTTGCATCGCCCTTTATAAGAGCTCCCTACACCTTACTAACCCTACCATAAGCTCCCTTCAGTTTAAGTACGAGTATATTCCTTCCTATTCTACCTACAAACACTAACTCTGCCCACCCTTTGTATCATCCTTTACAAGCTCTCTACACTCATATCCTCTTCCGTTACCATCCTTCAGCATATTCTACTCTAACTCTATCCAGCCTTCATATCACCCTTTACCAGCTCTCTACACGCATATAACCCTCTCCCCGTTACCTTCCCTCAGTCTAAGCTCACCCTCGCCATCACTGCCACTGGAACAAGACGAGGCCCAGTTCCAGAAATCATCACTTCCAGGTTTTGTGTTTTGGAAAGCTTGAAAACCTACTTCCTCAGGTGTTCTCTCGAGAGCCACAAAGTTCTCACGCCCCGGAAGCTTTTGAGTGGTTTATCTGAGTGTCTGGCGGCAGGAGCAGTGTGGAGGGACTGTGGAGGGAGATGTGGAGGAGAGGAAGGGAAGGGAATGTGGTGTGTTGTGGAGCAGTGTTTGTTTCCACTTTTGTTATGTGGTGGTGTAAAAGTTAATGTTTTCTCTCTCTCTCTCTCTCTCTCTCTCTCTCTCTCTCTCTCTCTCTCTCTCTCTCTCTCTCTCTCTCTCTCTCTCTCTCTCTCTCTCTCTCTCTCTCTCTCTCTCTCTCTCTCTCTCTCTCTCTCTCTCTCTCTGATTATCTGGGTTTGTGGAGGCCGTGTGTGCCTGCGTGTGCCAGTGTGTGTATGTGTGTGTGTGTGTGTGTGTGTGTGTGTGTGTGTGTGTGTGTGTGTGTGTGTGTGTGTGTGTGTGTGGCATCACTTTTCTGTAATTTTACTGCATTTTTCATTTGTTTATTTTTTTTATCAGTGTTCATTTTTTATTCCAGTATTTTTGTGGCTCGTTGTAGGGTTTATATCTCATTCTTTTTCCTATGCTTCCTTTTTTTTATCCAAGTATTTTTATTCAATTTTTGTTGGGATTTACAATATTTTTTTGGGGGGCATATGATTAATTCCTTCTGTCTGTGTTGTTTTTGCTTTAATATTTCTAATGGAGGACTTTGCTTCATTCCTTTTATTCATTTCCCTTTGTTCCAGGTACACGCGGGAGGGACAGAGCAGCACACAGGTAAGAGAACATGTGGCAGGTGTAGGAACAGGTGTGACGAGGTGTAGCTCAGGTAATATTTTATACCTCACCTGCTGGCTGCACTCACCTGCCTTGTTCTGTCTCTACTCAATATTCCCTTTCGTTCATGTCATGTCTTCTTTTTTTTCTTTCTCTCTCTCTCTCTCTCTCTCTCTCTCTCTCTCTCTCTCTCTCTCTCTCTCTCTCTCTCTCTCTCTCTCTCTCTCTCTCTCTCTCTCTCTCTCAGACTTTTAGTTCATGACACTTAAGTGCTTTCGCTTCTTTTCTTTTTTTTTCTTTTTCATGCTTCGTTCTTTATTTCCTTTTTACATTTCTCAATTTTCCTGCATTCTTTTTTTCGCTATCACTCTCTTTTTCCTCCTTCTTTTTTTATCCTCGTATTCATTGTCGTCTTTTATTCTTTTCGTCATTCTCTTCCTTCTTTTTCTTCTCTTCCTCTTCCTCTTCCTCTTTCTCTACCTCTCTCCTTTTCCTCCTTATCCTCATCACCTTTTTATCTTCCCGTGTCTCATTCTCTTCTTCCTCCTTCTCCTGCTCCTCCTCCTCCCTATTATCCTCATCATCATCATCCTTAACATCATCATAATTATTTTCTTCCTCCATCCTCATATTTTTCCTCATTTTTTCTTCTACTCTTCTTTCTCCTCCTCCTCCTCCTCCTCCTCCTCCTCCTCCTCCTCCTCCTCCTCCTCCTCCTTTTCCTCCTCAGTTGAATTAAAACTTAGCAGCGCCGATCACGTCCTGTCATTCGCAGAGTTCCTCGCAGGACCTTCGCAAAAACCACTGCAGGAAACATTCGGGGATAATTTTCTTAGAGTCGTCAAGTTCGGAGATTAGTGTGTAATCCTGCCGCCATTGTGTGTATGAGAAAGAGAGAGAGAGAGAGAGAGAGAGAGAGAGAGACTGAGAGAGAGAGAGAGAGAGAGAGAGAGAGAGAGAGAGAGAGAGACTGAGAGAGGGAGAGAGAGAGAGAGAGAGAGAGAGAGAGAGAGAGAGAGAGAGAGAGAGAGAGAGAGAGAGAGAGAGAGAGAATACAGCAAAACTTCACCTATGCTACTACTACTACTACTACTACTACTACTAGTACTACTACTACTACTACTACAAACAAAATCTTCGCGTCTAACGTACATAAACATAGTTGTAAAACATGATAACACACACACACACACACACACACACACACACACACACACACACACACACACACCTTTACACTCCTCGTCCGACAAAAGTACTGAGTGTATTTGTGACTG
This sequence comes from Scylla paramamosain, assembly GCF_035594125.1. Lineage (NCBI taxonomy): Eukaryota > Metazoa > Arthropoda > Malacostraca > Decapoda > Portunidae > Scylla > Scylla paramamosain. The sequence continues at coordinate 10,497,595 of NC_087181.1, forward strand.
AACTTAACTCAAAACTGAAGGCGAGGGGAACCAAGACCAAGCAAAAAAATAAATAAAATACTGGAAAGGGGAGGGAAAAAAAGGGGAACTAAATGCATTGGGACACTTCGCTCCGTGGATCTGTTTTATTTAAAGTCCAATTAACTGGATGTCTCGCTGGCCACATTCATGCTGCTCGTAAAATGCCAAAACCAATTCCAGTTGACTTCAGCAAACGGAAAGAGAGAGAGAGAGAGAGAGAGAGAGAGAGAGAGAGAGAGAGAGAGAGAGAGAGAGAGAGAGAGAGAGAGAGAGAGAGAGAGAATAGGCTCGTTATCTTTTAGGAAAACTAGTAAAAAGGAATGGAGAAGAAAGATGAAGAAAAGGAGAAAAGAAATTGCATCGTCAGAGAGAGAGAGAGAGAGAGAGAGAGAGAGAGAGAGAGAGAGAGAGAGAGAGAGAGAGAGAGAGAGATTGTCATTATCCCGATGGTCCTTACTAGTAAATGGAGCGAGGGTGGCCCCACTCCATCCTCTCCAATCCAATGTGTAGGGGAGGCAGGACGCACTGTGCTTTTCACCCTCTCACGCCTGCATCTATGGGAGAGAGAGAGAGAGGGAGAGAGAGGGAGAGAGGGAGAGACCTACAGGGAGAGAGCTAGAAGTACTTGTGAACTGACTGTGAACTGAGTGTGAACCGAGGGTAAAGTGACTGTGAACTGTGCTCTTGTGGCCTCTGAGTGTTACCGTCTTCCTTTAGTCTCTTGTGTGGTTTTTGTTCAAGTTTTGTTTTTTCTTTCGTTTTTATTTCTTTAGTCACTCCTGCTTGTACATACTCCATTTTCGTTTTCTATAATCTCTCCTGCTCTTTCTAACTCGCTTTTCATTTTTTTAGTCGCTTCTGCTAGTGTTGATTCACTTCTCGTTTTCTTTCTTCTTTTCTTTTCTTTCTTTGTCATCTCCATCTGTCATTATTGGAACGTTTTATCTTCATTTTTCTTTTATATGCTGTGTGTTTGTCATGCTCTGTGTGTGTGTGTGTGTGTGTGTGTGTGTGTGTGTGTGTGTGTGTGTGTGTGTCTCCCTCTGACAGCTTCGTTATAAATATATATATTCTGTACTTATTCTTATTTTTTCCATTGTTATTCTTGAAGGACAAGAGGCTTTCTTTGATGTCAGCTCGGTGAATAGAATGATGTCACTCCTCCTCCTCCTCCTCCTCCTCTTCGTCCTCGTCCTCCTCCTTTTCCTCCTCCTCCTCCTCCTCCTCTTCCTCCTCCTCCTCCTCCTCCTCCTCCTTTTCTCCTGCCTCTGAATATCACTGCTACTATTATTATTACATCTACTACTGTTGAGAGAGAGAGAGAGAGAGAGAGAGAGAGAGAGAGAGAGAGAGAGAGAGAGAGAGAGAGAGAGAGAGAGAGAGAGAGAAACAGGCAGGTAGGGAAGCAGGAAAGTGTTCAAGAGTACAGAGGTTTAAAAGTCCCCTCGTGCTCATTTGCCAACCCTCAGCTCCCTTCACACAAGTCTCACTCTCTCGGCCCAGGACAAGGGGTGAGTGGGCCATTTACCGCACACTGATTTTCCGCCTCCTTCCAGCGCCGTGCCCTTCTTGTCAAGCCCGTGGTAGTGGTGGTGGTGGTGGTGGTGGTGGTGGTGGTAATGTAACTGTTAACGCTGCTATTACTTTTGTTGATGCTGTTACTACTACTACTACTACTACTTCTACTACTAGAGAGAGAGAGAGAGAGAGAGAGAGAGAGAGAGAGAGAGAGAGAGAGAGAGTCCAGTTGTTATTACTGATAGATAAAATGAGTGTGTAAATATTGACAGATAGAGTAAAAATATTAGTCTCTCTCTCTCTCTCTCTCTCTCTCTCTCTCTCTCTCTCTCTCTCTCTCTCTCTCTCTCTCTCTCTCTCTCTCTCTCTCTCTCTCTCGTCTTTTGTTTACCAGCACCCTCTTTCCCTCTTTCCCTCCATTCCTTCCATTCCCTCCCTCCCTCCCTCCATTGTCTTTCTCCCTCCCTCCCTCCCTCCCTCCATTGTCTCTCTTCCTCCTCTCACTCGTGTAAGGTCACCAAAGTTTCCTCCAAGGCTAAAAGACAAGAGATCCTAATTCTTCTCATGAGGAATCATAAAAAAAGAGAAATACATAAGAATTCCTCCTCTTTCTTTCTCTTCCTAGTCTTCCTCTTCTTCTTCCTCTTCCTCCGCCGTCCGTCTCCTCGTCTTCCTTCTTGTTTCTTGTCCTTTTCATCATCTCCGTCTGTCATGTTTTCTTCTTATTTTTTTCTTTCTATTCTCCTTTTCTGCTTCCTCTTTCTCTTCCTCGTACTTGTTTCCACTACATTTTATCCTTATTGTCTATCATATCTTCCTCTTATTTCTTTTTCGTTTTATTTTGCTTTTCTTCTTCTTCTTCTTCTTCTTCTTCTTCTTCTTCTTCTTTCTTCTTCTTTCTGGACAAAATATTTACATAATTTTCTTAATATCTAACTTTTTTGTCCTTTTTTTTACTCACCACTTAAAGTCTTACGCCACCACCACCACCACCACCACAGCACCTCTTCACGCTATAATGAGCCCTTTACCGTCCCCTCTCCCCATCCCCACCACCTATTCACCGCCCCTTCTCTTCTCCTCCACCCCTTCACTCTCTCCCTTCTTCCTCCTCTCCCTTCCCTTTCTCCTCTTCTTCCTCTGACGTCTTCAAAAGGTCTCTATCAAATACTGCTTGACACGCACGCACACACACACACACACACACACACACACACACACACACACACACACACACACACACACACACACACACACACACACACACACACACACACACACATGCATGTATACGCCTTTTTATGTACACAAAATCGTAAAAAAAGTAAATACGTAGAATACTGTCATATGTTACTTTATATTGTTAGTGTATTTTTTTTTGTCTATTTATTTATTTAGTTAACTAATTAATCAGTTTAGTTGGTTAGTTCGTCAATTATGTAGTTAAGTTAGGTTAAGTTAGACTAAGTTAGTCAATCAGTTACTAATCTGTCACAAACATCAAAGCGAAACCAGAGAGAGAGAGAGAGAGAGAGAGAGAGAGAGAGAGAGAGAGAGAGAGAGAGAGAGAGAGAGGGAGGGAGGGAGGGAGAGTGACAATGAGGTTCGTGAGGCGTGGAGTGGTGGGCGTTAGGGAGTGTGTGAGGTTACTGTTAATTAAGGTCCACGTATCCAGGTGACAAGGAGGAGGAGGAGGAGGAGGAGGAGCAGGAAAAAAAAAATGTTGTTGGTATCGATAAAAAAAGAAAATAGAGAGAGAAAAAGAGAAAGAAAAGAAAAAAAGTAAAGTTTTTTGTTGGAGGAGGTGGAGAAGGAGGAGGAGGAGGAATGTAGAGTGTGTTAAACATGGAGATAAAATAGAGGGAAAAGGAGGAAGAAAGAAGAAAGGGGGAAAATAGTATTGAAATAGAGAAAAAGAAAAGAATAAAAGAAGTTAAAATTAAAAAAAAAGGATAGGAAAGGCAGAATGAATAAATGAAATCAATCAAGAAAGGGTGAAATGGAATAAAGAAAAGAAAAGTGAGAAAAATAAAAGACTGAATAAAAAGGAGAAGAAATGGAATTAAAACAGAAATGGTAAACTGTATGAGTAGCATTAGGAAGGAGAGAAAGACGAGTGGACGAGAGTGAGCTAATGTGGAGGAGGAAGAGAGGGAGGAGGAGGAGGAGGAGGAGGAGAAGAA
>NC_087181.1:10503816-10513816 GCF_035594125.1 Scylla paramamosain
TGGTGGTGATTTGTGACAACGATGGTGGTGGTGGTGGTGGTGGCAATGGCAATGCTGGCGGTAGTGGTGGTGGTGGTGGTGATCGTAATGGCGGCGGTGACTGTATCTTGGGGAAATTAGTGGTTATCTGTAATGGTGATGGTGGTGGTGGTGATGTTAATAGTGATGGGGGTGGTGATGATGGTGATGGTGGTAGTAATGACACAATTCCTTCACAACTAGCAAAGTCAACACATGTACTTTAGTTTCCCTTCACGAAATAACATTCATCATATTTTTCTTTTTTTTTTTTTCTTCTTCTCTCTAAACCTTATTATATTTCCTTCTCTTGATAGGATCGCTATTTTTTTTTTTTTTTTTCTCTATTCGTCCTCTAATTTTTAGCTTCATTTCATTTTTTATTATTATTTTTCCTATTCCGTTTTTTTTTCTCATTCTGTCTTTTCAAAATCTTTATTATTATATTTTCCGGTGATATGGGATAACTATCTTTTTCTCCTTCCTGTTTTAGCATAATTTCTTTATTTATCATTATTTTTTTTCCTTTCTCATTTCTCTCTTTCTCTTTTTCTATCATTATTATTATATTCTGTTCTCTTGTTGAAGTATTTTTTTCAGTTTTCCTTTACTTTTTACCATAAATTTACTCTCTATCATCATTTTTCTTTTCCTTTAGTCTCTCTCTCTCTCTCTCTCTCTCTCTCTCTCTCTCTCTCTCTCTCTCTCTCTCTCTCGCTGTGGCCCCGTTCACCTCAGCGCAGTTATAATACACACGCCACGTTTTCTTTCTCTCGTTTTCTCTGGCGCCCACCTAATAGCAGGATTGACTGTGCTATTTTGTGGCAGCGCGTCCTAATGGCTTCTGATCGCTCTCAATTATTGTCACACATCCACCTTTATGGCCCCAATCAATCCTTCTTTTTAATTAAACTTTTCCTACCTACACACGTGGCCCGGTACCGTCTGTTTTGATTGTCTTTTATTTTCATTTTGTTTCGTTGTTAGTTTCAGTTTTGTACGTTTCCCGGTTTTTTTTTTTTTTTTTTTTTTTGTTATTTTATTTTTATCATTCTCCTCAGTGAGTTATCTTCCAATGTACTGTTATTTATTGGTGTTTTTTTTTTCTTTCTTTTATTTTTTTCTTTATTTTATTCTACTGTATAAATTTAGTTTATTGTTCTGTTTTCTATCTCTTCTTTCTCTTGTAGTTGTGTTTTTTTTGTAGTTACTTTTTTTTCAGTAATTCTCTTGTTATTGTATCTGTATGTGTTACTCTTTTCTCCATATACTCTCTCCCTCTTTTCTCTTCGTATTTTTGTTAACTCTCTCTCTCTCTCTCTCTCTCTCTCTCTCTCTCTCTCTCTCTCTCTCTCTCTCTCTCTCTCTCTCTCTCTCTCTCTCTCTCTCTCGCTGTTCCTTTTTATCATATTTATATATCTATCTATCTATATCTAATATGTCTGTCCATTTGCTAGTCTATCTCTCTCTCTCTCTCTCTCTCTCTCTCTCTCTCTCTCTCTCTCTCTCTCTCTCTCTCTCTCTCTCTCTCTCTCTCTCTCTCTCTCTCTCTCTCTCTCTCTCTCTCTCTCTCTCTCTCTCCTTTCCACCCTTCTCCCTCCCTCCCTCCCTCCCTCTCAGCAAAAACAAGATGACAAAGATTTCCCCACCTCGCCTTGCCTCACCTCAGCCTTCCTCATCTCTCTCTCTCTCTCTCTCTCTCTCTCTCTCTCTCTCTCTCTCTCTCTCTCTCTCTCTCTCTCTCTCTCTCTCTCTCTCTCTCTCACACACACACACACACACACACACACACACACACACACACACACACACACACACACACACACACACACACACACACGTTTCCCAAACAAACACATTTCTCAGGGTAATTAACACGGGTCGTCGCCCTTCGCGCCATCTCCGCCGTCATTAGCAGGCATGCGATGGGGAAATTAACAAATTCTCCTAATTGCACGATTAATGGGGATAAAATTACAAATGGATGGCATTACCCTCTCCCTCAAGCTGTGTTTTTGACTGCCACCCTCACGCCGCCCGGAAAATGTGGCTAGTTGATGGGGTGCGTGTCTGGCAGAGAGAGAGAGAGAGAGAGAGAGAGAGAGAGAGAGAGAGAGAGAGAGAGAGAGAGAGAGAGAGAGAGAGAGATGTGGTGGAATAGTATTTGTGCAAGATGTGTACTTGTTTGTTTGCGTGTACGTGTGTATGTGTACGTGTATATGTGTACGTGTGTGTGTGTGTGTGTGTGTGTGTGTGTGTGTGTGTGTGTGTGTGTGGAGAGTGAAGACAGCCAGTAAGCCAAAGTGGAGTAGTGGATCAGGCTTTCCACCACGTGAGGCTCGCCACACTGCCTGCTGCTGCCTGGTAATGGGCGGCCATGTGTCTGGCTGAGGAGGCCCGCCCACTCCGCCCACCCCATCCACCCACCCACCAACCCACACGCCCACCCACCCTCTACTTGCGTGTGTGTGTGTGTGTGTGTGTGTGTGTGTGTGTGTGTGTGTGTGTGTGTGTGTGTGTGTGTGTGTGTGTAGGTTGTTCTGTCTGTGTATCTATCTCCGCTTGTCTGTCTATCTACCCGCCTGTTTGTCCATTTGTCTATCTGTCTGTCTGTCTGTCTATCTGAATGACACACAACACTGAGTCTGCCTGTATCTACAAATGTACCATAAACTTAACTTATCTATTTCACCACCACCTAAACACACTGGGCTTGAAGTAAAGGAGCTGGTTCGTGTCCGCCCTGTTGGTCCCTCCTGCAGCATTCACATTCATAAGGCAGGGAGTGATCGTAGCGGTGGGTCTGCGTTTGCCAATAACCAGGGAGCCGAGGTGTCAGTCGCCAGCCAAAGGTTACTGCATCAATATCCTGGCCGTGGGGACTCGTGGGGAGGAGGGGGAGGTGGAGAGGGACTGTTGCTGCTACGTGTTGGGTTGGAAAGGGACTATGTATATAAGTAAATAGGAAAGGTATGGGGTTATGAATGGAATGGTTGTACTACTTTTACCATTACTACTGGTACTACTACTACTACTACTACTACTACTATTTCTGCGACTACCACTACTACTACAGCTGCTTCTCTTTCTGATACTACTACTACTACTACTACTACTACTACTACTACTTACTACGTATTTGAGTTAGATCAAAATTAAGTATGAAAGGGTCATGCTATTACTATTACTACTACTATTACTACTACTACCACTACTACTACTAATACCACTATCACCACCACCACCACCACCACCACCACTACCGTGTATCTGAGCAGGAACAGCTGACAGTGGGCTTGTTCAGGGCAAGACAGAGAGGGACATGAAACCTGGAGAGCTGGAAAAGTGGAGATTTAGGAGAAGAACAAGATTGAGTTTCCAGGAAGGGAGATATTACAAAGGGAATAGAGGGGCGGCTCGGGTAGAGGATAGAAAGGAGCATGATAGATCTTAGAAAGGGCAGAAAAAGACTGATTGAATGATTGATTGGTGGATTTAAGGTGCCTCAGTAGAAGGGTTATATGGCGGCGTCTCTTGAAGGTCCGATTACAGAAGAATGTTAATTAGAAGGCTGGAATCAAACACAGGCAGGGAGGGAAGGTCACGGACGAAGAGTGATAGATGGAGATAAAAAATACGAAGAGAATTTGTGATTAGAGTCTGGGAGGCAAAGAACAGGCTTACAATACCAAGCTGAACTGAGAGAGGGAGGATGAAAGTATATTGAACGTGTATTTGTAGATATTACTGACAATAGAAACCTTTACACTCATTAGGTAGACTAGATAGAGAAGAAAAATGTGGCGAGAATTTATGATTAAAAGCAGGGAGGGGAAGACGGGTTAGCTATACTAAGGCTTAAACTATAGTGTACATTTATTTGTTGATATTACAGGCCACACAAAACCTCTACACTCATTAAAGGCCGTGGAGTGACTTCTTTAGTGAGTGCAGACCGCCCGGGTGTCTGCTAGCATTGCAGTCCATTCATTTCAATCAGTGGCGGGCCGTCCAGTGTTTGCTCGCAACGGTTACAGGCCGGGCTGGTGCTGGAAGTCATTACAGGCCGTTCAGTTCAGTCAATTGCAGGCCATTCAGCGCAGCGGCCATGGCAGGCACAATGATGGAGCGTGGCTAGTGAGGGTGACGGTGGGAGCGACCTGACGAAGGGAAGGTGGCTGTGGAGGAGGAGGAGGAGGAGGCGAGGTGACGCAAGATTAGGTCTGCTTTAGTGACGCGACGTGAGGACGATGAGGTGACGTGAGATGAAGTGAAGTGAGATGAGATGCGACTGAGGCGATATGAGGCGGGAATTCAACAGCATAGCATGATAATGAATCGAGACACTGAAAGCACTTGAAACTAAACCAAAACCAACAGAAACAATTATCGGATTATTCAGAAACCTCACCCAAAAGACAAGAATGAGATGATAGTAACTTGAGATTAGGGTGAAGCGAGAGGCGAGTGAAATGACGCGAGGCGGGAATTCGGTAACGTAACTTGACATTGAATCGAGACACGAAATGCACTTGAAACTAGACTAAAGCAGAGACAATGATCGTGCTATTCAAATCACTCCCCACAAAAATTAAAAACAAAATGATAGAAACGTGAGATTAGTATGATTAGGTGCATGTGCGACTGAGCACTAGACCAAGGAGGCAAGCAACAGATGCGGTAGGTGATGCGTGGTCGCCGCCGCTAGAAACTAGTCCAGAACTAACAAAAAGTAGGTACATATTAAAAAAACACCCAAGAAAACAATAGTGAGGTTAAGATGGTTAGGTACATGTATAGATCAGATGAGAACTAGACTAGAGAGACGAACAGAATATGCAGGAGGTGATGCGTGGTCGCCCCACTAGAAACTAAACCAAAACCAATAAAAACTAGGTTTATATTACTCAAAAAAGCACTCAAGAAAACGAGAATGAGCTAGGCAAGGTGCAGGTACACAGATGAAGAGGAGACCAGGGAGACAAGCAGAGGGTGCGGGAGGTGATGCGTGGTCTCCGCCGCTCCCTCCCTGACAGCAAGGAATCATGAGAGCAGTGTGCGTGTGCATTCTTGCGAGGTCGGAATCAATACTGGCGAAGTCTCCCGCGTATCACCGTCTTGTTCACGCTCCCTTGCTCCTTCTGGCGAATATTTCACCCGCAGTATCTGGTTATTGAAACCCGGAGATGAGGAAGCGAGGCAGGCGGCCCATGATAAACCGCCGCCACCGACGCACCGCAAGGAGGGAAATTGTAAGAATAGTCCTTCTTGATTTGTTCCCGATCGGGTTTTTGTCGCGAGTAAGTGATGGATTCTTTCGTAACACGACTACTGGTGGTGGTGGTGGTGGTGGTGGTAAAAAGATAATCATATTGCCTTGATTTGTTGTGTATATGTGGTTATTCTCGTAAGGGATGGATTCTTGCGTAACGCGATTAGTGGTGGTGGTGGTGGTGGTGGTGGCGGTGGTGGTGGTGGTGGTGGTGGTGGTGAGGATGATGATGATGATGGACATATAATTATAGCCTTTATTCGTCATATATCTGGTTATTCTTTAACTAAAACGGCAGGTTATTCTGAACACAGACAGTGATGATGATTATGATAGCAATACTTAATAGTGATGATGATAATGATAATAACGATACTCAATAATGATAATAACAAATAGATTTATTCCCGATGTTATTGTTTTCCTAACAAAACCAACATTTTTTTTCGTAATAGCCACAACAATAACAACACATAATGAACGTAAACTTCTGAAAATGACAGACGTGACCTTTTATCAAAACAACGAAGGAAAGGTCACACCTACACTCTGGTTCTTTCAAGGATAAAGAAATCAATACAAAATCCAAAAGTTCGGTGCAGAGAAGGTTTTATCAAGATTGCGTCAGGAAGCTCTTATCTCTTATCTGCTGCTGACGAAGGAAGACCTGAGCGAGGCATTCCACGGATTAAATTCACTTTCCTTACTTTTATCTCTCCGTAACTCACACACTCAGGCAGACACAGGCGCAGACAGGCCAAGAAATTAAAGACACTATACACAATATATTTTCAGGTACAGAATAAAATGAAATAGCGACAGACTGAGACCATTGGAAAGGAAAATATTAACGACACTTCACAGAATACGTTTCCAGGTATAGAATTAAATAAAATCGTGACAGATTGAGACACATGCACGTCAAGAAATTAAAGGTCCCATACACAATATATTTCCAGGTACAGAATAAATGAAATAGTGAAAGTTAGAGGAATGTGTAAAGGAAGAAACTCGAGATATTGTATAGAATAATGTTTCCAGGTATAAAATAAATGAAATAGCAGTAAATAAAAGCACGTGCAGGTAATTGAATTAAAGCCACAGATTGTTTCCATGTATAGAATAAATGAAATAACGACAGATTGAGACAAATGTAGGCAAATGCATTAAAGATACTGTATAAAATACGCGTCCAGGTATTCAGTTATTAACACAGTGACAAAACAAGACACATTATTATTAAGGAAACATTCCCAGGTACTAAGTAAATTAACACAGCGACGGGTAAAGAAATTCAATATACGTTAAAAAAAAATAAAAAATTCCAGGTATAGAATATTTAAGAAAAGTACAGGTAAGGTTACGTATAGTTAATGAAATTGCCGATAGACCAGAAGAAAACGCTCCCAATGACATTTAGACACATATACAAGTAAAGAAATTCTATGTACGTAAAAAAAAAAAAAAAACGATCCCAGGTATAGAATGATTAAGAAAAGTACACGTAGGGTTACGTATAGTAAATTAAATTACAAATACCAGAATAAAACGTCAATAGAAACAAGTAAATCAACGAACAAGCAAAGGAAATGAAAAGCACAAGAGGAAATACCGTATTCATGCACGCACACACACACACACACACACACACACACACACACACACACACACACACACACACACACACACACACACACACACACACACACACACACACACACACACAACTCAGCTTTTTTTTCTGTAGCGACTAATTGAGAGACGGCAGGTGGGTATCGGGTGTAATAAGTAGTGTTAATAGCACGCCATTCTCCGGGGAAATTAGCTCGAGTAAACAGCGGCGCCAGGCAAGGGAGGCGAGGAGCATTAGCACGGCGGAGGTCAATAATATCGAAGGGAATGACAGGCTGGAGTGAGTGGTGGTGGTGGTGGTGGTGGTGGTGGTGGAGGTGGGTGCTTTGAAGATAAGGACTGAGGAACTGAGAGTGAAGAAGCCAAGATAAAGGAGAGGAGTTGCTTGGGAGGGAGAGAAGGAGGAAGTGAAAGAGGTGATGATGATGATGGCAGTAACGATGAATGTTTGCGGTGAGTTATAGCCAGTTAATCTAAAGTCACAGTATTTTCGAGCGTCACTGAAATTACGTATTTGTCCGCTTCTCATTAGTGTTTTTTTTTTTCTCTCAATGCTGCATAATCCTTAAAAACTACTTTAATAACAGAAACACTTGAAAACACCAGTATAAGTAGTAGACGTAGACGCCCACGTGTGTGAAAGGGCGCCAAGACGAGATAGGCAGAGGAAGGCTGCAACGTAGGAGTGCATCAGGTGAAGGCATTGGCAATAACTCGTCCCGCGCGTCCCACAAGGCCAGAATTATAGCTAAACTCAATTATAAGACGCCCGTATCCCATCCTTCATCTGTCTCCTGTCTTGGGTCGCCTCCTGGATGCCCGCCGCTGTGCTCCTGCTGTTCTCCTGCTATCCTCCTCCTCCTTCCCTCCTTCACCTGCTGCTGCTGCTCCGCACATACAGCAGAGTAGAGAGGGAGATTAATCGTGTCTGTCTTGCCATTTGTCTTAGCCGACCCCATACAGCTTCCCCGTGTCACTGTGTGTGTGTGTGTGTGTGTGTGTGTGTGTGTGTGTGTGTGTGTGTGCGTGTGTGTGCGCGTGCGTCCGTGCGTGCGTGCGCGCGTGTGCGTGTTCGTGTGTGCGTGTCCCAGTCCCTCCTCGCCAAGTCACGTCCAATCCTGTCTCTTGTTAACATTTCATCTCCTTCCTGGTCTTTTTATCGAGGCTTCATCCAGCTGGTGTGTCTGGCCTCACGCGGCGCCCCTGCCAGCCTCGCGACCCTCCTCGCCCTTCAGGCCATCACGGGGAACCGATTCACCTCACCTGTGCAAAGTTACACCTGAGTGCCTCGTCCTTTTAGAAACCTAGCATGTTATCCTCAGCCGAATATCAGTAACATAACATATGAAAACAAGACTGCGAAAGATCGATTAACTTACACAAGGTAACTACATTTAAAACTTACCCTCTATATAGTCATTATGTCAGGAAGCCAGCGTGTGATCTTCGGCTGAGTATCAGTAGCATAAAAACATAAGAAAATAAGACTGCGAAACCCTAGTTCCTCAGTATTTGAGACTTGCCATCTGCTAACCCAACTGTAAGCCCTTCGTTCTGTTAGAATACCGGCGTGTTATCTTCAGCTGGGTATCAATAACAAGAACATAAGAAACACGTGTAGTGTGTAGTTGACCTACACAAGACACCCCTTGAACATTTAAAACTTTCTATCTGTCTTCACCATCTGTATTTATCCAAACTTTTCTTGACTCTCAAATGTCTGCGCACTTAACATATTCTTGCTAAGTTTGTTCCTTGTGATTCTTGTAGCAGGAAGTCTTAAAAGGAAGGAGACACGTGGCCTTTTCTCTTGCAACTGCTATTGTCCGTACGCTTACCACGTTCTTTTTAAATTTGCTCCCAATGAATCTCGTAGCTAGAAGAGATTGCCTCGTCGACTGTTCTCTTGGAATTATTAAATGTCTGCGCGCTTAACACTTTCTTGCTAAGTTTGTTCATCATGATTCTTGCATTCTCGTACCTGAAAGCTTTAAGAAGAGTGGCCTTTTTTCTCGGAACTACCAAATATATTCGCATTTAACACCGTTTTGCTACGTTTGTTTTGCATGATTCTTGTATTCCCGTAGCTGGAAGCCTTAAGAGTAGCCTGCTTCGGCGCCCTAACCCCACAGCGGCAATGCGAAGCTCGTGTCGTTACCATGAGGTGGGAAGAAATGGGTCACGCCGTCCCTCACATTCCCACATCGACAATTCCATTCGGCGCAAACTTGTCACCAGAATTGCCTTGACTTCCTTCCTTCACCGAGACTCGCTTCACTTTCCCTCGCTTCAACTTGCCAATACCTTCCCACTTACTCATCGTTCTCATCGATCCCCCAGCGTCTGGACCTCAGGGACGCTCGTAAATGTGTAAATGATTCACTTTTATAAGGGTGAGCTTGTCGAAACGAACGAAATGTGGAGTTAAGTGTACGAGTGATGAGTCTTGATGCAAGTCAAAGTAGGAGTGAAAGCAGTGCAAGGTGTTATGAAGTGTTCTGAGTCATGAGTCAAGACTGAGAAAAAAAATAAGAAATAAGAGAGAAAGAGAGGGAGATGGAAAATAAAACTTCTCTATTGGTAAACTGCATGGAAGAAAGAAAATAATAACGATATATATTTTTAAACTTGTGTAATTTTAGACTTTTTCAATATTTAAACACGAAAAAAATATATGAGAGAGAAATAGAAAGGGGAAAAGATAAAACTCCGCTATTGGTAAGCTGCAAGGGAGAGAGAATATAATAACAATATTCATATTTTAAAACTTTAGTAATTATAGAATTTTTTATATTTACCTTGATCTCATTCATCTTTTTATAAACCCACTTATTCATTGATTCAGTATATTTTCGTATACCTATTTATAAACACACAAAAACGAAATAACCACTGAAAAAAAAAAAAAATTATCCTTTCGAGTCAAGCAAAATAAACAAATACCAGAATAGTGTAAAAAAAAAAAAAAAAAAAAACAGAGCTTATAAATACATAATATAGATCAGTTCCTTCATTTTTATATTAATTTTCACGCATAAGCACTGAAAACACGAAAAAAATAAAAAATACACAGCAAAC
>NC_087181.1:10516316-10518816 GCF_035594125.1 Scylla paramamosain
TGCTTACAATGAAGGTTTTACTGAAGGATTCCTCGCCAGATTCTCGCCTAATGCCCTCCCTCGCTTTCTACTCGTGATTCTGGATGCAAATTCACGGCGCCCTTGATACAGACAGAGGAGGGATGTTTGACTTAACTCCGCCCTTGTGTCTTGTCTCCCTTACTTAATATAATCTAACGTAATCTAATCTAATTTAACCACGGCCTCACGTCTTGTCTCCCTTCTTTCCTACCTAACCTAAACTAACTTAACCTCCCTACCTGTGTAACTGTCTAACCTAACTTAACCTAACTTATTCTATCTTACTGTGCTTACCTATCCGCCTACATTTCTTCTTGCCTGTCCTAATATCTAACTTAACCTAACCTAATCTAACCTAACTTCATCTATCTACTAATTAATCTATCTGTTTATAATACTCTCTTACATTTCTCATTGTCTATCTACCTAACCTAACCTAACATACTCGTAGCTATTACCTCGAACCCCTCTTCTTTGCCAGTTTCCTTTCCCTTCCTCCTCCTCTTCCTTTCTTCTCCTTCCCCAGTCTTATCTCTCTCCACCCCATCCTCTCTTCCTTCCTCCTCCCATAAGTCCCTTCTTCCTACCCTCCTTCCTTCCTCCCTCCCATCCATTCATCCGTCCTTCCTTGCGTAAATATCTTCTTCCCTACGTCTCCTCCTCCTCCTCCTCCTCCTCTCTCTTTCTCGTAAGTTTCTTCCTCCATCCCTCCTTCCCTCCTTCCTTCCTTCCTTCCTTCCTCACCTCTAGCTGTTCTTGTGTAAATTTCGTCCTTACACATACAAACATGCGCACAAACACACACACACACACACACACGCACACACACACGCACACACACACACACACACACACACACACACACACACACACACACATACACACACACACACACACACACACACACACACACACACACACACACACACACACACACACACACACACACACACACACACACACACACACACACACACGATCAAGAGTCCTTCAGTCAAATACCGAGTAAAAATTTTAAAAAGTTGAGAAAAACATCATAAGTACATTTTTATGAGATTAATTGAAATCATAAAGACAGAAATGGCAAAAAAAATATTTACATCAACATAATTAAATAAATATAAGAGGTTTCTCTAGAATTTGCATAAGAGAGAGAGAGAGAGAGAGAGAGAGAGAGAGAGAGAGAGAGAGAGAGAGAGAGAGAGAGAGAGAGAGAGAGAGAGAGGAAAAAGCATCTGTTCTTAGTTCCTTTCATCAGATATCACGTGTCAGCATCTTAGCAGCGTTATGGTGTGTGTGTGTGTGTGTGTGTGTGTGTGTGTGTGTGTGTGTGTGTGTGTGTGTAATATTCCGTTGTGTACGGACACTTTGACGTGTCCGTGAGCTTTACAGCCTGTATGTCTGTATGTCTGTATGTAAGTAGATTTAACATTTTTTTTAATACATGAATGCCCACGCGCGCGCGCGTGTGCGTGCGTGCGTGCGTGTTGTGTATGTGTATGTGTATGTATATGTTTATGTGTGTGTGTGTGTGTGTGTGTGTGTGTGTGTGTGTGTGTGTGTGTGTGTGTGTGTGTGTGTGTGTGTGTGTGTGTGTGTGTGTGTGTGTGTATGATACAAAACCTTAATTTTATTCTTTATTATTAAATTCATGTTATATAATTTCCTGCTATAATATATTATGTTTACTTTAAGCTTATTTGCGTTCTTGTATTGTTATCTGATCTGATCCATTCCATTCTATCAACAAATAACAGCCCAGCCTACTTTTTATTCTCTCTTATTAAATTCATGTCATATAATTCCCTTTACTATAATTCACTTCGCTTGCTTAAGGCTTATTCCAGTCTTGTATTGCTCTCTGATCTAATCCATGTCATTTTAACGTAGACTACCCAACGAAGAAGAAAATAAAACGAGAAATTTTATACCCTAAACTACACACACACACACACACACACACACACACACACACACACACACACACACACACACACACACACACACACACACACACACACACACACACACACAGAGAGAGAGAGAGAGAGAGAGAGAGAGAGAGAGAGAGAGAGAGAGAGAGAGAGAGAGAGAGAGAGAGAGAGAGAGAGAATCTTAAGCTTGTCAGATCCAACTGGCTTTAAAATTGATAACTTCACATTGCCTTGATGACAGAAATTCACCACCACAATCACCATCACCACCACCACCAACACAGTATTGCCTTTCTGCCTGCGTGGTGGTGGTGGTGGTGGTGGTGATGGTTGCTGCAACGTGAGGTGTTTAGAATTGCATGTTTGGGTGGCTGGTTTTGTGTTGTGTGGTGCTGTGTGGTGTTGTATTTTGCTATGCGGTGTTGTGAGGGAGTAACATTGACTTGATGGTGGCGGGAGGGTACGGCGGCACGTCTTCCCTGGAATAATGGTGATAGTGGTGATGGTAATGATGAGCAGAAATAAAAAAATGAAGTAAAAATTTT
>NC_087181.1:10523816-10548816 GCF_035594125.1 Scylla paramamosain
TGTGTGTGTGTGTGTGTGTGCGTGTGTGTGTGTGTGTGTGTGTGTGTGTGTGTGTGTCTGTGTAAGTTTGTGTGTGTGTGTGTGTGTGTGTGTGTGTGTGTGTGTGTGTGTGTGTGTGTGTGTGTGTGTGTGTGTGTGTGTGTGCGTCTGTATAAGTTTGTGTGTGTGTGTGTGTGTGTGTGTGTGTGTGTGTGTGTGTGTGTGTGTGTGTGTGTGTGTGTGTGTGTGTGTGTGTTGTCCTGCTTGTTTCTGTGCGTACGTGCGTGCGTCCCTCATAGGATAATCCCCATTAATTCCCGTGAGGACGTTTAGGGTCGTAATGAGCGGCCAAGAGGCTCATTTTCCGCCATTATTGCGTCCGCTGAAAAGGGGGAGCCGCGCCCTCGCTCCCCGTGCACGTACACACCTACACACACGCGTACACACCCACACAAATACGTACACAGGTGCACATATTTACATACACACTTGAATTTAAAAAAGGAGAAGCCATTTGGGGGTTATTTTCAAAAGTTTTATCGTATTTTTCACAACTCGCTTCGCTTTTCGTTCAGTACGTATTTGTTAGGGCTCGCCACACACACACACACACACACACACACACACACACACTTTTACTACTACTACTACTACTATTACTACTACTACTAGTAGTAGTAGTAGTAGTAGTAGTAGTACTATAGTAGTAGTACCACTACCAACTCCATCACGACCACGAAAAACTGCCCATCATTACTGCCTTTGTATACTAGTAGCCGCTCTCTCTCTCTCTCTCTCTCTCTCTCTCTCTCTCTCTCTCTCTCTCTCTCTCTCTCTCTCTCTCTCTCTCTCTCTCTCTCTCTCTCTCTCTCTCTCTCTCTTTCTGTATGGGAGTAGGCCGGGAGGAATGGAGGTACGAGTCATAGAATTACCCAAAATAAATTAACCTTCCAAGTACTCTTATCCAACCCAGCACATATAAGACCCCAAAGCCGCCCTGAAGCTCCTGTCCCTCTCACCCTCCCTCCCTCTCCTTCTCCCTCTCCCTCTCCCCCTCTCTCCAGGAGCCAATATCCGTATTTCTTTCACGCCCCTTTCTTCTTCCCTCCCTCTATGTATGGGGTGCTTACTGAATTACTGTAACGGCTTCAAACGGAATTAAAGGCGACAGACTCCTCCATCCTTGACTTCTTCCAGCATGTGGAAGGGGGCGGCGCTAACGACGAAGAAGGTGAAGAGGCGAAGGGGAGCTTAAAAGGGGCGCTTAAGTGAGGGAGGAAACAGATAGGATTAGGAGACGAAGAATAATGATGAGGAGAAAAGGATAGATTGAAACATAACAACAAAGGCAGGAATTAGATAGGATTAGAAAGATGAAGGATAATGAAAAGGAGGAAAGGATAGACTGAAGCATGATAACAAAGGGAAAGAAACAGAGGATTAGAATAACGATAACACGAAGGATAATGGGCAGAAAAACAAGAAAAAGGATGGACTGATGAACGATAACACAGGTAAAAATCAGATAAAGGACTGGAATAGCAATAACACGAAGGATAATGAAAGAAAAGAAAGGAAACTATTTTATTTATATTCTACTTATAGGTAAAGACTAAATGTAAAAGAAATATTACGAAAAAAACAAAGAAAAAAGACACTAATTAATTATCAACATGTACTTTTCCAGGTAAAAATGAATGAAGAAGAAGAAGAAAAAGAAGAAGAAGAAGAGAGAGAAAAGCCTTGAGATAAAAACGGGTCATTACTCCAGCCATTAGGAAAGTCAGGTTAGTGATCTAAATTTGGTCTCTCAAGATGTGTTTCTTACCTGAGTAACTTCCATTGGCGGCACCAATTAGTCTTCTGTACCTGGAGGCGAGCACCTTTTGTCTATCACTGGTGCATCAGGTACGTGTGTGTGTGTGTGTGTGTGTGTGTGTGTGTGTGTGTGTGTGTGTGTGTGTGTGTGGAGGGGAAAAGGGGTTACGTTAGAGTAGGAGAAAAGAAATGCTGCAATATTCGAATATAGTGAGGAGTGAGAAAACCGCCTCTCTCTCTCTCTCTCTCTCTCTCTCTGGCATGGGTTCACACACACACACACACACACACACACACACACACACAGTATTGTAGTTCATGTAGTTTACCAATATAGCAACTGCTTCAACCATTACACTGTGACACGAAACAATCAACAGCACCAGAAACACTGCATGAAGTCTTTATGAGCATCTAAAAGAAATTTATGGGTGAGGAAGCATATATATTTGTAATTTCAAAGATTAGATGTGGCTGTAGAACAAGTAAAGATGAGTGACTGGTAATTAGGAAAAGTTTTACAAAGTGGCAGTCAAACGTTTTAACGCCAATTATACTGCTTTGTGACTCGTTTCTGATCGGTGACACACACACACACACACACACTCACACACGCGACTCCATTTGTCCATCACCTCTCTCTCTCTCTCTCTCTCTCATTTCGTGGATGAAGGACGGATGTGCGAGTAGGTGGATGTATTAAAGAGTGGATTGGGGTGGTTAGCTAGATGGGTCGATTGATTGATTTATGGAACTGTTGTGTGGACGGATAGGTGGATGAGTGAGTGAATGAGAAAGTGGATGGGTGAATGGGTGATTGGATGAATTGGTGTGTGGATGGATATTCGGTTAGGTGGGCAGATGAGTGAGTAAATGGCTGGGTATGTCGATGGATGTGTGAATGGGTAGAAGTAATGATGTGCGAGTAAATGGATGGATAGATGATGTGTGGATGGATGGGTGAGTGAGTGGATTGACGTAAGGATGGATGAATGGCTTATAGGTAGGTGAGTGGGTTGTGGATAAGAGGGTGAATGGTTGTCTGGATAGGTGGGTGGTTGTATGAGTGGGTGAATGGATGGGTGGATAAATGGATGGATCGATGGAAGTCAGTGGTTGAATGAATGGATGGGGGATTGGTGAGTGGTTCAGTGTGTGTGGTTCAGTGTGTGTGTGTGTGTGTGTGTGTGTCGGCTCTCCTCGTCTCGCCTTGAGAGTAAAAAGAAAACCAGGATGGTCGTAAGATTTTTAAGGGGAACGATTATATATTTGTAGCTCCTCGTAAAGATACAATGGAAGACCAATAAGCAGCTTACGTAAGGGAGGTCGTATTTATTTCTTTATCAGTAATGTGTATTGTAGTGTTTTTATTTATTTATTTTTTTTCCTCCTCTCCTCTTCTACCTCCTTCATCTTGTTCGCTGTCGTCTTTCATCCTATTTCGTGTCATATCTCTCTCTCTCTCTCTCTCTCTCTCTCTCTCTCTCTCTCTCTCTCTCTCTCTCTCTCTCTCTCTCTCTCTCATCGTCTGGCACGAGTTAGGTAATTTGATCAGTGTTTAGCGAGGAGCAACTGTAGTAGTAGTGTGTTCAGGTGTACTCGTATATTGGTATTATTGTGTTGCGTGGTGCAGTAGTAGTAGTAGTAGTAGTAGTAGTAGCAGTGACAGCATGCTCTAAATGTTGCCTCTCGTCTGCCCAGGCGTCTCAGTTCGCCGTGCGCCAATACCTCGCATGGACGTTAAATCTTTGCGCCACAAGCACGCCTCATTCCGCCAGCTGCTGCAGGAGAGCACACGGGTGATTTGTTCCTATGATGCCTCAACGCTCGCCTCGCCGCGGCATCCCATCGCGCTCCGGGCAAGCCAGCACGTGCTCGCCGCGATAAACGGGACTCATTTCTCGTGTTGCCTTTCTAAACGGCCGCATAAATATTAAGCGACGCATTCCGGAACCAGGCGTGTAGCCATGATCGCTTGCCGCCGTTAACTCTACACGCAACACGGGGATAGGAGCAATAACAGGTAGCCAGTGATTAAATTAAATAGAAAAGTACAACAACAATACATATGGCAGACAGCCAGTCAAGCTTCACAGGACGCGTAACACACAAGAAAGCTGCATACTCGTAATGTATGCTTATAATGTCACTAGGGCACGTCTGGGTGTGGAGGGGAAAGAGGAGTTATTGTGCATTGGTGACGTGGTGGATCCAGTGTGCGTAGCGAGCCACGTCCACGTACACTCCTGGCACCCCCGTGCGTTTGCACCTGAGGCCCCTGGACATGAAGCCGGCCTGCTGGAAGGCGCCGTCGTGGCCCTTACACAGCAGGACGCCGCCGGCGTCCCCTTTGCAGATGTCGCGCCTCTTCTCGCCTACGGCACACAGCGCCCCCGGGGACAGCCTGAAGGTGCTGCCTACATGCTTGTAGGCCAGCGCTGCCTGGCACGTGGCGCGGTCCACCACAGGCACCTCCACCTTGCATAGGATTCTCTGGAATTTGCCGTGGCTCTCGAAGGCGGTTTTGTCACAGCCCGTGGACACGCAGCGACGGCCCACAAAGTTAGCGTGGTGGGGCGGCAGACAGACGGGCCTGATGTGCGGGCTGTGGGCGGGAAGGAACAAATGCTGGATTACTCGTATACCACTCAGAAATTACCAACTATTACATAACTTTGCCAAGCGAACACTGCTGCCATTGCCCCGCGACTACAGCTGTTCTCTCAGCACTACTCTCACTGTTACTCACTTGGTGACAAAGTCAATGTATGCCTGCAGCCTGGTGACGGCCAGGTCGTTCCTGAGGTCGCCGCTGTAGTACTCTGGGTGCACCACGATCCATCGCGCGCGCATGTCCACGTGCCTGTAGAACTCGTTGGAGTTCCCAGTCCCCCAGACGGATCCTGACAGCGCGGGTGTTGTTGAACCTGCGGGGAAGGAAGAGTGTGCCGAGTCCGCGTCCCCTCAGGGCGTTTGAGGATGTTTTGACGAGGTACTCCCTGCCTTAATGAAGGTAAAGAGAACAGTGCAGCGAGCGGCCTTACCCAGCCACGCAGTGGGCGGCGGTCAGCACGTGGCGGTCGTCCACCAGCACGGCGCCACACATGTACTGCTTGTTGCCCTTCAGCACGGCGGCATGCCACGGGAACTCTCCGAAGTATGCAGTGCCAAGAATGTAGTCTGGCGTCAAGATCCGTGGCTGCCTGTCGATAGGGTTGCCGCGGCCGCAGGTGTTGACGCGGCGCCGGTACTTGAGGGCACGCTGGGGACACACCACACCGTCAGTACAACACTCGACGCCTCTCCTTGGCGAGTGATATTTGAGTTTCACAAGTGACACTAAATAACGAATTGACGTGAAGGTGACTTACCCCCTCTGCCAAGGCGGCGGTGGTGGTGGTGGTGACTAGCTGGTCTCTCCTGAAGTGGGACTCAGTCTCTGGGGTCGCAGTGGTGGTGGTGGTGGTGGTGGTGATGGTGCTGGCAGTGTCTTCATCTTCAGCTAGTGTGTTGTTGGACAGAATGGCGGCGCTGCGGGGGCGAGGGTCGATCAGGTGGCCGTGGTGCAAGGGACGCCACGACCAGTCCTCAGCTGAAGCACACACGCACAACGCCAGGAGCAGAAGCGCCGCGAGGTTTCTGCCGCCTGCGAGAACATGCACGTCAGTCAGACACGAGCGGGACAGTGGGAGGCAGCGGAAGGCGGCGGGAGGCAAGCGGCATAGCCCGTGAACAAAAGTAAAAATGAAAGTAATTAACCAGACATGCTGGCATCCATCTGCGGCAAGGTAGTGTGCGGTTACTCACTCTTACGTAATGTATTCGTTTAAAGCGTTAGAGTTTCACAAGTGACACTAAATAACGAATTGAGGTGAAGGTGACTAACCCCCTCAGCCAAGGCAGCGGCGGTGTTGGTGGTGACCAGCAGGTCTCTCCTGACGCGAGACTCAGCTTCTGGGGTCGCTCTAGTGGTGGTGGTGGTGGTGGTGGTGTTGGCGGTGTCTTCATCTACATCAGCATGTCGTTGGACAGAATGGCGGCGCTGCGGGTGCAAGGGTTGATCAGGTGGCCGTCATGCACGAGGCGCCACGACCACTCCTCAGCTGAAGCACACACGCACAGCGCCAGGAGCAGAAGCGCCGCGAGGTTCTTGCCGCCTGTGATAACAAGCACGTAAGTCAGACACGAGCGGGACAGCGAGAGGCAGTGGGAGGCGGCGGAAGGCAAGCGGCATAACACGGGAACAAAAGTGAAAGTAACCAACCATCAGACTTACTGGCGTGCATCTGCAGCAAGGTAGCGTGCGGTTACTCATTCTTACATAATTTATTCGTGGAAAGCGTGAGATTGTTTGAAAAGGAAACGAAAGGGACGAGCTTAATTGTATTTTCATGAATGAATATCACCAGAGTAGAAAAATACCAACGTGTTTTTCTTTTTTTTTTTTTTTTGCATTTTTTCATACTTTCTTTAACGTGTATTTGTTTACTAGAGTTTTATTTACTTTCATGTGTGTGTGTGTGTGTGTGTGTGTGTGTGTGTGTGTGTAATTGCGTCATGTCCACAGAAAGGGAGAATTTGGACCATAAAGATAACTGAAACTAAAAATGACGTAGAGAGAGAAAGAGAGGGTGAGAAGGGGGAAAGAGAGGGAAGACACGCTACTTCTTCCACCAAAAAACTAACGTGACATGGAATTGAACTTTCAACCTTTAGCCAACGAACAGAGACGGAGACGGAGAAATACCACTGCACCTGACCAATACCGCTCTATAATAACACTGCAGAATCAAGAATGTACCTCTCTCCATGTAGCTAGTTAGGCTTGGAATTTTTTTTTCTTCCCGAAAAAAAAATCTTCGTTTGTATAGGGTAATGTGAGAGCACAGGAACACTAGATTTTGAGAGGGCAATAAATTACCGCCCTATCATAGGAGAGAACCATTTGCCATGCGGGCAGGTGGGCGGAGCCTGTATCAATGCGCGCGGGCCCAGGTGAGCGGGTCATGACCTCGCCAGGTCTCACTCCCGGCCGGGTCACCCAGCCCCCAAAACGCGCCCTCCTCGACTCCTCCCGAACCAGCCTGCAGAAAGGACAGCGTGGTGCAGCGGTAAGCCGAAGCCCTGACCGACGAAGCTGGCTTTCATCGAGGCAGACTGGAGGAGTGAGTACACCAGTGGAACGCCTTGGGTGAGTTATTTGTGGTAAAGCCTGTTCTCGAGCGCATATCCAGTCACCCAGCGACCACGTGGTCGTCGCTCCTTGTGCGGCAGAGTGATACAGTGCATAGTGCCGGATAATTACCTCCGTGATCCAGTAACTTAACGTAAAGCTGTGCTCTCACAACGTAAAAGGACCGGGCATTGGCTTCACTTCCGGAGGAATAGGTATTTCTTTCTGTGTGCCGCCCACGCGCCACTGAGTGTAGCCATAGTTATCCAGGCCTTTGTTGTAATTACTGTATTTCTTTCTGTGTGCCGCCCACGCGCCACTGAGTGTAGCCATAGCCAGCCAGGCCTTTGTTGTAGTTACTGTGTAAATATAAGTCAAAGATTTATGACTGCTTTCTTTTGAGTGTCCTACCCTAGTCTACCTGGAGACTCAACCAGGAGTCACATGTGATCGGCAGGTGTTAAAGTGTAAAGGGTCCCCGATCCATGTCACTCCAGCCCCTCAAAAAAAAAAAAAATACCTCTAACGATGAACAGAGACAGAGAGAGACACTCAGCAACCACTACAAATGACATCCACAAAATTAACAATACTAATGCATATTTAATCATAATAATGGCTGTTTATCCTCCTACTTTTCTCCACAAAATAATTATCCAGGATTCAACTTGAAACCTTTAACCATCGATAGATAGAATCAGATAGACAGAAGCACCACTACACATGAGAACCCCACAAAAAATCAATACCTCTCTGTACCTACGTTGCATAATCATGACTATCAGTCTTCTGCTTTACCCAGTGACAGACAAGGACAGAGGCAGACGGAGACGAAAATAAATACAGAAGAACTACTACACATAACAAACTCCCCAAAAATACCATTCATTACTTACGTTGGACAATCATGGCTGCCACTCTCTTTGTCTCTCTCCTTCTCGTACTCCACAAAACACGTGAATAAGTTAAGGCACCTCAAGCCGGTGGGAGGTTGAGAGGTTGAGTGAACACAGAGGCAAGGCGGCTGAGTGACTGTGCCCCTGTGACCCGCGGCCCTCAGTCTTATACTGGCGTCCTAACCTTGTCCTTGAGGGAACCCCGAACCAAGAGAGAGAGAGAGAGAGAGAGAGAGAGAGAGAGAGAGAGGGGGGGGGTGATAGTGTTGTCTTCGAGTTGTCTTCGAGAATTATCAATAAAGAACAATCTTGTTTACTTCAGTTTTTTTCCTTCTATATGATAAATAGTAGTAGTAGTAGTAACAGCAGTAGTAGTAGTAGTAGCAGCATTGATGATAATAATGATGCTGCTGCTACTACTACTACTCTACTACTACTACTACTTACTAACTACTACTAACTACTAACTACTAATAATAGTAGTAGTAGTAGTAGTGGTAGTAATATAATAATAATGATAATAAACAGTAAAACGTCTCGGAAGGCGATTGACGAGCGAAGCTGTGAGTAATGCATGAGAGAGAGAGAGAGAGAGAGAGAGAGAGAGAGAGAGAGAGAGAGAGAGAGAGAGAGAGAGAGAGAGAGTGGAAATTGCAGGCACCCGGCAAATCGAGCAATAGCCTAAAAAGAAAAAAAAATTCTAGCTCAAAACTTTACGAGAGCCCAGTGTTGTGCTTTATACCGCTGGATAGGAAATTTTATTCTCCGTTCAGTGGTGTGTCCGGTCTTGTTGATGGAAATAAAAGTGAAAACTGAATTTTTTTTAATCCTATTTTTCGACAGCTTTTTGCTTTTTGATAATTAAAGATTGACTTTACGATACAGAATACATGAAAGCTATATAATATAAAATGGAGAGAGTTGTGCTATCATATGATGCTAATTTCTTTATGATCGCCCTCGTAGTTCCGGAGATATTCGCCTTTATCAGTCTTAACAATTGTTATTATTATTTATGTGAATATTCATCATTTCGTATATCCATCCCACATGCAACGAGTTCATATATTCATCCTACATGTGCCCATGGCCAGCCAGTCTATTGAAATTTTAACCTTTCTCCTCCTCCTCTACCTCTGAAGGGACTTCACACCCAGTTCCAGTCCTTATGGAAAACACTTGCGTTCGCTTCCGAGTCTTGTTCTTGGTCATTGGCCAAATAACGAGCTCTCCCATTGGCTCTTTCACCCCATTTCCTGGCATTTCATTGTTCATTTCTTCACCTCAAAAGCTCTATCATGATCCACTTCTCAGAGATAAATATAACCCGCATGCATAGGTAGTCCTCAGTTCCGTTCAGTTCCAGCTCAGTTCCACTCAGTTCCATTTAGAGAGTCAGTTTCGGTCACTCAGACAATTCCCGTCCGAGTCACAGTCAGTCTTGAGAGACACTTATCAGTCATCACGAGCAGCAGTTCGTATCACTTCAGAGAGAGAACAATCAATCGTCACGTTATAATCATCTGCCTCATCCCGTATCAAGTGTGTACATTCTACCTATTATTAAATCAAGAACTCATATCAATCGTGTCTTTTACTCGCACACATCAACTATATCATCTTACTATCCACAACCTCCTCGCTACCAAAAATACCAATCCTCACTGCCGGTCTTCCACGCTACCAACACACCAAGTCCCTCATCTGGCCCACCGGTGGCAAACATCATCATCAACTGGGCAAGTATCTCATCTAAACCAAACTAGGAACAGTGGAGTGGTTGATTTTGATTTGATTAATTTATTGCGCAAATAGCGTCAGACACCATAAAATAGAGAAGCATAATAACAGTTGTCAGGTAAAGCAAATGGTACACTCACACACTCACCCATTCGCGCACCCCACCCACTAATCCACACTCATACACAAGCAACAGATGCCACGCAGGGCACAGGGTTTCGGGAAAAGCCACCAAATCAAGGGTAACGCACGAGAATCTTATCAAGAAAATCCGGCACCAGAATATGGCGACAGACAACATCCAGCCGCAGACCTTGGGGTAGGAGGTGCTGAACAGTGGGCATGCCACCCAGTAGTGCTCGATGGTGTTGGCAAGCGGTGCGCGGCACAGGCGACGCTGTGTGAAGGGAGGCTCGCCCTCCAGCCCAGCAATCTGCACAGCCGCAGATGCGCTGAGACAACGTTGTGCCACCGAACCACAAGACCCCGGCAATGGTACGTGTACTTGTGGCGGACTCGTAATGGTTGATGGTGATACTGTAGGGCCTCTCAGTATCCCTGCGACGCCACATAGGTAGGAGAGTGGCTTAGACCCTGGAGAGGCGGCATGGCAGGGAAAGAGGACGACCATCACCACGCGGAGGTAGGCGGCAGGCATCCTTCACTAGGCGGTCAGCTGTAGCATTGTGATGTAAACCAACATGAGATGGTACCCATATTAACTTTACACACACATTACGAGCAGTCATTAATGCTAAAAAGGAAAGAATTTGCTGAACTACTATTAGGTGGGTGGGACGGGTAGCAGAAAGGGACCGAAAGGTCACAAATAACAACTGCATTCACTCTCCCCTCTGACATACGAGGCTAACAGCATTCAGGATAGCATAGAGCTCACACAGCGTAGAGCTGGAGTGGTTTCCGAGCCGACCCAGCCACCTGGAGGTGGTTCCAAGTCAGGTGAGAAAACCGCACCACCAGCCGCAACAGGAGACGCATTAGAGAGACCTATCAGTGTAGAGGCGATGAGGAACTGTGATGGAGGGCGTCACTGTCCCCACGTGTTCCAAGGCCAGTTGCAGCTGGGGAGGAGGCGGGTCCGACTTGGTTGTAGGGATAAAGCTCATCTCAGGCGCTGGTAGCATCCACGGGGGTGGGCCTGGGGGCACATCAGCGGCAGAAACTTGCAAATTAAGGCTGCTAAGCAAAGAGGAAGCAGACACAATAAGTCAGCGATCAGTGGGCAAAATAGGAGGGACTGGTGGAGCGGGGCCAAGAGAGGTCCTGATCAGCTGCGTGTAGTGTGGCGAGAGAAGTGGAAAGTGAAGACACTTGACTGTGAGGCAAGTAACATTTGAGTATATTCTTTCAACTAAGGGCGGGAGCCTAAATTCACGCTGCAGGTTTACAATCCTGGTGGTCACAGGGCATCAAAGAATGATTCTCATCGCTCTATTCTGAAAAATTTCCAAAGGCTCCAAAGCAGCCCGAGGAAGGCAGGAATCAAGGCAGGGGAAAGATAATCAACAACAGAACGAATGAAAGTGACATAGATAGTCCTGGCCACAGGAATGCAGATGCCGGAAGAGTTGTTGGTGAGGCACTGAAGAGGGCGAAGTCGTCGCTGGAGACGATTCAATAGGTCACTAACGATGGGATGGGGCTGACGCCGGGCAGGAAGGACTGCTGAGATCTTGACTGGAGCTCCGAGGTAACGGTACTGAGAGCATAGGGGGATGACGCTGCCACCAATGGTGAAGTCCGGCAGTGCAACAGGAGGGTGGCAAGAGAAGATTCTGCTCCTTTCTGGAGAAACAATAAGACCACAGGTAGAGGAAGCCAGAGAGAAAGAAGCAAGAAATAACTGAAGATGTTTCGGTGACGTATTGTGGACGCACAAATCATCAGCGTAGCAAATAACTAACCTCAGGAGCGTCAGGCAGAGATGTAAGCAGACGTGCATCAGAACATTAAATAGGAATGGATTCAGTACCGCCCCCCTTGAGGCGTACCAAGAAGAAAACTTCGCGAAGAACTGTAGGCCCCACTGAAAAATACACGGGAGATCCTGTTGCAAAGGTAGCCCGAATCCACCGCAACAAACTACCCTTAATCCCGAAGTCAACGAGCTGATCCAGTATGATCTCCCTATTGGCAACATCAAACGCGCTCTTTAGGTCGATGAAAGCCACGACACTGTCACGGGAGAGGCGAGAATATAAATCGACAAGGCAGTGGTGTGCGCTGCTCTGGGGAAGAAAGCCAAAGAGACGTGGAGAGAGGCGGTCTTGAAGCCGGTACATCAGACGGTTGGTTAAGATTCTCTCCAGCACCTTACAGACACAAGTAGTAAGGGAAATGGGCCTGAACTTCGCGGTACCTGGCTTCGGAATGGGTATGATGATGGTGCTAGTCCAGGCTCGCGGCACACAACCGTCACGAAGACACGTATTGTAAAAGCGAAGGAGAGGGTTGCCAGGAACTTGTTGCAGCAGACATATCACAGCGTAGGTAATACCGTCGTTACCAGGGAATGAGGCCTTGCCCCTAGAGAGAGCACGCCGCAACTCACCCTCGCTGATCGGCACAGTATCCTCGTCATCCTCTTGTAACAAGGCAGATACCAGGCGAAGCCGATGAACAAGAGCACCGGAAGGGGGAGCATCTTGTATATGGACAGAGAGGCTGGCTGGAGTGGACTGCTCCGACCACGCATCGACAAGCTGTTGGTCGTATTCGGCGGGTGTGTGATGGTGGGCAGTGGAGGGCGTCTTCTTTACCACTCGGCGAACAAGATGCCACATAGAAGCCACACTGGTCTGATGATTAATACTATTCGTGAACCGTTGCCAAGATTCAGTACTCACGCACTCCAGTAGGGCTGTTTAAAGCATCCCTGCACTGTCGGTAACGATGAAGCAGCTCAGGAGATGGGTTTG
The DNA here is from genome assembly GCF_035594125.1 of Scylla paramamosain. Taxonomy (NCBI): domain Eukaryota; kingdom Metazoa; phylum Arthropoda; class Malacostraca; order Decapoda; family Portunidae; genus Scylla; species Scylla paramamosain. The sequence goes on from NC_087181.1 coordinate 10,536,362, forward strand.
CTCGAAACAAGAGACCATCATGTTCTGCTTCCTGTCTCGCCTCCTGAACGCGCGCGTCCAGAGTCCAGGTGTAAGCGGTAGGGCGACGCCGGTGTGGCCTTGAGACGTGCAACCTGTGATAGTCATGTGTGGCGGAGACAAGACTGGAGTAAAACTGATCAGATGAAATACAATTAAGAATAGGTAACATGCAGGCCATGTATGAGATGTATGTCTAGCAGTACTTAGGGGGCACAGTAATGCGCAGACGTGAAGCAGGAGGGGCAGGCACAGCAGGAAGAGAATAGCGAAATCAAAGGGTAACATGATCAGATAATAAAGCCGGCACGGAGGAGTCAAGAGGTGAGAACGTGGTCCGGCCCGGGAGCGAGTAGCGCCGCCAGTGTCCCAGCGCGTCAGGTGATGTTTAGGGATGTACGATAATAGTTGAACACCTGGACGATTGGAAGAGCCAGAGCGATCTCCCAAAGCAGGATGCCGAGCATTGAAATCCCCCAGATACAACATGCCCCGCACTGTAGGGGGAGGAAGAGCAGCAGGACCTCAAAGAGCTGAAAAGTCACGTCAGGGTCAGTGGAGGTGCGGAGAAGGTGGTGGGTCAGAGAACTGTGGATGTAGGTTCGGAGACCATTTCGTACCATGTGGACATATGGGATATAATCGATAAAGGAAGGAGCCTCTCCGGCGAGAGGCCGGCCTGGAAAAGCTTCCTGGAGAAAAATTACGTGTGGATGATGGGAGTACACAAAGGTCTTGAGTTGGAGGAGCTTGTTAAAACTGATGACATCATAGACGTTCCATGAGAGGATATCTAGTGTAGAATGAGCGACGAACTTTGTGCTTGGTGGAAGGAGACCGGAGAGTGGAGGAAGACGAACGTCTAGAGGGGGGACTGGCCAGTAATAGTAATAACTCCAGAGCTCGTCCAGGCGATCGGAGAGACCATCCATCCTTTCGGCGAGTGAGGTGACAGAGTCGACAATGGTCTGCTGGGATTCACCCAAGGTGAAGAGCCTGGTGTCAGTAGCAACATGAGCAGTGAGCAGACCATCAATCCTGGCATCAAGAGAGGCGAAGCGGCCCTCCAGTGCCGCGCACTGTGCCTGGATGGAAGCAACGGACTTGCAGAGGGCCAGGTCCTGTGGAAAAGCAGAGGTAGTGGGGAGAATAGCCAGGGAAGGAAGAGGCAGTGGAGGGGCGGCTTGGTCGGGGGAGAATGTGGTTGGACATGGCGTCGAGCACAGCCATGCCAGACGTTAACCCCTAGCTGTAAGCAGCGAGGACACTTCTAACGCGACGCGTCCACAGCAGACAAATATTTGGAGGTGGTAGAGGATGTAGCTGGGCGCGAGGGCTCACTCTTGATTGGACACGTCCTCGAGTCATGACCTGCAGCAGCAGCACGTAATCAAAGGTAATAATGGGTGGAGGTGGGTCAAGAAAGCCCCTGACAACCACAATGCGGTTAATGGGTGAACCATTCTGGATGAAGCGTCTGGCAGAATACACACCAGGGTGTTGTTCAGCAAGCCGTGGGTCCACATCAATGGGAAAACGGGTGAGGATGAAGCTCGGAAATTTTCTGGGCCTTTCAGGAGAGTCGTAAGGAATGAGTGGCAGGGACATAAACTCACCAGACTTCGACTCGTTCAAGGAAGTCCGTGCGTCGTCTGGAAATGCAGACAAACCTGGACGTGATGGCAGCCATCTTGACCTCCGCCAGATCATGCTGCAGTTGGAAGGCCTTGTTGACAGCAGACAACCATCGCAGCTTCGTATCTGTGGACGGACTCCTACCGAAAGATAACGACGTACGAATCTCTCGGGGTAAAAGCAGGAAGACTGAGCGAAGACCGGAAGGAGGCAGAGGGAGCAGCACCAGGCAGAGGTACAGAAGCACGAGAAACAGGCACATGATGTTCAGTAGGAGCACTCTTGCCCATTTTGGCCGCAGGTAGCAGACAGTCCTCGGCAGATGAATCAAAAGAGTCCTCCATCGGGCGCTTGGAAGACGAGACTGACGGCTGTTTCCCACACTGAGGTGCAAACGGTGGCAACGGCGTGCTATGCGCGGGCAGTTCGGGCCAGTGGTTCATCACAGAAATATCACCATCCTCAGACAGGGCCAAGTCATCCTCCAAGCAGGATCCCGCTTCCGACCCAGAGTATTCCATCGAGCAAGGGAGGGCCTCGACAAGAAGGCAAGCCAGCCCACCAACGCCCACCCGCAACAACCAGCAGCACAGCAACAACTTCCAGCAAAGTGCTCGAGACAGTCTCGAGACAGGCGAGTCAGGAACGAACACTAGGCAGAGGGAGGATAGGAGCGTCCGCACTCAACCAGGGTTATAGTGGGACTGAACAGTGGAGTGGAGAAGTAACATCTAATCTCTGAACAAAGTACTGGACATACAGATCTCGATACAAAGTGATAGGACTTCATATCTAGAATAAAGTGGTGGCAACGGGTGGCCAAGAACACTTTCACTCACATCAATCTCGAGAACAAAATGGTAGTCAATCAATATAGAACAAAAGATTGAATAGCGTTACAGTCGGGCCGGACCGAGCTGCTCAAAATGAAACAGCAAAACAATAGTAAACTTCGATTCGCTCGTAATAACGACAATAATAATAATAATAATAATAATAATAATAATAATAATAATAATAATAGTAATAGTAATAATAATAACAATGATAATAATAATAATAATAATAATGAAAGTTATAGTAATCGTCACTTTCATTGGTCATGTAACGTGATCTCATTTCTGCAGGAAACTTAGTGATGAATAGGAAAACTTTTGAAGGTTTTGTGTAGCTTTGTGTGTCATTTACATGCTTCAGACTGTGTGGTCATAGTTTAGCAGTGGAAACAGGGTGGTGGAATAGGCGTGGGTGTGGGCGCCTTCCTCTTGATGAACGTGTTTGTGGAGACATGCTGACAGAGCAACATGTGAGAGGTGTGTCCCCACACACAACATCAGAGGTCACTAAGGGTTCACGACTTGAGCAAAAACTATTATCTAGTATTACAGATGCAACTACATGTAAGATTATTCATGAAATTATAAATACTTATACTTTAGATTTTCATATTTTCCTAGAAAATACTTTATCTCAATGCGAGATGAATATTTATAAACACTATGATGAGAGAAAAGTATTTATTTCTTTGTAATTTAATTTACATTAATATGCTTTAATATGCTTTAAGATATTTGTAACTTTTTTTGGAGGGGTTTTATTATGGACGAAGTAAAATTGTTGGACTACAGTTGTTACTCATGAATTGATTGATTTTTTTTTTTTTTTTAAGAGGTGGGTTGGTGGATAAGAGGGTGAATGATTATGTGGATTGGTGGATGGATGTATGAATGGGTGAGTGGATGGGTGAATGAATGGATGGATCGATGGGAATCAGTGGTTGGATGGATGGATGAATGGATGGTGGACTGTTGGGTGGTTGAGTGGTTGTGTGTGTTCTCGTCTCGCCTTGGAAGTAAAAAAGAAAACCAGGAAGGTCGTCGTAAGATTTTTAAGGGGAACTATTATATATTTGTAGCTCCTCGTAAAGGCGCAATGCAAGAGCAATAAGCAGCATACGTAAGGAAGGTAGTATTTATTTTTTTAACAGTAATGTGTATTCTAGTGTTTTTATTTATTATTTTTTTTCCTCCTCTCCTCTTCTACCGCCTTCATCTTGTTCGTTGTCGTCTTTCATGTAACGGTGTCACATAATTATTAATAATATGTATGGTATTTATAATTCTTTGCCTAGTTAGCAATATAAGTGTATGTATACATATAAGTGTAGTTAATGGATATTGGCGGATAAGGGTGGGGCGGACATTATCACGCCACCCTACGTCTCACACACACACACACACACACACACACACACACACACACACTGGAACTTTCCATAGTCCTTTTATTGCCACTGATAAATAATCGGTATCACCTACATTATATTATCTAAGTATTCTCCATAGTTAATCTCTCTCTAATGTATTTGACATGTATTATTCTTAGTTATAAGTAGTTTTCCCTTGTCTTTTTTTATGTAATTACATATTTATGTAATATATCAGCACTTTTTGAAGGTGCTAAGCGTTCCTCGAGCCGGCTCCGGCAGCCTCTTACCAGGATGTAACGCTGTATCACGTAGAAAACATCCCGTAAACGCCACACCCTTCTCCCAGAACTATGTATATATACCAAAATATACATTTTTTTTATACGCTTACCTTTGACATTTACCTGAAAAACAACGAAAACTCACCACGAGTGATTTTTTACCTGCTACATAAGATAAGAAACTAATGAACAGTATCCAAGGGTAATTGATAATTCGACTCCTCCGGAACATTTTGTGGCAGCTTAATGATATACGAATAATTAACTCCAGTGCCAAGTGCAACATCAATAAACATTGGTTGGAAGTGAAGTGGTGAACGGTCACAGAGAGCGGAGAAAACTGCAAATAGTGACGGTAGTGAGGAGAGCAGGGGAGCGTGCCGGCGTTGTTTACAGAACTTCAGGTACACGCACAAAGAACGCTGCTTTTCTCGCGCGAGAAACCAGCGCCAATCGGTTGGGGGTCGCGCTGGTTTCCGGCGCTGGTAGGTGAGCACAAAGGAGGCTGGTAATTTGCTCTGACCAGCGCTGTGAGGGACATGGTAGAGCAGTTTTATCAGTCAGTCGTGATTCATCAGCTGTATAATAAACATGTCAAGCTCATCGTCTGATGACGAGCTAGTAACACACACACACACACACACACACACACACACACACACATTCTTACCTTCACAGTCTAGTTCTTTGCTGACTTCTGCCCACAGCTTGTCACCGACAATCCTGTTTGCGTGGAGCTCTTGTCCCGCAATGGTGGTTTCTCAAACACTTTGCTGATAAATAATTCTAAGTCCATCCTGAAGCAGACGTCTACTCACGAGAGAAAGCAGGCAAGAATGGTTCGGGGGAAACAGGAAAGCTGGTTGACGCTGGCTGCCTGCGCCGACAAGCTCGAACCTGCTTCCTCTTTGCACGCATACACTTGTTTATATGGTGTGATTCTTGGCGCTGGTTGGCGCCTGTCTGCGCTGTTTTTCTCGCGCGAGAAAACCAGCGCAGACAGGCGCCAACCAGCTATCAGCTATTAGGTGCCAACCAGTTATTAGCTCGTCATCAGACGATGAGCTTGACATGTTTTATAGCTGATGAATTACGACTGACTGATAAAACTGCTCTACCATGTCCCTCCCCGCTTTAGTCACAGCAGATTACGAGCGTCCTTTGTGCTCACCTACCAGCGCCGGAAACCAGCGCGAGAGAATCAGCGTTCTTTGAGCGCGCACCTTTACGCTGACAAACCAAAACACTCGCACCCAGCCAAGAACAACTCACCTAACGGTCTCGCCTCACTCACCCAGCCTGCCACTCCAAAGAATCACTTTTCCTTGTTAGAAAAGAGGAGACTTAAAAGACTCAGGGTGAAACCTAACATAATGATATGGTTTCCCCTCGGTGTTCTTGTTCGTCGTAGATTCTTGGCGAAGACATCATCGGCGCAGACATTCTCGGCACAGACCAACACCTCCCCCACCTGCAGGAATGCAGCAGGATCATACAAGGACGCCACCATCCCAAGAAGAGCTTCCCATGACGGAAGGAGTCTTCCCAAGAGGAGGACGATATATACTATTTTAACGTGTTAATTATCCGGCTACAGTCGTGAGGACAAACACTTAGTGGTACACCACACAAATATTAAATAAAACACTTGTGGTCTATGTATAACTTATCCATTTTGCAGTGAGACGACACTACGTATGTGCAAATTAAAATAATTTAGTTTGTCACTCATATCTTGTTTTCTTTTTCAGCTGGACGGAGCGCTCACTCTCGTTTTCTCTTGAGTGTGTAGGGATAACCCGGATAATTCCATTTCTATTCCTCAACTTCTAACTCTGTTAAAATTTTCACACTTGTAACAACACTAGCCATTCTTCTTTTAAAGGCAGAGACACCTTTGGACGATGGAAATGTAATGCAAGTGTGTAATTGGTACCTAATTAAGGAGGGTTAATAATACCACATTTATGGCTAAAGCTGAGAAGTTAACTGAAATTTATGAACTGGAGTGTCATTCCCAAGCGAAGAATAGTCATACTAGCTCACCAGAAGAATTATCAGCAGAACAAAAACCCACTACAGTGGTAAATACCGTGCCTCATGAGGACGAGAACGTGTTGATTACAAGATCAGGGAATAAATACCCATCATTATCAGCAGCAACCATGTCTAACGCTAATGCTTCTGCTTCAGCCTCTAGTGGCTCTCCTCATGACTTAAGTGTATCTGCTACCCTTAAAGTACTTCCGATTCCTGAATCAATATCAGTATTTCACGGAGAAATCCCGCAAGAACGGGCTTATGACTTAATCCGTTTGTGTGAGGATCTTAGGAGATCAAATACTATCACAGATGAGGACAAGATCTCTTTTGTCAGATCTAAACTGGTTGGAGAAGCATCACGCATGATGAATACCAGCGCTTTTAGTCCGCTTGAAATAGGGACTAGTTATTCTAATTTCAAGAAAAATTTCTTGACCATTTTTGGAGGTAAGAGCCAAACTGATCTCATGGAGCTAGCATCCAAGGTGGGTGTTAGAGTAACAGCTGAAGCTAGCTCTCATTACGAAATGAAGGTCTTAATCTCGACTCACCAGTTCGTGACAGACTACATGGACGTCTTACAGCTTAACAACTGGTTCCAGAGAGGAAACATGTCAGAAACAAATTTCAGAAGACTTCTGGAATTCATCTTTCACATGACATTGGTGAATGGGGAAGTGAGGAAAAATGCAAGTTACTTCAGTTTTAAGTCGGGAGACAGTAGCTGACCTTGCAGTGTTGGCTAGAGAAAAAAAAGGGGTCAACCTGGTACCTCCCCGGAAACTCAAACCTCACTAGTCGCTCCACTTACAGATGACGACCAATCCCCAATCTTGTGCGGCAGCCATGGCAAAGCCTGGAAATGTCTGCACGTATTACCATAAAATAGGTAGGTAAGCATCGCTTATCTTTGGCTGTAGACACTGGAGCCACGGTAAACGTAATTTCTGAAGAATCTTACAAGATTCTGAAACGGAATTCACGCGGTGGTAAATGGATGCTCCGTCCAAGTGACTTGAATCTTTCTGGTGCCACCAGGTCACCCCTGAAAATCTTAGGAATAATGTCCTTACCAATAACGCTATCTAAGAATACTCAGCCTATTCAAACTGATTTCTTTGTAGTCAGTAACTAAACTCCCTTCTGACGGCTTGTTAGGATTAAAAGCCCTGAAGTCTCACCAGATAGTAATCTATCCCAAACAAAATTCAGACATGTACTGCGGACATCTGGAAGGGATGAAACATCCTACAACTTTGGTTTCCAGGCAACCCACTAATGGTTCTTTATCATAGAAGGGACAGAGATCCAATGGGGAGTCTCAAATGATTCCATCTGTTCAGCCTCCAATGAGAGATAAGGATGTAACGGAAGCATGGAGAGAAGCCAAGGTAATTGTCAATGCCAGTTATGACATTTCTGCTCGTGTGGCAAAACGGATTAAAATTCATGTTGCAGAAGCTCCTGTAGGCAGTGATGTCTGTCTTGATGGTATAGGTAATGTCAGGCGATTGGCAGTTGAATCGACTCTTTCCACAGTTAGAAAGATTCATGTCACTGATGTTTTGGTGGTGAACATTACTGGAGGTTCTATAAGGATCAAACAAGGTCTTTTCCTGGAAAGTGCCTGGTATATGTCAAGAAAGTGGGACAAGAACCCAGTATTCTTCCTGGAGCCTGCGTCTCTTCGGTGAGTCAGTCTACTGTTGGCACCGAGCTGGGGCAGGCGCCAACCCTATGTTAGTTTGTTAATATTGTGGACTACTCCGAAATGAAGCCCGCGCTCTTGGACTTATTTGGGAAGTATCGCAATGCCCTTGCACTACCTGGAGAACCCTTAGGTGTAACCGATCGAGCGGAACACCATATTAGGTTAAAACCAAACACTTAGCCAGTATATATATATATATATATATATATATATATATATATATATATATATATATATATATATATATATATATATATATATATATATATATATATATATATATATATATATATATATATATATATATATATCAGTCTTCCTCATAGTCAGAGGGCGACTATAGATGACATGAATCATTCATGACATGATTGACAAGGGAGTAATTCAAGAATCGTGCTCTCCTAGTGGATGATCATTATCCATTACCTGTCCTGAGCGACCTTCTAATGTCTTTGGGTTGTGGAAGCAAAATCTTCTCTAGTTTAGACCTGTTGTCAGGATACTGGCAGGTTCCCTTGGCTCCCACATCACGGAAAATAATTGCGTTCAGTATGCCTAGCGGCCATTACGAATGGTTGTGCATGCCTTTTGGACTAAAATCCACTCTGTTGACATTCGAGAGAATGATTAATAGTATTTTCACGAGTTTACTTGGGAAAAGAGCGTTTACATATCTTAATAATATAATCATCGCTAGTAAGGATCAAGAATCCCATCCTAAGAGTTTAAAATTAGCCCAGAATCTTGAGAAAGCTGGACTAAAAGCAAAGCTTTCTAAATGTGAATTTCTGAAAGCCAAAATAAAGTTTCTTGGCCATGTAGTCGATGGTGAAGGAATCCATACAGTAGATGAAAAGGTCATGGCTGTACATAAATTTCCTCAACCTAAATTCTTAGAGAATGTCAGATCTTTCCTAGGCCTTGCGAGATATTACCGTCCTTTCAGCAAGAATTTTGCTGCAATTGCATCCCTACTTACTAAACTCCTCAAAAAGGATGTTGCTTTCCAATGGGACGCTGTTCATGAACAGTTTCAATGAATTAAAATCAGCACTAGCAAATGTACCTGCACTTGCTTTCCCAAAGCGTTCAGAACCGTTCATTATTTGCATGAATGCTTCTTCTCTAGGATTAGGAGCAGTACTGATGCAGACAGATACCAGAGGCAAAAAACTATGTAATAGCATATGCAAGTCGTGTGCTTAATTCAGCAGAGTCTAATTACTCTGTCACTCATCAAGAAACACTTGCCGTAGTTTGGGCTATAAAACATTTTAAAGACATTATATTTTGGATACCCAGTTACAGTCTACACGGATTACGCACCCGAAATTGAACTGTTCAAAGGGAAAATTTTGACTGGACAAGTGGCTAGATGGTACTATACAATGCAGGAATTTGCTCCAGTAGTCAAGTTTTTGCCGGGCTGTGTTAATGTGCCAGTGCCCCTCAAGCCAGCTGTCGTATTCATGTACTGGCTTAACCCTTCCTAACCAGGGAAAAGGAGTCATATTAAATAAGACACTTTTCCAAGTACACCGTGCCAACACTGCTCAAGCCAGCTGTTCTATTTATGTATTTGTCTTGACACACTTTATCAGGGAAAGGAGTTATATTAAGTAAGACACTTCTCCAAATACACCGTGTCTTAACACGCTTTAGTCAGGGAAAGGAGTCATGTTAAACAAGACACTTCTCCAATTTCTGATAATCTTTATGGCTCTTTCCTGACACCCCAGCGTACTTCATTTTTATTTTTTTATTTATTTATTTATTTTTTCTTTTTCCTCCCATAGAATACCTTACATAAAAAAAAAAAAAATACAATCATCAATACTCCTTAAGTCAACCTAATGCGGCATTGGCCCACCAGCCGTCCTTTAAGCAAAGGAGAAGCAGACCATGTGCCTCCAGACTGATGCACAAAACACGAAGACGTTCACGTAATCTGCGCAGAACAGAAAGAGAATAGGATGACCATCAACCACAGCAAGACTGTAGTGATGCATGCCTGTACCTCCTCAACGGCAGTGCCTCCTCCCTGCTCTTGATGGACCCCATCCTCTCCAGGTGGTCCGGTATGCCAAGTTGCTCGGTGTCACGGTGGACGAGCAGCTGGCCTGGAAGCAGCATGTCTCCGCCAGTCAGGTCAGCTGCCTACAGGCTGTACATGCTGCACAGACTCAGGTCCCTGGGACGCCGGCAGATGAGTTGAGAGGAGATGTACGTACCTCACCTTTATCCTATTCAGACTCATGTATGCCTCCCCAGCGTCGTCTTCCTCTCTCACTCACACTCAACAGCAGCAGCTGCAGAGTGTGCAGAAGAGGGCGTGCAAGATCATCCTTGGCCCTGCCTACACGATGACCCTGAGTCTGCCCTGGCTGTCGGCCAGACACCGAGAAGCCCTGGAGAAGTTTGGAAAGGGCCTCCTGCGACACCCACGCCTACGCCACATGCTGCCACCCGATGCGCCTCGCCTGGTCCGTGCCACGTGCCACCACAACCTGATAACGCCCCTAAAGGCTCCGCGCACGAAAAGTTGTATCACGTGGCAGACAAACGTTTAAACACTAATTATATTGCTTTGTGACTCGTTTCTGATCGGCGCCACACACACACACACACACACACACACACACTGCTAGGTGGAGACATGAGTGAGTAAATGTGTGGGTAAGTCAACGGGTGTGTGTGTCAATGGATGTGTGGATGGATAGAAGCAATGATGTGTGAGTAAATGGATGGATAGATGGATTGATGTGTGGATGGATGGGTGAGTGAGTGGACAGATGTAAGGATGGATGAATGGTTTGTAGAAAGGTGTGTGGATAGATGAGTGGATGGGCGAATCACTGGATGGGTAGGTGGATGAGAGGGCGACTGGTTGTGTGGATAGGTGGGTGGATGTATGAGTGGGAGAGTGGATGGGTGAATGAATGAATGGAACGATGGGAGTCAGTGGTTGGATAGATGGATGGTGGATTGGTGTGTGTGTGTGTGTGTGTGTGTGTGTCCGCTCTTCTCGTCTCACCTCTAGAGTAAAAAGAAAACCAGGAAGGTCGTAAGATTTTTAAGGGGAACGATTATATATTTGTAGCTCTTCGTAAAAAGACAATGCAAGACCAATAAACAGCGTACGTAAGGGGGGTCGTATTTATATTCTTTACCAGTTATGTGTATTGTAGTGTTTTTATTTATCATTCTTATTTTCCTCCTCTCCTCTTCCTCCTTCATCTTGTTGGTTGTCGACTTTCATCCTATTTTCGTGTCATTCTCTCTCTCTCTCTCTCTCTCTCTCTCTCTCTCTCTCTCTCTCTCTCTCTCTCTCTCTCTCTCTCTCTCTCTCTCTGGCTTGAGATACGTAATTGCACTAAGTGTTGCCTCTCGTCTGCCCAGGCAATTCAGTTCGCCGTGCGCCAATACCTCTCATGGACGTTAAATCTTTGCGCCACAAGCACGCCTCATTCCGCCAGCCGCTGCAGGAGAGCACACGGATGAGTTGTTCCTCTGATGCCTCTACGCTCGCCTCGCCACGTCCTTCCGTCGCGCTCCGGAAAGCTGGTATGTACTCGCCGCAATAAACGGGACACATTTCTCGTGTTGCCTTTCGGAACGTCCACGTAAACATTAAAACACGCTTTCCGAAATAAGGCGTGTAGGCATGATTGCTTGCCGCAGTTAACTCTACACGCTGTTAACAGTACAAGGGAAGAAAGGAACGCAACACGGGGATAGGAGCAATAACAGGTAGCCAGTGATAAAATTAAATAGTAAAGGACAACAACAATACATATGGCAGACAGCCAGTCAAGCTTCACAGGACGCGTAACACACAAGAAAGCTGCATAATGTATGCTTATAGTGTCACCAGGGCACGCCTGGGTGTGGAGGGGGGAAGAGGAGGAGGAGTTGTGCATTGGTGACGTGGTGGATCCAGTGTGCGTAGCGAGCCACGTCCACGTACTCCTGGCACACTCGCGCTCCCGCACCCGAGGCCCCAGGACACAAGATCGGCCAGCTGAAAGGCGCCGTCGTGACCCTTACACACCAGGGGGCCTCCGCCGTCCCCTTGGCAGGTGTCGCGTCCCTCCTCCCTCCTACCTCCCGGCACACAACGACCCGGCGGGCAGTCTGAAGGTGCTGCCCAGATGCTTGTTGGCCAGCGCGGTCTGGCACATGGAGCAGTCCACCACAGGCAGCTCCACCTTGCGTAGGATTCTCTGGAACTTGCCGTGGCTCTCGAAGGCGTCCTTGCTTCAGCCCGTGGACACACAGCGATGGCCCACAAAGTTAGCGTGGTGGGGCGGCAGACAGACGGGCCTGATGTGCGGGCTGTGGGCGGGAAGGAACAAATGCTGGGTTATACCACTCAGAAATTACCAACTATTACATAACTTTGCCAAGCGAACACTGCTACCATTGCCCCGCGACTACAGCTGTTCTCTCGGCACTACTCTCACTGCTACTCACTTGGTGACAAAGTCGATGTATGCCTGCAGCCTGGTGACGGCCAGGTCGTTCCTGAGGTCGCCGCTGTAGTACTCAGGGTGCACCA
>NC_087181.1:10553816-10586316 GCF_035594125.1 Scylla paramamosain
ACACACTACGGTGCCAAAGCAATGAAATACATTGTCACACACACACACACACACACACACACACACACACACACACACAAAGGGTAGTGAAGCGAGTGGGAATGCAGTGCCAACACCACCACACCACCGCACACCACTGTACTAAAGCAAAGAACCACACACACATACACACACACACACACACACACAAAATAAATAAATAAATAAATAAATAAATAAATAAGAAATAAAAAAATGAGGCAGTAAAACCCCTGGCGCCCCACACACACCGCTGAACCCAACCAAAGCCTCCCTCGTCCCGTCGCTGCCAAGGTAAAAATTTCCCCTTCTTTCCCCGTCAATACTTAGCGTAACTTCCAAAGTTTCCCTTATGCTTCCAGATATTTTTCATGGACTATGGTGTGAAGGAAGAAGAGGAGGAGGAAGTGGAGGGGAGAAGAGGAGTGTGAGGGGGAGGGAAGAGGAAGAGAAGTTACGGAGGAGAGTTGGGAAAAAAAACATTTTGGCCCCATAGCATTATTTTTTCATTTTTTATTAATGAGGTTGGCATTGTTTTGATATTTGATTTATTATTAGAAATAATATTATTTTATATTATTAGAAAAAAAAAAGTATATTTTATAATAAAATCTAGTTTAGCCGGGTATATTTCGAAAAAAATAAATTAATTTTATTTATTTATTTTTTCTTATTAGTACGATTAAGATTGCTTTGACGTTTAATTTAAAACAAGAGATATAAGAAACATATACCAAATAATAATATTCAATAAAATCTAGTCTACCTATTCGTATTTTTCTGGCTCCGCCCCCTCAGCCTTCAGGCGGCTTCAAGTACTCACTCACCACAGTAGCAGACAAGGGGCGGTCAGCACACACAACAGGGATCCACAACTGCCGTGGTTGTCGGGTTCGTTTGGCTAATGGGGACGAGGCAGGCCTGCACGTTCCCTGTCTGGACTCTACAGACTACTTAGAGGGGGAAGGGTAGCAAGACACCGTCTTGCTGGCACTCCTGTCTTTATCTACAGCACAACAGCACTACAAGGCACAAGGTACACCAACACGTCACACAACAAGCACGGCACGCACCGCATGGCCTCCTCACTTAGCAAAATGTCTATTATCGCCGGATAACGTATCTCGCTTCACAGTGCAGCGGTACAGCACACAAAAGCGTCACAACTCGCAGGCAGCGCCACAGTCTCCAGTTGCAGTCGGCGACGTCACAGACAACGCATGTGTCGAGCACACACCTCAGCTCCCGGTGGCCACTGTCTCAGGCTCCCAGGGCTCCGAGGAATCCTCACAGCGCTCTGCGCTGTGAGGATTCCTCGGAGCGCAGAGTCACTCAGTGGCAGCAGCGGGCGACGTGTTATAGCGTAGCACAAGGGGAGCGTATTGCAAGCATCTTCTTAGCTTGTCAGCACAGGTGTTGTGTAGGCGAGGGACGGTCGCACTCTGCCTCTCCGGCGATGGTTGCTTCCGGCAGGTGATTGGCTAACATTGTAACCAACAGACGGTCTCCAACATCACTACCATCCAGCAGCACTACAGCGCTGCCAAATCCCAACTTCATCGCCACAACAGTACTTTCAAATTTGAAACAAGTCCGTTACTTTATTTGGAAAATATGTTCTTTAAACAACGAGGAATTTGTTTTCTTTATAAATCTGGAAAGTTTTTTTTCTTTTTTTTATTCAGAATATGTGACATAATCTAATCTGGCTGTTTTTTTCTCGATTATGTTTTTTTTTTTTGTGTGTGTGTGTGTGTGTGTGGTGCCGTTCGTAAAGTTACACATAGTTTTCTGGATATTTCTTTAATATTACTGAGCATGGAAATAATTTTATATTCACGGTGTTAGTTAAAGTATACAGCAAGTGAGAAATTGTAGTGCATTTCCAGTCTGGGCATCTTTTTTTCTCGCGATTTTCAAAATTAATTGCGTAACGCAAATATAAGGGCCGAGCCGAACATTTTCCCTGCCTGCCTCCCTGCCTGTACATCAATATTTGGCAAAACGTCCGGGTGTTTCCAGATTCAGACGTAAAGGAGAGCCAAAATAAACCTGGAAAATATATAAATAACCCCAAAAGTGTCTCAAATAAGCCTTACATAAAGTGAAGCTTGTAGAGCAGTTCAGAGCCCCCACCCTGAGAACACGAATATATATTTCCCATAATTTCCAGGATTTTCCGTGTGTGAGAGAGTGTACATATAGTTGTAGTAGCAGTAGTAATAGTGTAGTAGTATCATTATAATTATTACTATGAGTGTGAATGATGGATGTGTGTGTGTGTGTGTGTGTGTGTGTGTGTGTGTGTGTGGTGCCATTTCTGGAATTGCCAGCCTGGTACAGAGATAGACTACTACTATTACTACTACTACCACTACTACTACTGCTAGTACTACTACTGCCACTACTGTGTGTGTGTGTGTTTTAACATCACTACAGCATACAAGAAAGATAAGGATAATGTCGTGGAACACAGGTTGAGTGCGCACAAAGTTAGAAAAGGCAAATGTACAACAGATGTTACATGATTACGACATACTCTGTATTAATGAAGTTAAAACAGTTATGCCAGTGTCTTTCCCAGGTTATGTGACGTATAAGAGTAAAGTAGTTGGTTCTGCAGAGCGAGGTGGAACAGTTGTATGTATTAAGAACTGGTTATCTACTTCAGTATATGATGTTGACACAAGCACGGAAGATCAAGTTTGGATGCAGTTTCGCAATGTTGAGGGTGTACTATTTGTGTTTTCGTTACAATCCTCCTTGTGACTCTCCGTATTACTCCCATGGCTTATTTGCCTCTATTCAAGTGAAAGTAAATTCTAGGTACATGAATAAAGGATATTTCATAGTTGGTGATATGAATGCGAGATTTGGGAACAGTGTGAGGCAATTATTGTCATTAACAGAGATACCTGATGTGAATAACATGTCATACCCAGTGATCCACGATGATGTAAACAGTCCTAATGACAATGCTGAGATGTTGTCTACTGTATGCATCGATAACAAATTGCTTGTCATTAATAACCTCATGTGTGGTGACAGACATTTTCCTGGTGACAAAACATTTAGGAAACGTGACATTTGGATCTCAGAGGTAGACACACGTGTAGCGTCTCCATCTCTGGTTGACTATTTAAGCGATTTTACCATGTTAAGGCGAGGTGATCTCCCTTCCGATCATGCCCCCATTACAGTAACGGTAACTTGTACAGGTGTAGATTTGGAGAGTCTCGGGACGAGGGCTGTGTCGCTGGAAGATCACGCAACCCTTCATGGCAATGCTAGCAAGAATTGTTTATTAAAGAAGTCTCTAAAATTTCACAGAATCAAAAATTAAAGATTTGTGGAAGACATTATGCAAAGGGTGCCTGATGGAGATGATACTGATGTTGACGCCTTTGAGAAATGTATTAGTGATGTACTGTTTTCGTGGGTGGAGGACAATTTAGACAATGGTGACAAAGCAGCAATGACAGGTAGTTGCAATCTTGGTAAGTGGGAAAGACTGCTGAATGAGTCTGATGATGCAGCAGTATGGAGAGCTATTGATTGGAAAGGCGACTTTAACACTGATAGAATTGATGACAATTTGTGCCCCAGTGATGATGATTTTAAATGTCACTTTGAGTCTGTGCTGAACCGAGAGGATGTAAACAATGATAATGTAGATGATGTAACAACATATGTCACTATCCCCGTACTGGATGAGCCCATCTCACCCGCACAGGTGCATCAACAAGTAAAGAAAATAAAGCCTGACAAAGCGTGCGGGCCAGACGGGCTCTCCCCAGGTGTTAACCCTACTCCCAGCACAGTGGATACTTGCAATTACAACATTATTTAACAACGTGTTCTTTTCTGGTTCGTATCCTAGTGCATGGACGAGGGCAAAAAATGTTTACCATTTTTAAGAAGGGAAATAGACGAGACCCAAATAATTATAGAGGAATCAGTGTAATAAACTGTTTAGCGAAACTGTACGATATGGTGTTATGTGATCGGCTAGAAAGATCGTTCAAACCTTTCAGAGAACAGTCGGATGCACAAAAAAGCCGTGGTTGTCTTGAACACATCGTTACTCTACACCTGCTTACCAATACTGCTAAGAGGAAGAAACTTAAGCTTTTGTAACATTCATTGATTTTTCTAAAGCTTACGATCTATTGCCTAGACAACAATTGTTCGCAGTGTTAAAGAAGCTGGGTTGTGGTATGGTGGTGCTGGCAGCAATAATAGCAATGTATAGAGTGACAGTGTTGTGGGTGCTGCAGTTATGACTGCTACATTAGGTGTTAGGCAAGGTTCCCCTACCTCATGTCTCCTATTTGTATTGTTTGTTAATGAACTGATAGCGGTGATGAAAAGAGAAATGTCAACCAGAAGGATTTCTACAGTGGTTACACATCCTAGTTATGATGGATGATACGGTGTTGCTCTCAACAAATAGGGACAGTATGATAAGGAAACTAGAAATTGCATGTCAGTACTGTCAAGAACACGGTATGATAATGAACAGCAGTAAAACTAAATTTTTTGTAATAAATGGTGAAGAGGGGAACACGGATCCGATCCAGGTGAGGGGCTTAATTATAGAGCAGTGTTCTAGTTAGGTGTATTTGGGCTCACCCTTTACTAGTGATGGTTCCGTGTCCTCAGCTGTCCAACTGCACTCAAAAAACAAGTTGTGTCATGTTTTTAAATATGTATCTTTCGTAAATAAGAATAATGATATCCCATTTATTGTTAAAAGAAAAGTGTTCGATGCAACCTTGATCTCGTCCTTAACGTACGGTTGTGAGTCATGGGTTGGTGCTGATGTGAAACCTGTCATTAAGTTATATAACTGGGCCTTAAAGCAATTGTTAGGAGTAAGAAGGTCAACGTCTAACCTTGTGTACTACGCAGAGGTAGGATATCCTACGCCACAGGAATTTATTAAATGGACCCAACATAAGTTTTTTTTTCATAGAATGTGGGTAGAGAGATCAGGTATGCATGACGACCCGTTATCACTTGCCATCAGAGTTGCTATTAACGCAAAGACACACACGGGGAAAATTGTGGACGAGTTCATTCAGAACAGAGTTCTCAGCAAATCTGCTCTAATAAATAATGTGCACACCATGATAACGGACTCAGCCGCTTCAAGGTGTCTTGTTTATAAAGAAATAAATCCTACCTGTCAAGTGCACGAGATATACAGAACAAGACACTCGATTAATGAGAGTCATCGAATATCGTTCACAAGGTTCCGTGTGTGTGGTCACAGTTTAGCAGCAGAGACCGGTAGATGGAACAGGAGAAAGCGTGGTCGGCTTCCCATCGAGGAACGTCTGTGTAGGTGTGGTCTTATACAAACAGAAAGGCGTAGTTGAGGTGTGTCCTTTAACAGAGCCATTTAGAACCCATTATAATAACAAAATGGAAGAACTTTTTGATAAAACTTTAACTTTTGATCAAACATGTAAATTAATCCATGAGATTTTGTATTGTATAGATAATGTGGTAGGCCAATTCATCATTTGCCTTCTTATTTGGATAACTTGCGTATATATTTTGTCTGTGTTCTTTCATATATTATTATTGTGTGGACTATTACTGTTTGATAAAGAATATTTGTAAACAAATAACTTTGTGCGCATTTTGGTATACGCTATGTATAAAACATTGTAAGCTTTGGTCAATAAACTATCTATCTATCTATGTGTGTGTGTGTGTGGTGCCATTTCTGGGATTGCCAGCCTGGTAAAAGATAGACTACTACTATTACTACTACGACCACTGCTACTACTGCTAGTACTACTACTGCCACTACTATGTGTGTGTGTGTGTGTGTGTGTGTGTGTGTGTGTGTGTGTGTGTGTGTGTGTGGGGGGGGTGCCATTTCTGGGATTGCCGGCCTGGTATTGAGACAGACTACTACTATTACTGCAACTACTATCACTACTACTACTGCTGCTACGTGTGTGTGTGTGTGTGTGTGTGTGTGTGTGTGTGTGTGTCGTGTCTCGGCTGTCCCGTATGGTATTGCCTGCTTAGTATAGATATACTACTCGCAATGACAGAGATGTAACAGGAATCGAGTCCTTGCGGAGGAACTGGCTGCCACTATGGTCATCTGGTTTAAATTACACTCAGTCTCATCGCCACTAACATTGCTCTAACTTCCTCAACAGGAATCCCCTTCAATCCAAGACAACTACAATCCCTTCCAATCCCCTTCAATCCAAAACACTACATGCACTCATCCCAGAATGAGGAAGCTCTGCTTTTCATGATTAAATTAAATAATAAATAAAGAAAGGAATAAGGGGACCTGCATCATGCCATATAACACCCTTTTGTAAAAAAAAAAATAATTATATTTCACTGTACATTCCAATATAACTTATGTAACTGCTATGTAACCATTCTTACAAGATGTAAACCCATATATATATATATATATATATATATATATATATATATATATATATATATATATATATATATATATATATATATATATATATATATATATATATATATATAAGCCAGATGTACAGTTTAAAAATCAATAAATACGGCTAGGCGCCCTGCCCAAGGGGTGAGGTGGTCAGGGGTTCATGCCTGTTGTGGGGTGGGCGGGGGCGCTCGCGCTGGTGCTCGGCGTGGGTGCTGCGACTGCCGACGCGGGAGCTGACCTGGCGCGGGGGCGCGGCAGAACTTCAACTTTTCTCCCTTCCAAGAACCTGGAGCGAGTACTCACCCTCAGACACTAACAAATACACATCACTCAGCACCTGGGTCAAGCCCCAGCGACTCTCTCTCTCACACTACAATTCCGTTCCTCACCCACCTGTTCTTCATTCTACTACAATTCCCTTCCTCACCCACCTGTTCTTCATTTTATCTCCACTTGCAATCTCCCCCCCTCCCTCTGTATTGCCTTAACCTTGACCTAAGCAATGACAAGGTGCTCTAAGTGTTACCTCTCGTCTGATCAGGCGTCTCAGTTCGATGTGCGCCAATACCTCACATGGACGTAAAATCTTTGCGCCACAAGCACGCCTCATTCCGCCAGCCGCTGCAGGAAAGCGCACGGTATGTTGTTCTTGTGATGCCTCAACGCTCGCCTGGCCGCGGCCCTCCGTGGCGTTCCCGAAAGCTGGCATGTGCTCGCCGAGATAAACGGGATTCATTTCTCATGTTGCCTTCCAGAACGACCACGTAAACATTAAACCACGCTTTCCAGAAACAGGCATGTAGCCATGATCGCTTGCCGCAGTTAACTCTACACGCTGCTAACGGTACAAGGGAAGAAACGCACGTAACACGGGGACAGGAGCAATAACAGGTAGTCAGTGCTGACATAACGCTGTATTAAATCAAACCGTAAAGGACGACAAAAATGCATATTGCAGACAGCCAGTCAAGCTTCACAGGACGCGTAACACACAAGAAAGCTGCATAATGTATGCTTATAGTGTCACCAGGGCACGCCTGGGTGTGGAGGGGGGAAGAGGAGTTCTTGTGCACTGGTGATGTAGTGGATCCAGTGGGTGTAGCGAGCCACGTTCACGTACAGTCCCGGCATGCCCACATGCCCGCACTTGACACCCCAGTTGAAACCCGAGGACACGATACCGGCCAGCTGGAAGGCACCATCGTGGTCCTTACACACCAGGGGGCCGCCGCTGTCCCCACTGCAGGCGTCGCGCCACTTCTCGCCCCCGGCACACAGCTCACTTGGGAACAGCCTGAAGGTGCGTTTCGGAAGCTTGTAGGACAGCGCGGCTTCGCACGTGGCGCGGTCCACCACAGGCACCTCCACCTTGCGTAGGATTCTCTGCAACATGTTGTGGTCCTCTAAGGGGTTTATGCCCCAGCCTGTGACCACGCAGCGATGGCCCACGAAGTTAGCGCGGTGGGGCGGCAGGCATATGGGCCTGATGTGCGGGCTGTTGGCGGGGAGGAACAAATGCTGGGTTATACCACTCAGGAATTACCAACTATTGCATAACTTTGCCAAGCGAACACTGCTGCCATTGTCCCGCGACTACAGCTGCTCCCTCAACACTACTCTCACTGTTACTCACTTGGCGTCAAAGTTGATGTATCTCTTTAGCCTGATGACGGCCAGGTCGACCATGTTGTTCCCGCTGTAGTAACGACGGTGCACCATGATCTTTCGCACGCGCATGTCCACGTGCCTGTATAACTCATTGGAGGAGGACACGTCCCATTCACCCAGACGGATCCAGATGGCGCGGGTGTTGGACCTGAGGGGAAGGAAGATTGTGCTGAGTCCGCGTCCCTTCAGAGTGTTTGAGGATGTTTTGACGAGGTACTCCCTGAAGGTAAAGAGAACAGTGCAGAGAGCGGCCTTACCCAGCCACGCAGTGGGCGGCGGTCAGCACGTGGCGGGCGTCCACCAGCACGGCACCACACTCGTACTTGTTACCCTTAAGCACGGCGGCATGCCACGGGAATTCCCCGAAGTATGCGGTGCCAAGAATGATGTCCGGTGTCATGATCCGTGGATGCCTGGAAAAAGACATCCCGTAGCCGCAGGTGATGACGCGGCGCCGGTACCTGAGGGCACGCTAGGGACACACCATACCGTCAGTACAACACTCGACGCCTCACCTTAGCAAGTGGCAAAAGAACTGCACAACTGACACTAAATAATGAACTGAGGTGAAGGTGACTTACCCCCTCTGCCAAGACGGCGGTGGTGTTGGTGGTGGTGACTAGCTGGTCTCTCCTAATCTGGGACTCAGTCTCTGGGGTCGCGGTCGCGGTGATGGTGGTGGTGGTGGTGGTGTTGGCGGTGTCTTCATCTTCAGCCAGTCTGTTATTGGACAGAATGGCAGCGCTGCGAGGGCGAGGGTCGATCAGGTAGCCGTGATGCAAGGGGCGCCACGACCAGTCTTTAGTTGAAGCGCACACACACAGCGCCAGGAGCAGAAGAGCCGCAAGGTTCCTCCTTCCTGCGAGAACATGCACATTAGTCAGACACGAGTGGGACATCGGGAGGCAGCGGGAGGCGGCGGGAGGCAAGCGGAATAACGCTGGAACAAAAGTAAAAATGAAAATAACCAACCAGACTTGCTGGCGTCCATCTGCAACAAGGTAGCGTGCGGTTACTCACTCTTACATAATGTATTCGTTTAAAGCGTTAGAGTGATGGCGAAGGAAACGAAAGGGACGAGTTTAACTATTTCCGTGAATGAATTATCATGTGAATAGAAAATAAACTTTTTTTTCCATTCATTACATTGCTTTCATTTTTTTTTACGTGTGTGTGTGTGTGTGTGTGTGTGTGTGTGTGTGTGTGTGTGTGTGTGTGTGTGTGTGTGTGTGTGCGTGCGTTTGCGTGTGCGCGTGCGTGTGTGCGCGCGTGCGTGTGTACGCGTGTGCGCGCGCCTGCGCTGCGCGTGCGTGTGCGTCCGCGTGTGTGTGTGTGTGTGTGTGTGTGTGTGTGTGTGTGTGTGTGTGCTTGTGTGTATGTGTGTGTGTGTGTATGTGTGCTTGTGTGTGTGTGTGTGTGTGCTTGTGTGTGTGTGTGTGCTTGTGTGTGTGCGTGTGCTTGTGTGTGCGTGTTCTTCTATAATATTGTATCTTTATTCTTTTACCGAAATGTATAGAAACATTGCATTATTGTATTCATGAATTCTTTTAAATCTTATTTTTAGTTTTAGTTTTAGTCTCTGCTATTTTACGAGTATAATGCACCGACTGCGTCATTGCTTAATGTATATTATATATGTCAAGTTGTAATTTTATGATTTTGTTGTGGTCAACAAAATAATAATAATAATAATAATAATAATAATAATAGTAGTGTGTGTGTGTGTGTGTGTGTGTGTGTGTGTGTGTGTGTGTGTGTGTGTGTGTGTGTGCGCGCGCGCGCGGGCGCTCGAGGCTCGAGTGCGTGTATGTGAGGCTGCGTGTGTATGTGTGCGCGCCCGCGCACGTGTGTGTGTGTATGTGTGCGCGCCCGCGCACGTGTGTGTGTATGTGTGTGCGCCCGCGCACGTGTGTGTGTGTATGTGTGTGCGCCTGCGCACGTGTCTGTGTGTGTGTGTGTGCGCGCCCGCGCACGTGTGTGTGTGTGTGTGTGTGTGTGTGTGACAATACCAAGTTTTCTCTGCCCCAATCAGAAATCGTTCTGTGGCTTCCCTGCACGAAATGTTTACCTCCTGAAGGGTTGGAAGTCTATGAAAAGACGTGGAAAAGTGCAGGGTGTTATCATCAGCGTAGGAGTGGATAGGACAAGAAGTTTGGTTTAGAAGATCATTAATGATCTTCGTGTGCTCTTGTGCGTGTGTCTGCGCGCGCGCGCGCTCTTGTGCGTGTGTCTGCGCGCGCGCGGGCGCGCTCTTATGCGTGTGTCTGCGCGCGCGCGCGGGCGCGCTCTTGTGCGTTTGTCTGCGCGCGCGCGCTCTTGTGTGTCTGCGCGCGCGCGCGCTCTTGTGCGTGTGTCTGCGCGCGCGCGCGCGCGTGTGTGTGTGTGTGTGTGTGTGTGTGTGTGTGTGTGCTTGCGTGTGTTCGTGTATGCGCGTGCGAGCGTGCGTGCGCGTGCGTGGAATTCCGTCATGTCCAAGGAAAGCGAAAATTTAGACCAATAAGATAACTGAAACAAAAAATTAGAGAGAGAGAGAGAGAGAGAGAGAGAGAGAGAGAGAGAGAGAGAGAGAGAGAGAGAGAGAGAGGCTACTTCCACCGGAAAACTAACGTGACCTAGAATTGAACTTTCAACCTTTAACCAACGAACAGAAGGCAGAGACAGAAATACCACTACTCATGACCAGTACCACTCTTTAATAACATTGCAGAATCAAGACCGTACCTCTCTCCTACCCCGCAAAAGAAAAATACCTTTAATGATAAACAGACAGACACACTCAGGAACCACTACAAATGACACCCACAAAATACCAGTGCATATTTAATCATAATAATGGCTGTTTATCCTTCTACTTTTCCTCCACAAAATAATTATCCAGGATTTAACTTGCAACCTTTAACCTTAGATAGAAACAGACAGAAGCACCACTACACACGAGAACACTCCAAAATATCACTACCACTCTACTCTATACATACGTTGCATAATCATTACTCTCCTGCTTTACCCAATGACAGACAAGGACAGATGCAGACGCAGACAAAAAATGATTACAAAAGAACTACTACACAAGACAAACTCCCCAAAAATACCATTCAGTACTTACGTTGGACAATCATGGCTGTCTCTCTCTGTGTCTCTCCTACAACTCCATTAAACACGTGAATACGTTAGGGTGCCTCAAGCCGGTGGGAGGTTGAGTGAACACAGGCCGAGTGACTGTGGCCCTGTGACCCGCTGCCTTCGTCTTGTATCTTCTGCTTGAACGAATCCCGAGCAAGTGAACAACGTAACTCCTTGTCTTGGGTAGAGAGAGAGAGAGAGAGAGAGAGAGAGAGAGAGAGATGACGCCTTCGTCTTATCTTTTCCTTGAACGAATCCCGAGCAAGTGAACACATCTTGTCTAGGGTAGAGAGAGAGAGAGAGAGAGAGAGAGAGAGAGAGAGAATGATAGGAGGAAAGTGGTCTTCGAGAATGATTTATAAAGAATAATCGTGTTTATTTCAATTTTTTCCGTCTAATTTTTTTTCCGTCTTTATGATTAGTGGTGGTAATACTACTACTACTACTACTACCACTAATAATAATAATAATAATAATAATAATAAAGCGCCTCGGAAGGCGAAGCGAAGCTGTAATGCAAGAGAGAGAGACAGAGAGAGAGAGAGAGAGAGAGAGAGAGAGAGAGAGAGAGAGAGAGAGAGAGAGAGAGAGAGAGAGAGAGAGAGAGAGAGAGAGAGAGAGAGAGAGAGATTTAAGGCACCAGGCACATTACGTATTAGCCTAATATAAAAAAAATCAATATAACTCAACAAAACTTTGACCCCACACACACACAATCATTTAGCTTACCGTAGTTCATTTAGACAGCATTGTAGTTCATTTAGCTTACCGTAGTTCATTTAAACAACATTGTAGTTCATCTAGCTTACCAATATCAACTGCTTCAGCTATTTCACTGTAAATAGAAAGAATTTTCAGCACCAGAAACATTGCGTGAAGTCTTTATAAGCATCTACAAGAAAGTTATGGGTGAGAAAGAATACATTTTGTAATTTCTTCCCATTCAGAGATTGGATGTGGCTGTAGACCAAAGATGTCTCAGTTATTGGTAATTAGGAAAAGTTTTACCAAGTGGCAGTCAAACATTTGTTAACGCCAATTATACTGCTTTGTGACTTGTTTATGATCGGCGCCGCGCACATTGTCACCTCCAGTCTTCCAGTCAGTAGAAGTGCAGTATCATCACCACCCACACCACATCAATGGTAACAATATTCAATAAAATCTAGTCTAGCTATTCGTATTTTAGTTTAAAATAAGTCTGTTACTTTATTTGAAAAAATATTTTCTTTATACGACGAGAAATTTTTTTTTTTTCTTTATTTTCTGGAAAGTTTTTTTTTTGTGTGTGTAATTAGAGTATATAACAGAATCTAGTCTGGCTGTGTTTTCTTTCTCGATATTATGATTTTTGTGGAGTCGTTCATAAAAGTTACAGATAGTTTTCTGGATTTTCTTTAATATTAATGAGCCCGGAAATAATTTTATATTTCAATTAAAGTATATGGCAAGTCAAATAATGTAGTGCATTCCAGTCTGAGGGTCTTCTTTCTTTTCGCGATTTTCAAAATAAATTGCGTAACGCAAATAAAAGGGCCGAGACGAACATTTTCCCTGCCTCCTTCCCTGCCTGTACATCAATATTTAGCTAAACTTCCGGGTGTTTCCAGACTCAGACGTGAAGGAAAGCCAGAATTAACTTCGAAAATATATAAGTAACACCCAAGATGTCTTAAATAAGGCTTAGATAAAGTATAGGTTACATCCCCGTTCAAAGCTCCCACCATGAAAACATCACAACCCAGGCCAAAAACTTCCCTTCTTCCCTCTCAGTGTCTCTTCTTTAATATTTCCCTCAATTTTCGGGGTTTTCCTTGTGTGAGGGAGCGTAGAAGTAGTAATAACAGTAGTAATAGTGTAGTAATATTATTATAATCATTATTAAAAGTGTGTATGTATGTGTGTTTGTGTGTGTGTGTGTTTGTGTGTGGTGCCGTCTCTGGGATTGCCGGCCTGGTATAGAGATAGAATGCTACTATTTACTACCACTATCACTACTACGACTGCTGCTGCTACCACTACTGTGTGTGTGTGTGTGTGTGTGTGTGTGTGTGTTTGTGTATGTGGTGCCGTGTCTGAGCCGCCCCGTATGGTATTGCCGTCTTAGTATAGAAATAGGTATTGCTATTGCTACCACTACTACTACTACTACTACTACTGTGTGTGTGTGTGTGTGTGTGTGTGTGTGTGTGTGTGTGTGTATGAGGTGCCGTGTCTGAGAATGCCAGCCTTGTGTAGAGATGGATTACTGTTACTATGTGTGTGTGTGTGTGTGTGTGTGTGTGTGTGTGTGTGTGTGTGTGTGTGTGTGTGTGTGTGTGTGTGTGTGTGTGTGCATGAGGTGCCCTGTCTTAGAATGCCATCCTTGTGTAGAGATAGATTACTGTTACTATGTGTGTGTGTGTGTGTGTGTGTGTTCCCTCGACTCATTTGTCCGTCAGCCCTTCATTCTCTCTCTCTCTCTCTCTCTCTCTCTCTCTCTCTCTCTCTCTCTCTCTCTCTCTCTCTCTCTCTCTCTCTCTCTCTCTCTCTCAGAGCGGATTAATGGATTAAGGACTTATGTGCAAGTAAGTGGGTGTATGGAAGAGTGGTGGACAGAAGTGGGCTAGATGGGTGGATTGATTGATTTGCGGATGCGTGAATTGTTGTGTAGATGGATAGATAGAGGGGTGAGTGGGTGGTTGGATGTGTGAATTGGTGGGTGGGTGAATTGGTGCGTGGATGGATATTTAGCTGGATGAATTGATAAATGAGTAAATGGATGGGTCAGTCAATGAATGTGTGTGTGTGTGTGTGTGTGTGTGTGAATGGATGTGAATGGATGTGCGGATGGGCAGAAGCACTGATGTGTGAATAAATTGATGGACTGATGTGTTGATGGAAGGGTGAGTGAATGGATAAATGTATGGACGGATGAATGGATTATAGGTAGGTGTGTAGGTAGATGGGTGGATGGGCTAGTCATGGGGTGGGTAGTGGATAAGAGGACGAATAGTTGTGTGAATAGATTGGTGGATGGTTTCGTGGGTGAATTGATGGGTGGATGAATGGATGGATCGATGGGAGCCAGTGGTTGGATGAATGGATGGTGGACTGGAAGGTGTGTAATGGTGTTACACAATTAATAATAATATTCTTTGTAATTATAATTACATCAAAGGCTCCTGAGAAAGCTTAGGGCACACGGGATAGATGGGAAGGTTTTAGGCTGGATAGGGTCATGGCTTAGCGACAAGCAACAAAGAGTTGCAATAAACGGCTCTAAATCCGAGTGGGGTCATGTAATTAGTGGGGTTCCACAAGGATCAGTATTAGGGCCGTTGTTATTTCTAATATATATATATATATATATATATATATATATATATATATATATATATATATATATATATATATATATATATATATATATATATATATATATATATATATATATATATATATATATATATATATATATATATATATATATATATATATATATATATATATATATATATATATATATATATATATATATATATATATATATATATATATATATATATCAATGACATGGATAGTGGAATTAGTAGTGATGTTAGTAAATTTGCGGATGACACAAAGATAGATAGATTAATTAGGTCAGAATCGGATGCCATCGCCTCGCAGGCAGATTTAGATAGGATGAATGAATGGATGGACAGATGGCAAATGCAATTTAATATCAACAGATGCAAAGTACTTAGCGTAGGTAGAGGAAACCCACACAGTAGGTACACATTAAACAACGAAACTCTGGTAGGTACAGGGTACGAGAAAGATTTAGGAGTTATAGTTAGCTCTGAACTCCGTCTAGGAAAACAATGCATAGAGGCCAGAAACAGGGCAAATAATGTACTAGGATTCATTTTTAGGAGTGTTAAAAGTAGAAGGCCGAAAGTAATATTAAAGTTATACTTGGCGCTGGTCAGACCTCATCTAGACTACACTGTGCAGTAGACATTAAAGGAGGAGGCAGTAGACACCTGCTGAAACGATAATTACTCCCAGTGAGGTCTAAAGCACTGTTCAGGGGGTGCTGTGAACTTATCGTTAAACCTTGCTGTGACCTCACTGAACGTTTCCCTTTGTGTCTCACAACACAAGGGGGCAGTCACAGCCTGCCCTCTAAAGACAACTCTCTTCCTCCACACAAAACTACAAGCACCTAATAACACACAAACCCTTAACTCAAAAATTTTAAAATCATAATGGCGACTCCTACACCAGCCTCGGCGTCCCCATCTGGGGAGGGGACCATAAATGTCCCAAGGTCGGACTGCCTTTCTGTCGACGACCCTAAGTGTCTTGACACCCCCCTCAACTTTTTCTTCTGCAACTTCTGTAACATTCGCGGTCTAAGATCTAATTTTCAATCTGTAGAACACCACCTCTCTCCTCTTCTAAACCTCATCTTCTTTTCCTCACTGAAACTCAGGTGTCTGAGGCAACTGACAGTAGCCCCTTTTCTGTTCCCCCTCCTGTTTTCTCTATCCTCATTTTCGATCCAAAGCTGGATGCTGCGTTTATGTGCGCAGTGACTTAACCTGCTCTCGTGCCCACGCTCTTGAATCTTCCGAGTTTTCCACCATCTGGCTACGATTACAGAGTCATTCTTAAACTAAATTTACCTGTGCTGTATACCTCTCGCCTAACTCCTCTGACTATGAGAAATTCTTTGACTTCTTAACTTCCAAAGTGGAGCTCATTCTGACTCTCTTCCCTTTTGCAGAGATCTCCATTCTTGGAGACTTCAATGTTCACCACCAGCTTTGGCTTTCCTGTCCCTTCACTAACCATCCTGGTGAACTAGCCTATAACTTTGCTATCCTCCACGACCTAGAGCAATTGATGCAACACCCTATTCGTATTCCTGACCGTCTTGGAGATACGCCCAACATTCTTGACCTTTTCCTGACCTCTAATCCTTCTGCTTATGCTGTCACCCTTTCTTCTCAGTTGGGCTCCTCCGATTGTCATGTTATTGGCCGAGTTTACCTTGAATGGGATCACGTTTTCTTAGTGTCCCCCGTGTTCCGGTTACCTGCCATTCGGGCATTATCCTTATTGTTGGTTATAAGTAGTGTAAGGCTTATTTACCCATTTTATATCATGTAATATTATTCTCTTCATAATTTAAGTTCTCTATATCTTTGTATGTATAAGGGAGGAAGTATAATTGAGGTGGAAATATGTTGAAACGAGGGGAGCTTGAGTGGGCAACAACACATTCCAAGGAGGGGAAGGCAGAGCGCCTTAGGTCGTGAGGTATATCGGAGGGAAGGCGTCTCTCAGGGAAGAATCTTGGTGTGGATTGGTGATGGAGTGAGTTTGTGGAGGTATTAGTGGAGTAGCGGTATAACCTTGATATCCAGGATCAGGTTAGTGAGTCTTTTGTGGTACCAAGAGCTCTTGTCCGCTGAAATTCGGTTGTTGAGTTGTGCTGGTGACGCTGTTCGAAGGGGTCATAGGTCAAACTGGCAGCCATTTTGTGAGTGGAGGTTGTGGTATTGACCTTGGAAGCTGGTGTTGTTGTGTATTGGTGATTTTGAGGATGATGTTACGGTGTTATGGGTAATTTTTGGTGATGGTGGTAATCTCCGACTTTCTTCTTTCTCTCACCCCTATTCTGTCCACCTCTCTAACGCAAGAGTTAACCAGTATTCTCAGTCATTCATCCCTTTCTCTGGTAAACTCTGGAACTCCCTGCCTGATTCTGTATTTCCACCTTCCTATGACTTGAATTCCTTCAAGAGGGAGGTTTCAAGACACTTATCCACCAATTTTTGACCATTGCTTTGACCCTTTTATGGGACTGGCATTTCAGTGGGCATTTTTTTTTTTATTAGATTTTTGTTGCCCTTGGCCAGTGTCCTTCCTACACAAAAAAAAAAAAAAAAAAGAGTTTGAGGAGACGAAATACGGGAATTATTGTCTGGGGACGCGGTAATGGCGTCTGAGTAAATTCCTGCGGTTGAGGGGAAATTTTTCTGTGACTGGTGGAGGTGTAAACGGGTTCTGGTGTTGCGTGAAGTGACGAGAACGTCATGTAAGAACGTATAATACCTCATGTTGTTTGTGAATTATTATTAGTATTAATATATGTGCTTGTAACATAGAATAATCGTGTTTTCTACTCCCCCAACATTAATCCGGTATTAGAAGTGATTCCAGGTGTGCTGGATCAAGGTAAGGGTGCAGTGAGAGGGTGTAATTCTGACGATTTCGGATAGGTCGGGTAGGCACTCGAAGCCTTTAAAAATCCAGACCTTTAAAACTTTCCGGGATCAGTGTAACGTCCACTTTCTTGGAAAGATAACCGGGATCGTACGATCGTAAGTAAGTAAGCGATCGTGACACGATCACAATCTCATATCTGTATCTTGTCCTATCGCTCCAATCCCTCCTCAGGATTCCTAAGCGAAGGTGCCTCTGGCGTTTTGCCTCTGCTAGTTGGGGAGACATGAGGAGGTATTTTGCTGATTTTCCTTGGAATGACTACTGCTTCCGTGTCAGAGACCCGTCTTTGTGTGCTGAGTGCATAACAGAGGTGATAGTGTCTGGCATGGAGGAGTACATTCCTCATTCATTTTCTCGTCCTAAACCTTCTAAACCTTGGTTTAACACAGCTTGTTCTCGTGCTATACATGATAGAGAGGTGGCCCACAAAAGGTACTTAAGCCTTCCATCACCAGAATCTCATGCACTTTATATTTCTGCCCGGAACCATGCCAAGTCTGTTCTCCAACAAGCCAAAAACTCCTTCATTAACAGAAAATGTCAAAACCTTTTAAGATCTAAGTCTCCTCGTGACTTCTGGCATCTAGCCAAAAATATCTCCAATAACTTTGCTTCTTCTTTCTCTCCTGTATTTCAACCAGATGGCACCACTGCTATCACATCTATTTCTAAAGCTGAACTCTTCGCTCAAACCTTTGCTAAAAACTCTACCTTGGACGATTCTGGGCTTGTTCCTCCCTCTTCTCCACCCTCTGACTACTTCATGCCACCTATTAAAATTCTTCGTGCAATGATGTTTTCCATGCCCTCGCTGGCCTAAACCCTCGGAAGGCTTGTGGACCTGATGGGGTCCCTCCTATTGTTCTCCGAAACTGTGCCTCCGTGCTTGCACCTTGCCTAGTCAAACTCTTTCAGCTCTGTCTGTCAACATCTACCTTTCCTTCTTGCTGGAAGTTTGCCTACATTCAACCTGTTCCTAAAAAGGGTGACCGTTCTAATCCCTCAAACTACCGTCCTATTGCTTTAATTTCCTGCTTATCTAAAGTTTTTGAATCTATCCTCAAAAGGAAGATTCTTAAACATCTATCACTTCACAACCTTTTATCTGATCGCCAGTATGGGTTCCGTCAAGGCCGATCTACTGGTGATCTTCTGGCTTTCCTTACTGAGTCTTGGTCATCCTCTTTTAGAGATTTTGGTGAAACTTGCTGTTGCCTTGGACATATCAAAAGCTTTTGATAGAGTCTGACACAAAGCTTTGATTTCCAAACTACCCTCCTACGGCTTCTCTCCTTCTCTCTGTAACTTCATCTCAAGTTTCCTTTCTGACCGTTCTATTGCTGCTGTGGTAGACGGTCACTGTTCTTCTCCTAAATCTATTAACAGTGATGTTCCCCAGGGTTCTGTCCTGTCACCCATTCTCTTCTTATTATTCATTAATGATCTTCTAAACCAAACTTCTTGTCCTATCCACTCCTACGCTGATGATACCACCCTGCACTTTTCCACGTCTTTTCATAGACGTCCAACCCTTCAGGAGGTAAACATTTCACGCAGGGAAGCCACAGAACGCTTGAATTCTGATCTTTCTAAAATTTCTGATTGGGGCAGAGCAAACTTGGTATTGTTCAATGCCTCAAAAACTCAATTCCTCCATCTGTCAACTCGACACAACCTTCCAGACAACTATCCCCTCTTCTTCAATGACACTCAACTGTCTCCCTCTTCTACACCGAACATCCTTGGTCTGTCCTTTACTTATAATCTGAACTGGAAACTTCACATCTCATCTCTAGTTAAAACAGCTTCTATGAAGTTAGGTGTTCTGAGACGTCTCCGCCAGCTTTTTCTCACCCCACCAGCTGCTAACTCTGTACAAGGGCCTTATCCGTCCATGTATGGAGTATGCTTCACATGTCTGGGGAGGTTCCACTCATACTGCTCTTCTAGACAGGGTGGAATCAAAAGCTTTTCGTCTCATCAACTCCTCTCCTCTAACAGACTGTCTTCAGCCTCTCTCTCATCGCTACAATGTTGCATCTCTAGCTGTCTTCTACCGCTATTTCCATGCTAACTGCTCTTCCATGCTAACTGATCTTACTAACTGCATGCCTCCCCTCCTCCCGCGGCCTTGCTGTACAAGACTTTCTTCTTTCTCTCACCCCTATTCTGTCCACCTCTCTAACGCAAGAGTTAACCAGTATTCTCAATCATTCATCCCTTTCTCTGGTAAACTCTGGAACTCCTGCTTCTGTATTTCCACCTTCCTATGACTTGAATTCCTTCAAGAGGGAGGTTTCATCAATTTTTGACCACTGCTTTGACCCTTTTATGGGACTGGCATTTTAGTGGGCATTTTTTTATTGGATTTTTGTTGCCCTTGGCCAGTGTCCTTTCTACATAAAAAAAAAAAAAAAGTTCTTGTACCCACATTACAGGAAAGATATAGGTCTATTAGAATCAGTACAGAGGAGAATGACTAAAAGGATACAGGGGATGAGGAGTATTCCTTACGAGGCGAGATTGAAGGTGTTAAATCTACATTCTTTAGAGACGTAGGTTAAGAGGGGACCTGATAGAAGTCTTTAAGTGGTATAAGGGTTATAACAAGGGGGATGTTAGCAAAATTCTTAGAATCAGCAACCAGGGTAGAACAAGAAATAATGGGTTCAAGCTTGAAAAATTTAGGTTTAGGAAGGAGATAGGAAGAAATTGGCTCTCAAACAGAGTGGTAGATGAGTGGGACGCACTCAGTAATCATGTTGTTAGTGCTAGGACACTAGAGACCTTTAAGAGAAGATTAGACAAGTTTATGGATGGGGATAATAGATGGAAATAGGTAGGTATATTGCATACAGGGACTGCCACGGTCGCTTATTGCAGCTTCCCTTATTTCTTATGTTCTTATGTATAATTCTTTGCCTAGTTAACAATGTACTGTAAGTGTATGTATACATGTATGTATAGTGTAGGTAATGGGTGTCAGCGGACAAGAGTGGGGTGGACATGATCACTCCACCCTACATCACACACACACACACATAACACACACACTCACACACACACACACACACACACACACACACACACACACACACACACACACACACACACACACACACACACACACAACATGGAACTTTCCACAGTCTATTTATTGCTCTCGATAAATATCGGCAGCATCTACATCACATTAAGTATTCTTCACAGTTAATCTCTCTCTAGTGTATTTTGGTATGTATTACTCTTAGCTATAAGTAGTGCGGTGCCCTGCACCGCACTGGAGAGTGTTTACACTGGTATGAGGTATGAACTGGGTATCAACGTTCTCGTAGGATCTTGTCCTTCCTGTGTTCACATGGGGATATGTAATTTACCAGGTTGACCTCTTTTTTTCTTTAGCCAACACTGCAAGGTCAGCTACAGTGTCTCCTGACTTAAAATTGAAGTAACTTGCGTTTTTTTCTCACTTCCCCATTCAACGATGTCATGTGAAAGATGAATTCCAGAAGTCTTCTGAAATTTGTTTCTGACATGTTGTCTCCCTGGAACCAGTTGTTAAGCCGTAAGACGTCCATGTAGTCTGTTACTAACTGGTGCGTCGAGATTAAAGCTTTCATTTCGTAATGAGAGCTAGCTTCTGCTGTTACCCTAACACCCACCTTGGATGCTTGCAACCTGAGATCTGTTTGGCTCTTACCTCCAAAAATGTTCAAGAAATTTTTCTTGAAATTAGCATAACAGGTCCCTATTTCAAGTGAACTGAAAGCGCTGGTATTCACCATGTGTGAGACTTCTCCTGCAAGTTTGGACCTAACGAAGGAGATCTTGTCCACATCTGTAATAGTATTTGATCTCTTCATAACATCCTCACACAAACGGATAAAGTCATGAGCTCGTTCTTGCTGCCTTTCTCCGCGAAATTCTGGTTCTGATACAGAAATAGAAAGGCTGTACCTTAAGTGTAGTAGATGCATGCAAGGCATTAGAAGAGGCACTAGAAGCAGGAGCATTAACATAAGAGATGGTTGCTGCCGATTGTGATGGGTATTTATTTCCTGATCTTGTAGTCAACACATTCTCGTCCTGTCACGTGTATATATGTATTTAATTAGTCACCCCTTTCTTATAGGCCTACGCGCCACTTTCTAATAGACAATACCCTCCTGGCCAGACACGTGAGACATCTATAATATTAATAATATCTTATTTGATGCAGTCCTATTTTAAGCTAGACGTATATCTCAAATTAATCCTTATTATTTTACCTTGTATATATTGTGAAAATGTATCTATATATTGTTAAGTTAGTAGTTTAAGTTAGCTAGCTAGGTTATGAGTCATTAAGGCAAGAGCAGCTGAGACTATCCCCACTCCCACGGAAGAGTCAACTATTTTACATTACTTGTTGCTATTCCCATACCTAGTTATATGTCACTTCACTTCTTGTGACCTTAAAACGATTGTAACATCATCCTTGGTTCTATAGTATTTATATATATGTAATAATATTCTCCCCTTGTACTGCATTGAGTTCTCGACTACTCTGGCCGGGATTAAACTGGGTCACGTGGGGTGGCCGCCGACCAGGGAAAGGGCGCGGCTGGGCGCTTGCTCTCTCTCTCTCACTCGCTGCGGCCTGGGCAGGACGTTCCTCTCTCATCCTCCCTGTGCTTGCCGAGAGAGCCGCTTTGGTAACCACGTGGTTAATAGTGATAGTCAGGAAGGTGGGTTCGTGTTCTTGACGAATTCCTCCTCTTAGGACATCCTTCAATTGTGTTAATTGTGTTGTGTTATCTGTGTGTCTTTTACCCTGAATAGACGGTGTTGCTTAAGCTATCGTCGTTGTTTTTTCTCATCAATCATCCATTCCCAACTACACATTTTTTCTTGTCACTGTGTGGAAGATCGTGGTGATCCTTGTTCGTCTCTTCCCCTTATTTACCACGGAGAT
Source organism: Scylla paramamosain (assembly GCF_035594125.1). NCBI lineage: Eukaryota > Metazoa > Arthropoda > Malacostraca > Decapoda > Portunidae > Scylla > Scylla paramamosain. The sequence continues at coordinate 10,576,292 of NC_087181.1, forward strand.
CAGCTATAGAACGGTGGAGAAGGAGGGTGTCAGGGTAGGTCAGCTCCCGACACAGCAAGTGGTAAGTCTCGTCGACTTAGAGGAGGAGAAGGGGCGCAACACGTCCTCACGATACAAGGTTTTTTTTTTTTTTTTTATGTAGGAAGGATACTGGCCAAGGGCAACAAAAATCTACTAAAAAAAATGCCCACTCAAATGCCAGTCCCATAAAAGGGTCAAAGCAGTGGTCAAAAATTGGTGGATAAGTGTCTTGAAACCTCCCTCTTGAAGGAATTCAAGTCATAGGAAGGTGGAAATACAGAAGCAGGCAGGGAGTTCCAGAGTTTACCAGAGAAAGGGATGAATGATTGAGAATACTGGTTAACTCTTGCATTAGAGAGGTGGACAGAATAGGGGTGAGAGAAAGAAGAAAGTCTTGTGCAGCAAGGCCGCGGAAGGAGGGGAGGCATGCAGTTAGCAAGATCAGAAGAGCAGTTAGCATGAAAATAGCGGTAGAAGACGGCTAGATATGCAACACTGCGGCGGTGAGAGAGAGGCTGAAGACAGTCAGTTAGAGGAGAGGAGTTGATGAGACGAAAAGCTTTTGATTCCACCCTGTCTAGAAGAGCAGTATGAGTGGAATCCCCACAGACATGTGAAGCATACTCCATACATGGACGGATAAGGCGCCTTGTACAGAGTTAGCAGCTGGGTGGGGTGAGAAAAACTGGCGGAGACGTCTCAGAACACCTAACTTCATAGAAGCTGTTTTAGCTAGAGATGAGATGTGAAGTTTCCAGTTCAGATTATAAGTAAAGGACAGACCGAGGATGTTCAGTGTAGAAGAGGGGGACAGTTGAGTGTCATTAAAGAAGAGGGGATAGTTGTCTGGAAGGTTGTGTCGAGTTGATAGATGGAGGAATTGAGTTTTTGAGGCATTGAACAATACCAAGTTTGCTCTGCCCCAATCAGAAATTTTAGAAAGATCAGAAGTCAGGCGTTCTGTGGCTTCCCTGCGTGATATGTTTACCTCCTGAAGGGTTGGACGTCTATGAAAAGACGTGGAAAAGTGCAGGGTGGTATCATCAGCGTAGGAGTGGATAGGACAAGAAGTTTGGTTTAGAAGATCATTAATGAATAATAAGAAGAGAGTGGGTGACAGGACAGAACTCTGAGGAACACCACTGTTAATAGATTTAGGAGAAGAACAGTGACCGTCTACCACAGCAGCAATAGAACGGTCAGAAAGGAAACTTGAGATGAAGTTACAGAGAGAAGGATAGAAACCGTAGGAGGGTAGTTTGGAAATCAAAGCTTTGTGCCAGACTCTATCAAAAGCTTTTGATATGTCCAAGGCAACAGCAGAAGTTTCACCAAAATCTCTAAAAGAGGATGACCAAGACTTAGTAAGGAAAGCCAGAAGATCACCAGTAGAGCGGCCTTGACGGAACCCATATTGGCGATCACATAGAAGATTGTGAAGTGATAGATGTTTAAGAATCTTCCTGTTGAGGATAGATTCAAAAACTTTAGATAAGCTGGAAATTAAAGCAATAGGACGGTAGTTTGAGGGATTAGAGCGGTCACCCTTTTTAGGAACAGGTTGAATGTGGGCAAACTTCCAGCAAGAAGGAAAGGTAGATGTTGACAGACAGAGCTGAAAGAGTTTGATTAGGCAAGGTGCAAGCACGGAGGCACAGTTTCGGAGAACAATAGGAGGGACCCCATCAGGTCCATAAGCCTTCCGAGGGTTTAGGCCAGCGAGGGCATGGAAAACATCATTGCGCGAAGAATTTTAATAGGTGGCATGAAGTAGTCAGAGGGTGGAGAAGAGGGAGGAACAAGCCCAGAATCGTCCAAGGTAGAGTTTTTAGCAAAGGTTTGAGCAAAGAGTTCAGCTTTAGAAATAGATGTGATAGCAGTGGTGCCATCTGGTTGAAGTAGAGGAGGGAAAGAAGAAGAAGCAAAGTTATTGGAGATATATTTGGCTAGATGCCAGAAATCACGAGGAGAGTTAGATCTTGAAGGGTTTTGACATTTTCTGTTAATGAAGGAGTTTTTGGCTAGTTGGAGAACAGACTTGGCATGGTTCCGGGCAGAAATATAAAGTGCATGAGATTCTGGTGATGGAAGGCTTAAGTACCTTTTGTGGGCCACCTCTCTATCATGTATAGCACGAGAACAAGCTGTGTTAAAGCAAGCTTTAGAAAGTTTAGGACGAGAAAAAGAGTGAGGAATGTATGCCTCCATGCCAGACACTATCACCTCTGTTATGCGCTCAGCACACAAAGACGGGTCTCTGACACGGAAGCAGTAGTCATTCCAAGGAAAATCAGCAAAATACCTCCTCAGGTCCCCCCAACTAGCAGAGGCAAAACACCAGAGGCACCTTCGCTTAGGGGGATCCTGAGGAGGGATTGGAGTGATAGGACAAGATAAATATATGAGATTGTGATCGGAGGAGCCCAATGGAGAAGAAAGGGTGACAGCATAAGCAGAAGGATTAGAGGTCAGGAAAAGGTCAAGAATGTTGGGTGTATCTCCAAGACGGTCAGGAATACGAGTAGGGTGTTGCACCAATTGCTCTAGGTCATGGAGGATAGCAAAGTTGAAGGCTAGTTCACCAGGATGGTCAGTGAAGGGAGAGGAAAGCCAAAGCTGGTGGTGAACATTGAAGTCTCCAAGAATGGAGATCTCTGCAAAAGGGAAGAGGGTCACAATGTGCTCCACTTTGGAAGTTAAGTAGTCAAAGAATTTCTTATACTCAGAGGAGTTAGGAGAGAGGTATACAGCACAGATAAATTTAGTATGAGAATGACTCTGTAGTCGTAGCCAAATGGTGGAAAACTCGGAAGATTCAAGAGCGTGGGCACGGGAGCAGGCTAAGTCATTGCGCACATAAACGCAGCATCCAGCTTCGGATCGAAAATGAAGATAGAGAAAGTAGGAGGGAACAGAAAAGGGGCTACTGTTAGTTGCCTCAGACACCTGAGTTTCAGTGAGGTAAAGAAGATGAGGTTTAGAAGAGGAGAGGTGGTGTTCTACAGATTGAAAATTAGATCTTATTCCGCGAATGTTGCAGAAGTTAATGAAGAAAAAGTTGAGGGGGGTGTCAAGACACTTAGGGTCGTCGACAGAAAGGCAGTCCGATCTGGGGACATTTATGGTCCCCTCCCCAGATGGGGACTCCGAGGCTGGTGTAGGAGTCGCCATGATGATTTTAAAATTTTTGAGTGAAGGGTGTGTGTGTTATTAGATGCTTGTAGTTTTGTGTGGAGGAAGAGAGTTGTCTTTAGAGGACAGGTTGTGACTGCCCCCTTATGTTGTGGGACACAAAGGGAAACGTTCAGTGAGGTCACAGCGTGGTTTAATGATAAGTTCACAGGACCCCCTGAACAGTGCTTTAGACCTCACTGGGAGTAATTATCGTTTCGGCAGGTGTCTACTGCCTCCTCCTCCACTCGTGTTTTTTTTTTTGTCCCGTTGATAATTCCTTTGATGAACTAGTACCATTATCTTCCGCATGGGAATAACACTCAAGTTCATCAACTTCAGCTAACTTCTCAGCTTTGGCCATGAATGTGGTATTGTTAACCTTCCTTAATTAGGTGTTAATTATACACGTGAATTACATTTCCATCGTTCAAAGGCGTCTCTACCTTGAAGAGAAGAATGGTTAGTATTGTTAGAAGTGTGAAAATTTTAACCGAGTAAGGTGGCGAGGGACGTAAGTAGAATTATATTAATTATACCTAAATACTCGAGAGAAAACGAGAGAGTGCTTTGTTTAGGCTGAAAAGAAAACGATATCTGAGGGCGAAACTAAAATATTTTATTTTGCACATACGTAGTGTCTCACTGCAAAATGGGTAAGTTATACATAAACCCAAACAGTGTTTGCGTTACCACAAGTGTTTTATTTAATATTTGTGTGGTGTACCACTAAGTGTTTGTCCTCACGACTGTAGCCGGTGAATTAACATGCTAAAATAGTATATGTCGTCCTCCTCTTGGGAAGACTTCTTCCGTCATGGGAAGCTCCTCTCGGGATGGTGGCGTCCTTATATGATCCTGCAGCATTCCTGCAGGTGGGGGAGGTGTTGGTCTGCGCCGAGAATGTCTGCGCCGATGATGTCTTCGCCAAGAATCTACGACGAACGAGAACACCGAGGGGAAACCATTATGTTTAAGTTTCGCCCTGAGTCTTTTAAGTCTCCTCTTTTATAACAAGGAGAAGTGAATCTTGGGAGTGGCAGGCTGGGTGAGTGAGGCAAGACCGTTAGGTGAGTTGTTCCTGCTGGTCGGGCGCGAGTGTTTTGATTTGTCAGCAGAAGTTCTATAAACAACCGCTGGCCAGCTGCTCGTTGCTCTCCTCACTACCCTGTCAATGTATAGAAGTGTAAGTGTATGTATACATGTATGTATAGTGTAGGTAATGGGTGTTGGCGGACAAGGGTGGAGAGAACAGGATCACACCACCCTACTTCACACACACACACACGCACACACACACACACACACACACACACACACACACACCATGGAACTTTCCGTAGTCCATCTATTGCCATCGATAAATAATCAGTAGCATCTACATCACATTATCTAAATAATCCTCGTAGTTAATCTCTCTCAAATGTATTTTGGCATGTATTATTCTTAGCAATAAGTAGTTTTTCCTTGCCTTATTTATGTAATTAGAGAGTTATAATCATGAATATATTCAGGTACTGTGAGTGTGGTCAACCCGCCAATATTTCTGGTGTCATCACTTTTCGACGGCGCTAAGCGTCCCTCAACCCGGAACCGGCAGTTTCTTGCCGGAGTATAGTGCCGTACCACGTACAGGACATTCTTTGTCTCGTTTACACCACACCTTTCTCCCAGAACTCTATATATGCACATAAATATACATTTGTACGTTCACTCTTGACATTCACCTGAAAACCACAGAAACTCACCACGAGAAAGATAAGAACTAAACAGAGTAATTGATAATTCAACCCTACTGGAGCAGATGTGTGTGTGTGTGTGTGTGTGTGTGTGTGTGTCCGCTCTCCTCGTCCCGCCTTGAAAGCAAAAAGAAAACCAAAAAGGTCGTAAGAATTTTAAGGGGCACGATTATGTATTTGTGGCTCCTCGTAAAGACGCAATGCAAGACCAATAAGCAACATACGTAAGGGAGGTCGTATTTATTTCATTAATACCAATGTGTATTGTAGTCTTTTTATTTATTCTTATTTTCCTCCTCTTTCTCTCCTCTTCTTCCTCCTTCATCTTGTTCGTTGTCGTCTTTTATCCTATTTCGTGTTAACTCTCTCTCTCTCTCTCTCTCTCTCTCTCTCTCTCTCTCTCTCTCTCTCTCTCTCTCTCTCTCTCTCTCTCTCTCATCGTCTGGCGTAAGTTGCGTAATTTAATCAGTGTTTAGCAAGGAGCAACTGTAGTAGTAGTGTGTTCAGGTGGATATTGGTATTATTGTGTTGCGTTGTGTAGTAGTAGAAGTAGTAGTAGTAGTAGCAGTGACAGCATGCTCTTAGTGTTGCCTCTCGTCTGCCCAGGCATCTCAGTTCGCCGTGCGCCAATACCTCGCATGGACGTGAAATCTTTGCGCCAAAAGCACGCCTCATTCCGCCAGGAGAGCAAGAGAGCACACAGCTGTGACCCCAATGAACATTTTCCTTTGTGTCTCACAACACAAGGGGGCAGTCACAGCCTGCCCTCTAAAGACAACTCTCTTCCTCCACACAAAACTACAAGCACCTAATAACAAATACACCCTTCACTCAAAATTTCAAAATTATCATGGCGACTCCTACACCAACCATGGAGTCCCTATCTGGGGAGGGGACCATAAATGTTCCCAGGTCGGACTGCCCTTCTGTTGACGACCCTAAGTGTCTTGACACCCCCCTCAACTTTTTCTTCTGCAACTTCTGCAACATTCGCGGTCTAAGATCTAATTTTCAATCTGTAGCACACCACCTCTCCCCTTCTAAACCTCATCTTCTTTTCCTCACTGAAATTCAGGTGTCTGAGGCAACTGACAGTAGCTCCTTTTCTGTTCCCTCCTACTTTTTCTATCCTCATTTTCGATCCAAAGCTGTTTGTTGTTGCATATATGTGCGCAGTGCCTTAACCTGCTCTTGTACCCACGCTCTTGAATCTTCCGAGTTTTCCACCATTTGGCTACGACTACAGAGTCACTCTTAAACTAAATTTACCTGTGCTGTATACCTCTCACCTAACTCCTCTGACTATAAGAAATTCTTTGACTTCTTAACTTCCAAAGTGGAGCACATTCTGACCCTCTTCCCTTTTGCAGAGATCTCCATTCTTGGACACTTCAATATTCACCACCGGCTTTGGCTTTCCTCTCCCTTCACTGACAATCCTGGTGAACTAGCCTTCAACTTTGCTATCCTCCACGACCTAGAGCAATTGGTGCAACACCCTACTCGTATTCCTGATCGTCTTGGAGGTACGCCCAACATTCTTGACCTTTTCCTGACCTTTAATCCTTCTGCTTATGCTGTCATCCTCTCTCTTCCGTTGGGCTCCTCCGATCACAATCTCATATCTGTATTTTGTCCTATCGCTCTAATCCCTCCTCAGAATTCCCCTAAGCGAAGGTGCCTCTGGCGTTATGCCTCTGCTAGTTGGGGGGACCTGAGGAGGTATTTTGCTGATTTTCCTTGGAATAACTACTGCTTCCGTGTCAGAGACCCGTCTTTGTGTGCTGAGCGCATAACAGAGGTGATAGTGTCTGGCATGGAGGCGTACATTCCTCACTCATTTTTTCGACCTAAACCTTCCAAACCTTGGTTCAACACAGCTTGTTCTCGTGCTATACATGATAGAGAGGTGGCCCACAAAAGGTACTTAAGCCTTTCATCACCAGAATCTCATGCACTTTATATTTCTGCCTGGAACCATGTCAAGTCTGTTCTCCAACTAGCCAAAAACTCCTTCATTAACAGAAAGTGTCAAAATCTTTCAAGATCTAACTTCCTTCGTGACTTCTGGCATCTAGCCAAAAATATCTCCAATAACTTTGCTTCTTCTTTCCCTCCTCTACTTCAACCAGATGGCACCACTGCTATCACATCTATTTCTAAAGCTGAACTCTTCGCTCAGATCTTTGCTAAAAACTCTACCTTGGACGATTCTGGGCTTGTTCCTCCCTCTCCTCCACCCTCTGACTATTTCATGCTACCTATTAAAATTCTTCGCAATGATGTTTTCTATGCCCTTGCTGGCCTAAACTCTCGGAAGGCTTATGGATCTGATGGGGTCTCTCCTATTGTTCTCCGAAACTGTGCCTCCGTGCTTGCACCTTGCCTAGTCAAAATCTTTCAGTTCTGTCTGTCAACATCTACCTTTCCTTCTTGCTGGAAGTTTGCCCACATTCAGCCTGTTCCTAAAAAGGGTGACCATTCTAATTCCTCAAACTACCGTCCTATTGCTTTAATTTCCTGCCTATCTAAAGTTTTTGAATCTATCCTCAACAGGAAGATTCTTAAACATCTATCATTTCACAACCTTCTATCTGATCGCCAGTATGGGTTCCGTCAAGGCCGATCTCCTGGTGATCTTCTGGCTTTCCTTACTGAGTCTTGGTTATCTTCTTTTAGAGATTTTGATGAAACTTCTGCTGTTGCCTTGGACATATCAAAAGCTTTTGATAGAATCTGGCACAAAGCTTTGATTTCCAAACTACCCTCCTATGGTTTGTATCCTTCTCTCTGTAACTTCATCTCAAGTTCCCTTTCTGACCGTTCTATTGCTGCTGTGGTCGACGGTCACTGTTCTTCTCCTAAATCTATTAACAGTGGTGTTCCTCAGAGTTCTGTCCTGTCACCCACTCTCTTCTTATTATTCATTAATGATCTTCTAAACCAAACTTCTTGTCCTATCCACTCCTACGCTGATGATACCACCTTGCACTTTTCCACGTCTTTTCAACCCTTCCAACCCTTCAGGAGGTAAACATTTCACGCAGGGAAGCCACAGAACGCTTGACTTCTGATCTTTCTAAAATTTCTGATTGGGGCAGAGCAAACTTGGTATTGTTCAATGCCTCAAAAACTCAATTCCTCCATCTATCAACTCGACACAACCTTCCAGACAACTATCCCCTCTTCTTCAGTGACACTCAACTGTCCCCCTCTTCTACACCGAACATCCTTGGTCTGTCCTTTACTTATAATCTGAACTAGAATCTTCTCATTTCATCTCTAGCTAAAACAGCTTTTATGAAGTTAGGTGTTCTTAGACGTCTCCACCAGTTTTTCTCACCCCCCCAGCTGCTAACTCTGTACAAGGGTCTTATCCGTCCATGTATGGAGTATGCTTCACATTTCTGGAGGGGGATTCCACTCATACTGCTCTTCTAGACAGGGTGGAATCAAAAGCTTTTCGTCTCATCAATTCCTCTCCTCTAACTGACTGTCTTCAGCCTCTCTCTCATCGCCGCAATGTTGCATCTCTAGCCGTCTTCTACCGCTACTTTCATGCTAACTGCTCTTCTGATCTTACTAACTGCATGCCTCCCCTCCTCCCGCGGCCTCGCTGCACGAGACTTTCTTCTTTCTCTCATCCCTATTCTTTCCATCTCTCTAATGCAAGAGTTAACCAATATTCTCAATCATTCGTCCCTTTCTTTGGTAAACTCTGGAACTCCCTGCCTGCTTCTGTATTTCCACCTTCCTATGACTCAAATTCCTTTAAGAGGGAGATTTCAAGACACTTATCCTTCAATTTTTGACTACCGTTTTGGACCCTGTTATGGGACTGGCATCTCAGTGGGCATTTTGTTTTTTATTGGATTTTTCTTGCCCTTGGCCAGTGTCTCTCCTACATAAAAAAATAAATAAATAAAATAAAAAATGATGAGTTGTTCCTGAGATGCCTCAACGGTCGCCTTGCCTCGGCCCTCCATGGCCCTCCGGAAAGCGGGCACGTACTCGCCGCGATAAAAGGCAACACATTTCTCGTATTGGCTTCCTGAACGGCCGCGTAAACATTAAACGGCGCTTTCCGGAACCAGGCATGATCGCTTGCCGCCGTTAAATTTACACGCTGTTAACAGTACAAGGGAAGAAAGGAACGCAACACGGAGATAGGAGCAATAACAGGTAGCCAGTGCTGACGTAACGCTGTATTAAATTAAATAGTAAAGGACAACAAAAATACATATGGCAGACAGCCAGTCAAGCTTCACAGGACGCGTAACACACAAGAAAGCTGCATAATGTATGCTTACAGTGTCACCAGGGCACGCCTGGGTGTGGAGGGGAGGGAAAGGGAGGTGTTAGTGTGCCTCGGTGATGTCGTGGATCCAGTGGGCGTAGTGAGCCACGTCCACGTACACTCCTGGCACGCCCGCGCGCCCGCACCCGAGGCCCCAGGACACGAGGCCGGCCAGCTGAAAGGCGCCGTCGTGGCCCTTACACACCAGGGCGCCGCCGCCGTCCCCTTGGCAGGTGTCGCGCCCCTCCTCGCCCCCGGCACACAGCGCCCCCTGGGACAGCCTGAAGGTGCTGCCCAGACGCTCGTAGGCCAGCGCTGCCTGGCACGTGGCGCGGTCCACCACAGGTAGCTCCACTTTCCGTAGGAGGCTCTGGAACTTGCCGTGGCTCTCGAAGGCGTCCTTGCCCCAGCCCGTGGACACGCAGCGATGGCCCACAAAGTTAGCGTGGTGGGGCGGTAGGCAGACGGGCCTGATGTGCGGGCTGTAGGTGGGAAGGAACAAATCCTGGGTTATACCACTCAGGAATTACCAACTATTACATAACTTTGCCAAGCGAACACTGCTGCCATTGCCCCGCGACTACAGCTGCTCTCTCAGCACTACTCTCACTGTTACTCACTTGGCGACAAAGTCGATGTATGCCTGCAGCCTGATGACGGCCAGGTCGTTCCTGAGGTCGCCGCTGTAGTACTCAGGGTGCACCACGATCCACTGCACGGACACGTCCATGTGCCTGTAGAACTCGCTGGAGGAGGACACGTCCCAGTCACCCAGACGGATCCTGACGGCGTGGGTG
>NC_087181.1:10593816-10606316 GCF_035594125.1 Scylla paramamosain
TTTCTACGTCCTTTTCTTTTTTAATCTTTCTTCTCCTAATTCTATTTACGTTTCCTTTGTCCAATTTCCTTGTGAGTCCCGCAGCAGCAAGTGTGGCGGGGCGAGGCGGGGCGGGGAATGGATCGGCACCACTTTCACTGTGGATTGTCGTGCAGAGAGAGAGAGAGAGAGAGAGAGAGAGAGAGAGAGAGAGAGAGAGAGAGAGAGAGAGAGAGAGAGAGAGAGAGAGAGAGAGAGAGAGAGAGAGAGAGAGAGGTGGGGGAGGGGGACGGGGGAGGCGAGCTGAGGTGAAAGGTAGGGTGTGGGAGGCAGAGGGTCGCCGGCCTGACACAAAGCTACTTGGAAACCTGCGAAGGGAAAGTGGAGTGGGAGGGAGAGGACAGGAGGGAGAGAGCGGGGCAGGGAGAGTGAAGGAGAGAGGGGTGGAGGGAAACAGGAAACGGTACACAAAACACATTACTCGCTTGGTAACGCTTCATGCATGACACTTTTTGCTCGCTTGTCTCCGTCACCCGTGTGACGCCTCCAGCTTTCTCTCCGCCCCGCCCACACGCCCGCACGCCCGTCCCTGGCGGTGGGCGACGCGAGGGTTCTCTTCGCCTTTCACGCCCCAAATACTGTTAGTGAATGACATTTCCGGCATCATTATTTATTTTTTATATAAATAGAATATATAAAATACAATACAATAGTAGAGGATCTCTTGAAGCAAGAGTACTTATAACAGCACAAAGGTGCTTACGAAGAGTCTCCAGTGCTGGGAGACCAGGAGTGGCGGCTGTGAGCAGCAGGTTGTAGCAGTGTGTGTGTGTGTGTGTGTGTGTGTGTGTGTGTGTGTGTGTGTGTGTGTGTGTGTCTGTGTGTGTGTGTGTGTGTGTGTGTGTGTGTGTGAGTGTGTGGTCCTGCCGATGTTGCCTCACAAAGAAACAAAGTGGGAGTTGAGATGAGCAGCGGCGCGTGCAGTGTGTGTGGCGGCAACACTTGTTAAGTACTGGTGATGGCGTGGATCCACGCCAGGTAGTGAGACACCCGCACGTACACGCCAGGCACGCCAGGGTGGCCGCAGCCGATACCCCAGGAGACCAGGCCGGCCAGCTGCATGGTGCCCTCTGGTCCGGGACACACCAGGGGGCCGCCGCCGTCACCCTGGAGAGAAAGAGGAGAGGGAAGAGTCAGGGGTGTGAGGGGTGGCGGGGAGAAAGGAGAAATGGTGGCGAAGTGCCACCGTTGCGTCACGGCACGGAGTACTGCAGTCTATGGACTCACCTCGCACGTGTCGCGTCCAGGCTCGCCGCCGGCACACAGGTTGCCCTCGTGCAGGTTGAACTGCGCCCCAAGCCTGGTCTGCCTGAGCCTCTGCGTGCACTCCCTGCTGGCGAGCACCGGCACCTCCACCTCCTTCAGCACGTGGCTGAACTCTCCCTCGGTGCCGAAGGCGTCCTTGCCCCAGCCCGTGGCGTGGCACCGCTGGTGGAACTGTGCACCCTCCTCCGGCAGACAGATGGGCGTGATGTGCGGGCTGCGTGGGCGGGAGGGAAAGTGTTAACGTCATGATTCGCCCCCATCTCACACAAGAGAAAGCTATATGCATTAATAAGACAAGGAGAGAGAGCTGTTCACTGTTAGATTATTTCTTTGATGACTCCCGTGGTTCTTCTCCCCCCCTCAACTCTGCACCACAAACCCTTCAGGAGCTCTGGGCGGCGCGGGGCGGCCCTGCACCCCCGGCTGCGGAACGCTTTGCCTTTGACACTCACTTGTTGGCGAAGTCCACGTGGCTCTCGAGGCGCAGCACCGCCAGGTCGTTGTTGAGGTTACCGGCGTAGAAATCAGGGTGAGTGTAGAGTCCCGTGACGCGCATCTCAAGGTGCTTGTAGAACTCAGACTTGGCGGACACGTCCCATTCGCCCAAGCGAACCTTGAGGTCGGCAGGGTTCAGGCTGGAAGGTTGTGCAAGGTGAGGGGTGAGTGGTGAAGCAGCGGCAGTGTATATAGGGCAGTTAAAGGCAGCATTATAGAGGCACTGGGAAGACCACGGCAGCAGCAGACGCTGAACACTGTACTGGTATACTAACCCGTCCACGCAGTGAGCCGCCGTCAGCACGTATCTGCTGTGGATCAGCGCGGCGCCGCACACGTACATCATGTCCCTGTCCTTCCGCTTGAGGATGGCCGCTTGCCACGGGTACTCGCCGAACTCCGTGTCTCCCTCAGAGAACACCACGCTGGGGTTCTTGACGCGGCCCAGAAGTCCCTTGGCGTTGCGGCGGCCACAGGAGTACCGGTGCGGCTCCTCGCGCGCGGCGGAGCGGAACACTGGGCGGCGGCAGCACACATGGTCGAAGCCGCAGGTGCCGCCCCCCTCGGGGGTGAAGCCGGTCAACTGGCGCTGCGGGAGAAAGGAAGGCGTTAGAGTCACCCCTCAGAAGGTGCTGGCAAAGGAATGGCACGGCTTGTGCCGCACCTCAATTCAAGACACATGTGATTACTTACTCCTTGACGGGGAATGGCGGCAGCAGGCGCAGGCGAAGGTGTGTCTTCCGCAGTCTCCTCCACGGGCTCCTCAGCCTCCACGTCCCTCCTGACGCGGGACTCTTCCTCAGTCGGGGTGGCCTCGGTCACAGCCTCCTCGGTCACACCCTCCTCGGTCTCGGTCTCCACCTCCTCAGTCAGGGGCTGCTCCGTCACCGTCTCCGCCACGGTCTCGTCCAAGGCAGTGTCGTTAGTGGTCTCGTTGGCGCCGCTGACGTACACCCTCTCGGCAGACAGACCCAGCACGCGGCCTCGCCTGACGGCGCTCTGCTGCGGCTCCTCCGTGGCGGGTTGTTCCTGGACCTGGTCTGTCTCCGTGGCGTTGGACAGGATGTCAGATTCTTGGTTGCGGGCGTCCAGGAACTGTCTGATGTCGCTGGTGAAGGGCAGCACCACGTCGTGGGCGGCGCAGAAGGACACCGACACACACTGGCAGTCCTCGCGGTAGATGGGGTCAGCGTGTGAGCGGAAGAGGGTGTCGGGCACCGTGTTCATGGGCTTGAAGCCCTGCTCGATCTTGCCTGGCCGGAAGTTTTGCGGCTGGGTGACGTGAGTGCCCTGCGAGGAGGAGACGCTGCTGGTGACGCGCACGCGAGTCTCGTGGCGCTGGTGATCTTGGCTGAGAAGGTCCTGGATGTTGTTTGCGCCGTGGGGCTTGACGGATGACTCCTGGCGCTTGAAGACCTGCTGGGATCCCTGGATATAGTAGGGGTCGTCGTGGTGGTGGGCGGCGTTGGCTGCGTCGTCCTTGTACACGTGGGTGTGGGTGTGGGAGTGGTGCTCCACAATGGTGGGCTGCACGGACTCCTTCACCGTCACGGTGTACGTGTGCACGGGGTTCACGTAGGCTGGCTTGGGTGCCACGTAGTCCACCTTCTGGGCCAGGTGCACGGGCTTGGCGGGCACTACATAAGGCCTAGGCGCCACGTAGGCGGGCTTGGGCGTGGCGGGGTGGTAGGAGGGGAGCAGAGGGGCGTAGGTGGGGTTAGGGGCGGTGTAGGAGGAGCCAAGGAGTCCGTGGTTGTCTTTGGAGGGGTATTTGGGCTTGGTGCTGCCCGGGAGGTAAGGCTCCAGGGCGGATATGATGCCCTTGAAGGGGGAAAAGGATGCGGCCTTCGTTGGGGTGTACTGGTGCTTCCTGTTGGGGTACGGGGGTGGGGGGTAGCCGCCATAGGTGCCTGAGGGCTTGGGTGCAGGGACGCCGTAGGAGCTTGAGGGCTTGGGGAGAGGAACGCCGTAGGAGTTTGAGGGAATGGCCACGTGCTTCGGGGGAGGCCCATAGTGGGTCTTGATGGGCCCAGAGAGCTTCCTGTTGTTGCACTGTAATGAGAGCAAGGCTTGGTGAGCACCGCAGCAGCGTCAGTACTCGAGGCTGTACTAGCATCGATAGACTGGATGCGATACTGACAGCTTAAAACACAGAACCAAAAACAAAGACAAGAGAAGAACAGGAGAAAATAAATCATAAAACATGGAAAGAACAGATAACAGTAATCTTATTTTATCTTTTTTTTTTTATTGTAATGAAGATATGACAATATATTTACTACTACTTGTTAACTACGTGTGGGAGGACGATACGGAAAGAGACCAGACTCAACTTACGTTAATCCCGATGCCATAAGAGCAAAGCTTCTCACTGATGCCCAGGGAAGCGCGCCTCACGGTCCCCGCCCTCCTCGGCCAGGGCCCGCAGCTGCTCCTCCGTCAGCTCGCCGTGGGGCTCCAGAGGCAAGCACGTCCACGCCGATGGATCTGGCTGCCGGTGGTGCCTCTTGATTGTCTTCCTCCTCAGGACTGACGGAGACACTGAAGGTGGCTTGACCTTGGCTCACCGGGGTCTCCTCCTCGCCCTCCGTGCCCCACGACCACTCATCAGCAGACACACACGCCGCCGCCAGCAGCAGCAGGCACAACGCTGCTGTAAGGCAGACCATTCAGCTCGTGCCACACGCCCCCCACCACCACGTGTCGTCACGCCCACACCGCAAAAACAAAAACGGAAAAAATCGTTGCAATACTCACTTTTAACTATCATCTTCGCTGGACTTGTATGGCACCAGTGTTGAAATAACTTAAATAAATAAATAAAACTGCCGTGAAGGCGATGCCGGCACCAGCCCTGCTCTTCTTGCGCCGCGACGCAACACAGTGACTGGTTCTGTGGCGCGGCGAGGTTTATATACCCGCCGCTCACCACTGTCTTGCGCCGCCAACCTGTCACCTTCTGCCTGCTCGCTGCACCTTACCAACCAGGATTTCCGGATGACCCGCTGGAGGATGCGAAGGGACAGGTCAGCCATTCCCTTCTCTACGCCACGGAGATGGGGAAGGGAAGGACGAGAGAGGAACCAAGGTGACTCAGAGCGAGGAAGCAAGAGGCAGCGTGAGGGTGGGATGTTTTGCCGCGAGTCAACGACCTGAGAAAGAAAGTGTGGTGAATTTGTGGCTTTAATACCATGGGAGAGAATTACGCGATGCGACCGTGTACATCCCGCTGCTTGTTGAGAGAGAGAGAGAGAGAGAGAGAGAGAGAGAGAGAGAGAGAGAGAGAGAGGAGGAGAGAGAGAGAGAGAGAGAGAGAGAGAGAGAGAGAATCAAAGTGAGTTACCTCTACGTAAACAAAAGGATATAGTTGGTAAAGAACAAACTGAACACCTTTGTCAATATTACTCTCTCTCTCTCTCTCTCTCTCTCTCTCTCTCTCTCTCTCTCTCTCTCTCTCTCTCTCTCTCTCTCTCTCTCATCTTTCTCTTTCTCCACGCGGTACTTTCACTCTCGGCCGCACCAGTGTTGCCAGCGAGCGGTCACTGTTTACATCACGTGGCGACAGCGTTGAAGTGAAGCCAGAGTGAGCTGGATCTCATAATAGGGCAAGTAAAGCCAGAAACAGCCCAGTAAGGAGGACGAGCAACTCCGGCCACCACTCAAGTCACGGATTTCAAAACAATTGGTCCAATATTGACAAGTATTGTTAATGATCTCTTTTACTCTTGTGATCTTCATTCGTTCACTTTCAGAGCACAGTAGAAAGAAATTGGTTGTACAGACGCACGTTCAGAAAAAGAGAAAATAGAAGATTAGAACATAAGAATATAAGAAAATAAGGAAAGCTGCAACAAACCCTCAGGCCTACGAGTGGCCAGTCCCTGTATAAAACATACCTACCGTCTTCCACCTATTATTCCCATCCATAAATTTGTCTAATCCTCTTTTAAAGTTCCCTGTTGATCCTTCCTGTTGACTCGGCACTAACAGCTTGATTACTTGAGTCTTTTTCATTCATCCACCACTCCATTTCAGAAACAATTTCCTCCAATCTCTTTTAAATCTTACTTTATGAAGCTTAAACCTGTTATTTCTTGTCGTATACTGATTACTGATACGATTATGTTTACTAAACAGCACAATAATTTGAGACCGCAGTACTCAAATAAGTCTAAAAAACAAATAATGTAGCAGTAAAATTGTTAATGAAAGTGAACAGAGAAATATCATGGGGTCTAGTAAATGAGTTATTGAAATTCTGTACGATAATGAAAGACCGCAGTACCGAAATAATTAAAGAAAAAAATATATATACCAGGAAAACTTTAATAAAATTGACAAATAAATATTATAGCGTCTACTGAATGAGTTATAAAAATTATGTACGCTATTCGGAAACTAATACCAAAACCAGTCGTAAAAAATATATATATCAAACAGTGAAAGCGTATTACAGAGTATTAGCGTGTACTGAATGAGTTATCGTAGTTATTTGTAGTTATTTGTTGGTGGCACTGCACGTAGAGGTGAGCATTAGTTGGGATTCACGGAACGCGTCGATAAAAAATAAATAAATAAATAAATAAAAGTAGGATAAAAGATCGTGTTTAAAGAGAGCTTGGTTTGAAGTTTATGTTTGAAAATTGAATGTATGCACTGTGTTTTGTTTGCTCGTTTCGTTCGTTTGCCATAGTTTCCTTTGATGTTTGGTGGTGTTGATTAGATGGTGGTGCTCTCTCTCTCTCTCTCTCTCTCTCTCTCTCTCTCTCTCTCTCTCTCTCTCTCTCTCTCTCTCTCTCTCTCTCTCTCTCCTTCTAATTTTTTTATCTGTCTGTATGTCTGCCCATTTATTTGTCCACCTCTGTGTGTGTGTGTGTGTGTGTGTGTGTGTGTGTGTGTGTGTGTGTGTGTGTGTGTGTGTGTGTGTGTGTGTGTGTGTGTGTGTGTGTGTGTATGTATGTGCTCCAGTAGGCTTAGGTAACAGGAGCTAGGTAGGCCTACCCTTACCGCATCCGGGATTCCCAAAGCTCAAATACTCTTTTAGGCAGGTAGATAGATTCCTCACTTGTCCTCCTCCTCCTCCTCCTCCTCCTCCTCCTCCTCCTCCTCCTCCTCCTCCTCCTCCTCCTTTCCCTTGTTCCTCCTTCCCTCTCCCTCCCTCCTTCCTTCCTTTATCTCTCCAACATCACCTTCGTTCTCATTTGTACACTTCCTCCCTCCCTCCCCTCCCTCTCTCTCTCTCTCTCTCTCTCTCTCTCTCTCTCTCTCTCTCTCTCTCTCTCTCTCTCTCTCTCTCTCTCTCTCTCTCTCTCTCTCTCTCTCCTTCCTTATTCCTCCGTTCAATTTATTCCACTTTCTCTCTATTTTTCTCTTCTTGCAACACTTCCTTTCATTTTATGCTATCAACACTAAACAGACGTACTCATCTCTCTCTCTCTCTCTCTCTCTCTCTCTCTCTCTCTCTCTCTCTCTCTCTCTCTCTCTCTCTCTCTCTCTCATTCTGAACCTATTTTTAACCTTCATTTCTTCCTTATCCTTTCCCTTTCAATCAATCCTTCCTTCCCTCCTCCCTCTGGCCCTCCAATAATGGCTAGTCAGGCGCGCCCCTCTCCTGCCCCTTCCACCCACCCTCCCTCTCTTCGGCCCCCACTCCGCCCCCACCACCCCGACGGAACTTTCTCTTTCGGGACTCCCCAAGGCCACCGCTCTCCTCCGGCAGGTGTGAGGGAACAAAGGGATGAATAAAGAAAGGAGGAAGAGGAGTGAGTGTGCGCGAAGGAAAAGAGAAGGTGAGTAAAGGAAGTGAAGAAAAGAAGGTAATATATAAGCATACAAAGGGAAGAAAGTAAGATAGTGATATTAGAGGTAGATAAAGAAAGGAGGAAGAAGGAATAGAGAAGAAAAGGAATGGAGGTAATATGTAAGTGTACGAAAGAAAGAAAGAACAAGATTAGGGATGAATAAAGAAAGGGGGAAGAAAATTTAAGGAAAAGTAGTGAAATGAAAGAAAATAATAATGAGGAACTGGAGTGTAAGTATAAGTCAAATAGATTAATAGATAAATAGACAGACAGACGGACAGAGAGACACACATATTACCACTATTTTGTGCTACCTTAATGATCCCTTTTTTACCTTCTTTTCGCGACCTTCATCACCACACAGTTCCTATGCCTCTCTCCCTCCTTCTCTCTCTCTTCTTCCCTCCCTGGCCCCCTACTCATGATAATTAACCTTCTTCATCCCTCCCTGTCTTCTTCTCTCCCTGCTAATGCTTTCATTGTGAGCTGTAATTGCCTCACTGTTCTTGTCACTGCATGAGGAGGAGGAGGAGGAAGGGTCGGCCATGCAGAACACACACACACACACACACACACACAAGGAAAGACAGTGAACCATATTCTGAAACACTTCTGTCCGCACCCCGACTACTTTCAAAAGCCTGTAGTTGATGATATGCGGGTTTTTAATGGTGTTTTAATGGTTCTAGTGACGAATCAGCATTATCAACATGAGAAACACTCAACCCGGCTAATCAACTGTGCGGCCTTTGAAAATAATCATTGTGTGAGAGAGCGATGCGTCTCAGAATACCGGGTCAGTAACGTAAGGATCCTTCACTTGTTGTCTTCCATATCTTTCGTTTCTTATCTTCCATACCTTCCATTCTTATCGGAAGCGGCACTGAAGGTCATCTTGCACCAATATCTCACAGCATTAACGATTAAGAAGTCAAAAATTGTCGAAAGAAGCATTTCCTTCACTCTTCCCCAAAAAGCAGCGGCTCCTCGTGAGTCGTGACCTAGTTTTGTCGGCGCGCTAAGTGAAAACAGTTTATTAATTCGTCTACAAGTTCCAGAGGTGTTGATTGTTTTACGGTGCGTGGTTAGGTGAGCTGGCGTCACTTCCGCTCATTTACTAACATTAAAACGTCCCTGGAAACAGCCCGATTGTGTGTGTGTGTGTGTGTGTGTGTGTGTGTGTGTGTGTGTACTCGTATTAGCTAGGATAGGTTAGGTTGGATTAGGTTGAGGGTAGGTTACACTAGATCAGGATAAGTTAGGTTACTTTTGGATAGGTTACATTAGGTTACGTTAGGTTAGGGAAGGTCACGTTAGGATAGGTTAGATTAGATTAGGTTAGTTTAAGTTAGGTTACCTCCCATAGCAAAACGTCTATTTTTTCTCAACAACACACATCCAAAAGCAAAATATGTCACTGCCTTACCTTAGACTACATTTTTCTTCACTAACTCTACCTCAAGCACCTACATATATCTTCTTACACCACTCATATATCTATTACTTATTCCAACACTCTGCACATCCCACATATTACTTCGCCAACAGATCATATTCACTTCAGTCAGATTTGTTGGTTGTCGTGGGTAAGGAGCTCCAGGCGTGATGCAACCAGTGACATAACAGCCTGTAGTATCCGGGAGTGTACATGAGAAAGAGAGTGAAAGTTTGTGTGGGTGTGTAGGTGAGTGTGTGTGGGAGCAAGAGGCGTCTTAGCTCTCCCCCGGTCTCTCTCTCTCTCTCTCTCTCTCTCTCTCTCTCTCTCTCTCTCTCTCTCTCTCTCTCTCTCTCTCTCTCTCTCTCTCTCTCTCTTTCTTCTTTCATTCTTTTCCGCACGTCATTGCTGTTGTTTCTTTTCTTTCTTCTCTTTATTGAAACGTGTGTGTGTGTGTGTGTGTGTGTGTGTGTGTGTGTGTGTGTGTGTGTGTGTGTGTGTGTGTGTGTGTGTGTGTGTTCTACATACGTACTCTCTATTTGCAACTTATGTAGTCCACGTTTTCACTTTCATTTTCATTTCCCTTTTATTTTCACTGACTCCTGATCATCACTTCTACATCTTCTTTGCACCTTCATCTGCCTCCTCTCTCTCCCATTATTATAAGTTAATTAGTGCATTCTTTTTACCTGGCAGTGTAATTTAGCTTAATCAACCTCTATACTCCCATTTAATATATCTGCTCACTAACCTGTATTATACAATTACAAAGGGCAGCATTACATTAATCAATCATCACACTACCTGTTCGTTCCTCTCAGCACAGACTAATTGGCACATTTTTCTTACCTGGACAGCGTAATTCCATGTATTATATTCTACCAGCTCATTAACCTGTCTATTTTAATTGTGCATAGCCACCTAACCTTCGCCTTTCAGTCCTTCATTCCTCTCCTTTCACATCCATTACGTTTTTGTTGTTTTGCTCATATTCTTATTCCCCCGATTATGTAACCCGGATCTTGCCAGGCAGCCATTGACCGAACCGGATGTACAGAACCGCTGGATTCATAGTTCGCTGGCCTGGTTCCGTGACGCGGTGGGAACGAAGCAGGTTTAGCGGTTCGGCTTCAGTGTGTCGACCCTGATTGCTCGAGACAGGAAAGAATTGGTTCTCAGTGATAGATGAATAGAATCGACTCACTAATCAGGTTTTTAATGCTGAATCAATAGGGAGGCTTAGAATACTAGACAAATTTACAGATGGGGGTGATAAGTGTAAATAGGTTTTATATAGGGACTGCCACGTGTAGGCCTGATGGCTTTTTACTAGTTTTCTTAACACTCTCGCAGCTATACAAATTCTCCCCTTTAAGACTCATAACTTTTCAGACGCTATTTTTGTACCAAGCTCTCGTCATTATTTCTGCAGCGTGAAAAGTAAAAAAAATAACCTGCTTTCTCTCTTTTCTCTCCAGTGTCTCCATGCAGGCAATTTTTAGGAAGGTTACGAAGGATGACCACCGTAGGAAAAGTGTCCAATACATACCGTGCAGTATATTGAAAACTATAAATAGGACAGGAAAACTCAGGGAACCTCTCGTGAAAAGCTCCCTTGTATAGTCCTTGTGAAGAAGCCGCTTCTAGTAATACATTTCCCTACCAAGTGCGTGGTGAAGGCAGGGTGTGTTGCAGTGACGGAGATTAATGATTGTAATGATGGTAGTGATAATGGGAACAATGATGCCTTATTTGTGTATGATCTTGACATTGACGAGGTTAATTGTTGTGTTCTCTATCTCTCTGTCCCTTTTATTTCCTCGCGTATGCTTTTCTCTTTCTTTGCCACAATCAAAGTCATTAGGAACGAAATCTGTTGATGCTTGTTCTTCCTTTGTGTTCTTAAATTTATTTCTTTTACTATAGGAATGATTGTGTGTGTTAGTGTGGATGTAGTTTTGTATCTGTCTGTCTGTCTGTCTGTCTAGCTCTTTCTGTTTGTCTGCCTGTCTGTATGTCTGTCTGTTTCTTTCTACCTGTCAGTTTATCTTTCTTTCTCTTTAAGCTCCATAACCTCACAAATAAATTAACGATCTAAGATAAACCTACCACATGTTATACCAAGAATCTAAGTTAATACACGCCTTAAGTTACCCAACCTCTCGTTCATAGCATAACACTCAAGCTCCACCGCACCTCCCTCTTTCCTTTCCTTCCCGCTCCCTGGAGGTTTCAGATCTGAGCGGGAGTGAAAGTTCCCGGATGTGGAGTGCATTGTAGGCGTGAGTGACGCGTCCCACACCACGCAGTCCCTCTTGGTCCCCACGCCACCACACCTCGTCTTAGTTATGCCTCGGTGCATGCTTGCTGAGGCCTCGCGTTTGTTTGACTTATTCACTAGCATAATTAGAGGTCCTTCCATCTCCCCACCTCGTGTTTTCTTCTTTTTTCTTTTATTTTTTTCTCTCTCTGTTGTTGTTGTTGTTGTTTTATCTTTTTCTTTTCTCTCACGGAATTTGAACAGTTTTTTTGGGGGGTTTTCTTGTAGCTGTGAATGATAATTTTGTTTTTATTTGTGGTGGTTGTGGTGTTGGTAGTGGTGGTAGTGATGATGGTGGCGGTGGTCAGTTTATCTTTTTTTTTATTTGTGTTAAGATAAATTTATTTTTGTATGTTTTTTTTTTTATCTATATGTCGGGAATAATTTTCTTTTTATCTCTCTAGTTATCAAAACCAGTTCAAGATATACGCACACTATGGCTTTTGGTTCACAGGATTGTATTTCATTCCTCTTCACTTTGGATCGGTACTTCAGAGGACGTTGAAAACACGTGACGGAAACTTTTGAAGGGGAGCTGGATGGCGTGGCGCTGTGGCGTGGTGTGGCGTGGCGTGGTGTGGCATGGCTGGCGTGTGTGTGTGTGTGTGTGTGTGTGTGTGTGTGTGTGTGTGTGTGTGTGTGTGTGTGTGTGTGTGTGTGTGTAACAGTAATTTTTCAAGTAAGCATTATTTTATCTAATATTTCAGTTGCCATAGAATTTTCATGCAATTCCGATACGATTTTCAAGTGTGTGTATGTGTGTGTGTGTGTGTGTGTGTGTGTGTGTGTGTGTGTTTGCTGTTTCCATGCATCACAAGCTACACCGGCGATGCGTGGTGTTGTTGACGATGAGTTTGTGCGAGTGAGTGAGAGTGTAAGAGAGTGCGTTGTGAGTTCAATAGCATCACAGACCGTCTTTACATGGGTCGGTCAAGGCTGGCTGGCGGGAATCCTGAAGGAGCCTTAGCCACATGCGTCCCTTTCACCACCCAACTGCAGTAGGCGGAGGTGGAGTGTGGGGAGTGGGTGGACGTTGCCTGGCGATGGGGTATTCCAGCTTGTGACCCACTGCCCTGTGTGGCCTGACAAAGAGTACAGAGATGGAGAAGTGGAGGTTGTGTCTTGTGTTTTGCTAGATGTCGCT
>NC_087181.1:10611316-10613816 GCF_035594125.1 Scylla paramamosain
CACGTCGTGTGTTTGTGTGTGTGTGTGTGTGTGTCCAGCGTCACACTCTTCTCTTACTCACTCTACTCTTTGACCTCATCTCTACCTATCCTGACCTGACCCTGGCATTACGTGATGCCTAACACTGTACGAGTCACTGCCCTTTACCATCTGAACTTCCACCTTCATCTCAGTGACCATCTCGGCGTACCCCTTCCTGCCTTACCTTGCCCTGGTCTGTCTCATTAATGCCACTCCTCAAGAATCTCACCCTAGCCAAACTACTATCTCTGTGCCAATAATTAGTCATTTGTAATATTTTCCGTGGATTTTAAGTGTGAAATTTTCAAGAGATAGGTGTATTTAGAACCAGAATGAGGAATGAGATACGAAATTTTGTTAGACTGGCCTGAAATACATTGTCAGGCTATCAGTTTATATCTTATATCATACCAGTCTTATTCTACGCATATATCACGGATGAATCTGTACTTTAAGTGTTTATACGAATATCTGGAATTAATAGATGGAGAGATTTGCTGGAGTGACTTGAAATAGACAAGAAAGATAAAAGAAGTGAAGTTTGGAGGAGATTTTTTTTTTTTTTTTTGTAGTAGGAAATAGGGAAGGAGGCGCAGAAGGAGGAGAAGGAGGACTACCTAATACTTCTTATGAAATGAGGGGCAGGAATTGTTAAGTTATCCTTTCACCTCCCGTCTCCTCCTCTCCATACTCGCCGCCCACACGCACTTCTCCCCCCTCGCCGGATGCCCAACAAGGGGTGAAACCGAGCCGTGAAAGTGGTGCCTCGGGTCAGGTTGGTGCCAGCTGAAGGAGGCGGGAGAGGGAAGGAAAGGAAAGGTTACAGGAAATTATGATGACAATTTGATACGTTTCCCTTTTGTTCTTTTGTGTTGACTTTCTTATTTATCGCTCATGTTGCGTTTGGTCCTTTCTCTTTCCATTTTTCTCTTCTTTTTCTCTCGGTCTTGATATTGTTCTTCTTTTCCTTTTTTTTTTCTTTTTGTTGCTCTTTTTTTTGTAGTTTCTAAATATATCCTCATTCCTCTTGTCTTCTTACTTATATTTTTTTTTTCTTTTTTCCTAATCTTATTATCTTTTTTCTCCGTTTTTTTTTTTTTTTTATATCTATCCTATTCCTTTCTCTGCTTCTCCTCCTCCTCCTCCTCCTCCTTACATCACCACCCCCTTTGCCTCACCAGGTGAAAGTCGCGTAACCTGCCGCCGCCTGCCTGCCTCTCCTTCACTCACTCCGTCACTTATTTCCGACGCGTAGCTCCTCCTGTAGTAGTAGTAGTAGTAGAAGTAGTAGTAGTAGTAGTAGTAGTAGCAGTAGTAGTACTAGTAGTAATTGTAAGAGGAAGAGTGGTTGTTGTCGTTGTTGTTGTTGTTGTTGTTGTCGTTTTCGTAAATCGTATTAGTCTCGGTCTTTACTTTCACCGGAGGACAGCTTGTGTGTGTGTGTGTGTGTGTGTGTGGGCGTGCAACATGTAGAGCCTGGCCAGTGAAAGGCTCCCGGTGCCTGGTCTCGTCCTCCACGGCGCCGCCCACGACACACGCCCGCATGACTCTCACTGGATGACTCACACACCTGCACAGGCTGATCCAGATTCCGCCTCGCGCTGTCTGACGCGTGCATCAACACTGGACCTCAGCGGGAGGGTACAATACTTGAGTGCATCCTTGTCCACTGCGTAGATTATAGCAAATTTCGGGCGCACGCGAGGCAAAACAGTGAATTCTTCGTTGGTTTTATTTATTTATTTTTTCTTCTTTTTGGTGTATGGGTGTTTAATGTTCACGAGATGTTTGAATTATTCCACGCTCGACTCCCTCAACCTCTGTACCTCTCATTACATTAGATTGGACAGTATAGCTTTTCACATACAACCTCCTAAGGGTCAACAGGTCTACTGCTGTATGTTCTTGCTGTGTATTATATCACGTGTGTTTGTGTTCCCGCAGCACCATGAGGCGCCTCCTGTTGGTGGCGATGCTGGTGGCGGCGGCGGCCGGCGCTGCACAGAAGAGAAACGACTGGTCCTGGGGAGCCGACGGCGAGGACCCCAAGCCCGCTGCCACCAGCTCCGAGGAGGCCAAGAAGATCACGGGAAGGTCCATCGGCAGCTTCAGTGTCGTGGAGCCGCCTCACTTCGCCGGCGGCCACGCCCTTGCCCACGTCCCTGGCCCTGCTCTTACCCACGCCTCTGGCCCTGCCCACTCCCTTGGCCCTGCCCATGGCCCTCACGTGGTTCACGTGGACGACTCTGCCCCTCTTCACCCCCTCGGCCACGGCCCCGTGGAGCCCCTCGTGACGGGCCACCAGCTGCGCGGCGAGGACCGGAGCCTGGTGGCGGGGCCCGGGGACGGCAAGTCTGAGGCGAGGTTCCTGGGCATCAAGGACAAGCTGTGTGAATTTGGCCTTGCTTATGATGTGAGTACACCATAGTGTTTGAGAGAGAGAGAGAGAGAGAGAGAGAGAGAGAGAGAGAGAGAGAGA
>NC_087181.1:10618816-10666316 GCF_035594125.1 Scylla paramamosain
AGGAAAAGGAGGAGGAGGTGAAGGGAAGAGAAGGAGTATGAGGGGGGAGGGAAGGGGAATAAGAGGTGCTGAGGCGAGGTCAAAAAAAAAAAAAAACATTTCGTCCCAAGGCGTTATTTATTTATTTATTTTTTTTTTTTTATTAATGGAGGTTGCATTGTTTTGATATCTAATTTATTATTAGAAAACTATAGCATGTTATAATATATAATAAAACCTAGTCTAGCCATGTTTTTATTTATCGAAAAAATAATAAATTCGTCCTTTTATTTATTTTCATTTTTTTTTTTTAATTACCACGCCTAGGATTCTGTTGGTATGTAATTCAAGACTTAAATAATATAAGAAAAATATACCAAGTTTATATTCAATAAAATCTAGTCTACTTATTCGTATCATCAGATTTAAAATAAGTCTTACTTTATTTGAAAATTATTTTCTCTATACAACGAGGAATTTGTTTTCTTTATCTGGAAAGTTTTTTTTTTTTTTTTTTGCATTCAGAATATGTAATAGAATCTAGTCTTGCTGTGTTTTCTTTCTCAATATTATGATCTTTTATGGTGCCGTTCATAAAAGTTAAATAGTTCTCTGGATTTTTCTTTAAAATTACTGAATCCTGAAATAATTTTGTATCCACGGTATTAGTTAAAGCTTATGACAAGTAAGAAAATGTAGTGTATTCCAGTGTGGGTGTTTTCTTTTTTCTCACGATTTTCAAAATGAATTGCGTAACGCAAATATAAAGTCAGAGACGAACATTTTCCCTGCCTCCCTCCTTGTTTGTACATCAATCTAGCTAAACTTTCAGGTGTTTCCAGACTCAGATGTAAAGGAAAACCAGAATTAGCCACGAAAATATATAAACAATCCCCAAAATGTCTCAAATAAGGCTTGGATAACGTTACCGCCAACAGTGGTGCTGACGGTTATGGAAGTAACGATGGAAGAAATAGGTGTAAAGACAAAAGTTAAGTAATTGAGAGATAAAATGGAACTGAGAATGAGTGGTGAAGATGTAAGGTGTAGCTACAATGTGGTAGTGAGGCTCGTGTTTACTGGGAAAAGCGTGGACACAGCAGTAAAGCGAGACAAGGAGGGACGGTGACATATGGTAGTGGTGAACTATCGCTGACCGAAGGGTAAGATGGGCAGGCGTGAGGCGCCGAGGGCCAACGCGCGGTGTGACTACTTCAGGAAAGATCGGAGCGCTACAATATAGACGCAGGTGTTGCTTGGTGACAGGCCTCCTTAAGAAGGCCAAACACGTGAGTTCCACATCTGTATAACGAGGGGTCGATTGCCCTAATTATCATAATCCATGATTAGTGATGCATTATGTTGATACAGTACTGAATGGTTAGTAATGCTACGCTTGTCTTATGTCTATTATGTATGTCTTCAGGTTTGACCGAATGCAATAAACGATTTGCGTCACCGTGTGGGTCTAAAATCCTTTACCTGCCTTCGGGCAGCTATAAAGTGAATGTTGCAGCCCCGTTCAGATCGCTCATCATAAAAGCATGACGTCATCAGACCCAGACCGAGACCTTCCCGCCTCCCCGTGTTTCCTCGTCAATATTTCCACAAAAAAAAAAAAAAAAAAATCCAGGGTTTTACGTGTGTGAGGGAGTGTAGTAGTAGTAATAGTAGTAGTAGTAGTAGTAACAGTAGTAGTAATAGTGTAGTAGCATTATTATAATTATTATTAAGTGTGTGAATGATAGAATACTAATACTACTACTAATACTACTTCCACAACTGCTACTGCTACTACTACCACTATTGTGTGTGTGTGTGTGTGTGTGTGTGTGTGTGGTGCCGTGTCTGGTATTGCCGTCCTGGTATAGACTACTACTATTACTATTACTACCACCACTACTACTACTACTATTACTACTACTTTGTGTGTGTGTGGCTGTTTCCTTGACTTCATTTGTCCATCATCTCTCTCTCTCTCTCTCTCTCTCTCTCTCTCTCTCTCTCTCTCTCTCTCTCTCTCTCTCTCTCTCTCTCTCTCTGAGTGGATTAGTGGAAGAAGGACGGATGTGCGAGTAGGTGGTGTTTGGGAGGTTGGATTGAGGTGGGTAGCATGGATGGGTTGAAGATAAAATAATTTTATGTAATGTAAGTATAAAGTGTATATTTTCCATTAGTATACAAAATATCATATACATATCAACAACGAAAAGTTTCTCCTTTAACTCTTTTCACTCAGAGCCTCAAAATAGAACGAAACAACAAAATAAACTATATAAATACATTCATATGAAGACATCGTAACTTGAAATAAACTATAAAAGCAGTCATCATAACCACGTCAACAAATAACTAAAAATTCTGGTAAACTTTTTTTTTTCTGCGGGTGGTCAAGTTTTCTCAATTCTCTCCATGGGCTTCTTCCCTCGCCGCCGCCTCCGCTCTCTGCTTCTCAGCGAATGCAATCTGGAAGCACCATCTCATTTAATAACAAAAATATCTATCTTCCTTCTCTCCTGCGCTTGTGTTTTGGTATTTTGAAGGCAGGTAGTGGTGTATGTGTGTCTCAGTATATGCAGGTTTAGGTAAAATGAAGCTTAGTAATGAGGGTAATAATGTTTGGATGAAAAAGGAAGAGAGGAGTGAGGAGTTGGTGTAAAAATATATGAAAGAAAACGTGTGATAATAATGGATAACTGAAGTAATCTTATCTATTTGTGTATTTTGGAACTAAGAAACTGTCACATTTTAATACTGCCAGGCAAAAACTAGACAAATAGACAAATATATATAAATAGCTTATGAGTACCCGTAGTGTTTGTATTTAGAAAAAGCTGTGGTATTAATAAAAGACTGGAGTAATCTTACCCACCTGCGTTAAGCTCAAAAACAGTTAAATTTTAACACTAACAGGCGAAAATTAAGCAAAAAACAATAAATAAATGTTTAACTGTAGTATGTATATTGAATAAAACTCATAGTGTTCATGGGTCACAAAACAAATCTTACCTAACTGTGTATTTCAGAACCCATTAAGCAATATATTTCTCCCACTACCAAGCGAAAAGAATGAATGCCTAACTATAGTACATGCATCAAAGAAAATCAGTGCTATTGAGGGGTGACTGTAGGAATCTGACCTGCTCCAGATGCCAGGGCTCCAGTGGGTGAGGCGTGGGCAACATGTCAGAAATAGGCTGGAACCCGTTGACGCCGGCAGTGTAGGTCAGCAGGTGCACTGTGCCGTCTGGGTGAACGAACCTAAGGGGGCGGAGAATGTGGAGTTGAAGCTTACAGGGAATGATCGAGTGTGGCGTGGTGACTCTCTCTCTCTCTCTCTCTCTCTCTCTCTCTCTCTCTCTCTCTCTCTCTCTCTCTCTCTCTCTCTCTCTCTCCTCTCTCTCTCTCTCTCTCTCTCTCTCTCTCATTTCAGAGTTCATCTTATTTACGTAAATAGCTTATTTAGAAAGTATGAGAAGAATATAAAACAAAAATAATTAAGAGCATTTTGAGCAGACTAGCATTAAAAGATAAAGAAGGTAAAATGAGAACAAGAAACTCGGTGAAATAAAGAATGTAATTCAATAAACCTGAGCCTTGTTCTCGAGAAAATTAAGGAATTAGTGTACTTGTAGCAAACATCAACAGGAGTTAGTGAGTGAGTAAGCATGTGAGTTGATCTGACCTGTACTGTCCTGTCCTGGTGACCTCGTTCTTGGGGCCGCTCGCTTCTGCCTTCTCCACCCACGTCATGTCATTACCAGTCTGGATCCTGCGAGTAGAGAAGAGAAAGACACTGCATTATTTTGACCCCACACCAACATGTCACGTGACACTGCAAGTGAAAACAGTAAAAATAATGAAATGTAAATTTAAAAAGACGTAAATATCCATGTTCTTAAAGCTGCGGCTGACAATCGTAAAAATTAAACAGAACATAAAGAAAACGGCAAGCCAGTGGTCAAATATGTACTATGTTAAGACACAATCACTTAATCTGAGCCAACCTGAACCCTCAAAACACGTAAATATCTTTGTTATTTTAGTTACAAGCGAAAATCATGGGGATAAAAATCATAGGAGAAACAGCAAGTCACTAGTCAAATATGTAATAGGTTAAGACACAGTCATTTAACCTGAGCCAACCTGAAGCGTCAAAACACGTGAATATCATTGTTGCACCTGAGAATCGCAAGTATGAATCAACAAAAGGAAAGCGTCGAGCCAATGGTCAAACATGTAGCAGGGTAAGACACAATAATTTAATTAGAGCCTACCTGAAGCCATAACCGCCATACTGGTCAATGGGTATTCTCTCGTCCATCAGGATAGGGATGGGGGTAGCGGCCGTATCCTCGTGCCCCTGAGAGGCGGGGGCAGCCACCACGCAGCCGGCCACGCAGGAGACGAGAAGCAATACCTGAAGGAGGCGACGAAGGAGGCGGGTGAGTACTGGTTTTGGTGTTGTGAGGTGTTGCGTGATGTGTTTCTGCAATATTTCGTGGTGTACTTATAAAACTATGTAGTGTTTCGCGATGTTTGACTTAGTGTTCCCTAAATTGTTGCTGTAAGTGTTCTTTAGGTGTTCTAGGCTTAGTATATATGTTTTTGTCACGTTTATTGTTCTATACTACATGAATAACTAAAGTGCTTCATATTAATACTGCCGAGAGTGCTTCAACTTAACCTATAACCTTCATCTATGAACCTTGGCTAGAGTACACAGTTAGCTTATCTCGAACCGCCTCATGAGGATAACCTAACAGATCAACGACTATTTATCCTTCCTTTGCCTTCCGTCGTGTCTCTCACCAACACAAACACACCGCAAAATATCCTTACTCTTTGCATCTTGGAGTGGCGTTGAAGTGGTAGTGGAGGGGACGTCGGTGTATCCTACTGCAGAAGGCGAAGAAGGGGGAAGAGATGTGTGTATAGCACTTTACTGAGCTTTGGGTGAAGTGTGACTTTCCTTAGACCCCGCAGTCCTATATATATACAGCAGGTTTGGCCTTGCAACACACCTTCCCAAAGTTCGTGCCACGCTGTTTTTTGGGTATCCTCTCGGGAAGCCTTCTCCTGACATTTTACACTTTCAACTATAGGGTCAAGTGTAGGGTTGTGGAGAACCGGTAGGGGTAGCGCTACAAGGGGACGGGAGGGCTGGGACACAAGGACGCTGAGCCGGTTCATTACCTTCTGGAATAATGAGGTCAGTGTGGGGGTGAGTGAGTTAATCAAGTGTGGTTGTGCGGTTGTGTCAGTCGTATAAGGGGGAGAGGTCTGGCGGCGTTCCTTCCAACCATCCATCCAGCCATCCATGCATCTGTTTGTGTTTGTTAGACGCGAAGGGAATGTCTACTTATCAGTTAATTTTTTGTGTGTGTGATTCATGTTTCTAATTCCTTTTGTGGCTCGGGAAAGGTTTTTTTTTTTTTTTTCACAACACCGGTTTGCAAAAAAAATGTATAATTTGCAGGGTTTCTCTCTCTCTCTCTCTCTCTCTCTCTCTCTCCTCTCTCTCTCTCTCTCTCTCTCTCTCTCTCTCTCTCTCTCTCTCTTCGCTCCTTTTTTTCATGTTTTGCTTCTTCACGACTTCGGTTTCTTATGAGTCAGCAGTCCGTCATATATATTTTTTCCCCCTTTCCATCTTTCTTCCTTTCTTTTTCCCTCTTGCTTTTCCCTATCCCCTCTCCTTCCTTTGTTCCACGTCCTCTTAACACCTACGGAACCTCGCCGCTGCTCCAGTCCCTCATGCACTATTGTCATGTTAAAGGCAGGAGTGAAAGGCATAAAAAAAAGTCACGGGCGTTGCTGCGGTGCTTTTACTCCGTCTCCTTTGGTGTGAGGGAGTGTGGTGTGTCTAGCTGAAGTTTTAACATGGGTTCGAGTGTGAGTGTTCGGGTGGGCGAGTTGGGCGTGGTTGGAAGTTGGAAGTTGTGGTGTGGTTCAGTTGTTCGGGTTTGTGCGGTATGCTTTGTCGTTAGTGGCTGTTTGAAGCTTATTTGTTTATTATTACCTCGAATGTGTGTGGTTTAGGGGTGAGTGTGGTTGTGTGAGGGTGTCGATTGAATGACAGGTTCAGTGGTTTGACAGGATTACGTGGGATATACCTGGCTGTCTGTTGTGTGAGGATGAAGGTGGACGGGTGAGGGTGGCTGTGTGTCCTTCCTTACCATGGCCTCGTATTGCACTGCTAATAGATAAGGTGCAACACTGATACATGAGGGTCCCTTTATGCTATTGCTTTTACCTCACGTTGTAGTACTAAGATATGTGTATGGGAGCGGTTATGTCCTTGTCTTCGGCTCATGTTGCAACGTTAATAGATGATGTGTAATAGTTATAAATGAGGGTGGCTTTGTGCTCTCTCTTGTGCCTCGCATTGTAATACCAAGACTAATGTGTCTGTGGGGGTATAGGGACAGGTGAGGGTGACTGTGTCCTTACCTTCGCCTCTTATCGTATCAGTGACAGATGAGGTGTGATAGTAACAGAGAAGAAATCTTTATGTTCTCAATTTTATACTCGTAGGTCTATGGAAGGATAAGGAACAAGTAAGAGTGACTGTGCTCCTCCACTCACTCTGTATTCTAACAATAATGCGCACTAAAATATCATAACAAAAAAGTACATTATCTCACTTCATTGCACAAGACTAACTGACCACTCCCTCTCACTCCGCTCATTCCTCTCGCTCCCGTCAGTCACTCCCGCAACCTTCCCAACCGCGCTACTTTGCCATAGATTACTCGGCAAAAAAAAAAAAAAAAGAGGGACGAAAGGCAAAGGAACGCAGATGGAAAACTCAACACGATTAAGTATACAAGACAAAAAATGAGAGACGTATGGGTGAAATGACCGAGTGACCTTAAAGTTTGCGAAGGTTATGCACACTCGCCGTCCCTTCTCCCCTCTCCGTCTTTCCTTCCTTATATAACAGGTCATTCTGGTCTCTCGGGTCACGTGGGAACGGAGATCATAGGTGTAGTCGGGAGGGGATGGTATTCATGACCTGACCTTAAATCATCGATATCTCATAACCTGTGTGTGTTTTTATTTGACCTTAAACCGATAACTTCTGGCTTAGGTCAAACAGGAAGAGAGGTCATAGATATGGGAAGTGCTATTCATGACATGACCTTAAATAATCGATAACTCACAACCTGTTTTTATTTGACCTCCTTAAACCGGTTACTCCTGGCTTAGGTCACGCAGGAAGAGAGGTGATAGACATGGGGAGTGTTATTCATGACCTGACCCCTAAAACGATCCATTACTCACGACCTGTGTTTATATTTTGACTTTCTTGAACTTTTAATTCCTTACGTTACGTGGCGAAGGAAGGTCAGGGGAGTAAGGTGTGCCTCATATCCTGACCTTAAACATTCTCTAAGTAATGACGTTTATTTATTATTTTGACCTTCTTAAACTAGTCAATTTTAACTCCGTAGGTCACGTGGGAAGGAAGGTCAAGTGGGTAGGCAGGTGCTATGATATCGTGACCTTAAACCTTCTCTTTAGACGACTTCTATTTGCTTATTATTGTGACCTTCAGTCTGGTCGCGCCTTTCCACCAGGGGAGTGTTGACCGCCGCTGGCCGCCCAATGCAGGTATTAAGTAAAGGAGGATCACCCGTCACCTGTTACATGTTAGACTTGACCCATTTACGTAACAATGGACTGGTTTAGTAGCCGTGTAAAAACATATGGAGGAAAACTTACTCGAACCGCCACTATCCAAAGATGGTCAAGCTATTATGTGAATGATTAGTAGGGAAAAAAATGCGTTGGATAATTTTTCTTTTTCTTTCTCTTTCTTTTTTAAGGGAGCTCCGTGATAGATTATGAAGTAAAGTTCATCCAGACTACTTGAAATGGCAAGTGGTGAGTGGAAGGGAAAAATTAGTTTGTAAGATTTTTATTTCGTTCATATCCCTGAATTATCGAGAAGGAGTTGTATGACGTCTGCAGTTTGTTTAAAGCACTGAACTTACCATTATTAAGTCCCGCAATTTCATATTTCAATTAAAAATCCATAACTTAACTTTTCGCCATCATTGTTTTATGCAAAGTTGTCTGTGCCTCTCTACACGAATCAAACTGTCATCGTTATTGAAAGCTGGTCACGTAATGCTGTGTGTGTGGTGGTATGTGAAGATCGCCCTAGGAAGTTGTCTTTCTACCATGTGCTTTCTCTGTACAAGAGTCAAACTGTTACCGTTATTAAAGGCTAGCCACGTGGTGCTGTCTGGTGCTAACTGTGTGTAAATGTAGTGTGTGGTGGCATATGAAGGCTCCAGGATTAGTTCTTTCTCTACTCCAAGCCACACGAAAAACTGTTATTACTGAATGTTAGCCACGTGGTGCTGTGTGTGGCGTTGTGTGATGTTGTGTGTGGTGTTGTATTATGTCGCGGTGTGGATGCCGCCCCGGGAGGTTTCCACGCATCAGGTCTTGTGGCTTTTGGCCGGAATGACAGGTTGGGGCCGCTGTTTGTTGACCTTATGCACCCTGATAGTGTTCTGTTGGTGCGGTGGTGGTGGTGGCGGCGCGGCCGAGCAGGTGTGTCGCCTCCCGCTGGTAAGACAACGCTCGATCACTCCAGTTTAAGACATTTTTCTGATTTATTTATCTCTAAGACTTTTTCCACTCCTCACCTACGTTTCTTGATATTTTCCTTGATTTATTTCTCCTTAAGATATTTTTTCACTCTTCATCTGCTTTTCTTCATATTTTCCTTCCGATTCATTTCTCCCTTATATATTTTCCAATTCTGAACATTTTTTCCGACCTTGACTTCTTTCCCCAGCGCATTTTTTTTTTTTTCCTCTGGACATTTGGACATCCCCACCTTGCCTCATTCTCGTCCAGAAATTTTCACTTCTCTCTTATTTTCTCCCTCAAGACATTTTCCCTCCCTTCTTATTTATTTATCCAAAACAACAATGATAATATTGCTCTCTCGATCGTAACTCTCTAAAACTGGAGCGAGGTGTGTGTGTGTGTGTGTGTGTGTGTGTGTGTGTGTTTGTTTGTGTATGCGCGTGCTTCATGACCTTGACACTCAGACAGCACGCAGGAATCTTGATGACATTTCCATTGCAACCTTCAGTAGGGGAAAAAAACACATCTCATCGTCTTGGTGGGGCGTCCTTACTTGCGATCTTGTGTGTAAGGGACGGAGGCAACTGGTGCGCAGCCTGACTCAATGAACTATACTCTGAAACTACTACGCGCGTCCACTACCTCCACTACATTCAAAAGCCTGTAGTTGAAGTTTCACGGATATTTAAGTGTGTTTTTTTCTGGTTTTAGTGACAGATTAACACGATTTATTTATTATTAACCAGGGAAACACACTCGAGAACCCGACTAATTATCTCTGTGGCCCTTGAAAATAGTCGTGATGAGAGAGCAAAGTGTTTCAGAGTATGCCAATGAAGTGACGAGTGCTGAAGTCCATTGTTGCTAACACGTGGCAGTGGTAGCGGTGGTAGCGGCGGTGGTGGCGGCAGGTTTAGTTGTCCTACTGGTTCGCGGAGGCACAGGGGCATCCGAACCACTTTCACCTCCTTTGACCTGTGATGCAATCGGCGCCGAGATAAAGAAATATGGGGAGAATAGAAAAAAAGAGAACATTCCACTCCTACGTGTATTCTGGTGTGTGTGTTATCTGCGGAACAAAAGAGGGTGGGGCTGACACGTCTTATCTATTACCGTGTTTATTTTGTTGATTGTAAAAATGTGTGGGATATTTCACTATTGCATCTGTTCTGTGTTTCTGTTACTCAGACTGTGAAGGAAAGCTAATTGAGGGAGTGTACCATAATAGACGTAAATGTTACAGTGTTTATTTTGTAGACTGAAAACGCAGTGCGGCATTTCACTATTGCGTCTGTTCCTCTGTGTATCTCCTACTCAGACCGTGAAGGGAAGTTAAGTGAGAGCCTACGAGATAGCACATATAGACTTGGTACAGACTCATCAATAGGCAGTTTTAAAAGATGAGACAACGTGATAGATGAAGGACGATAGATGAAAACAGCCAGGCATGTCTTATACAGGGACTGCCACATGTAGGCCTGATGGCTTCTTGCAGCTTCCCTGATTTTCTCATGCAGTTTATGTTAGTCTAAGGACAGAAGTTAAGTGATGACTAATACACTCATTAAGTTAGGTTAGATTATGTAGGTGAGAGGGTAAAACATAGACAGATGATAGATGGGCTGGTTAAGTTAGGTTAGACTGGGTTAAGTTAGGTTAGACTGGGTTAAAGTCAGGTTTGTTGAGCGGTTATAGCTTTAATAGAGATGGTAGATGATCAGGTTAAAACAATAAGTGAAGGGGGGCAGCAATCTTCCCAGCAGGAGTCCAGCACCTTTTTAATTTGACAGAGACGCAGGCTGGCGGAGGGGGTTCTCTCTCTCTCTCTCTCTCTCTCTCTCTCTCTCTCTCTCTCTCTCTCTCTCTCTCTCTCTCTCTCTCTCTCTGTGTGTGTGTGTGTGTGTGTGTGTGTGTGTGTGTGTGTGTGTGTGTGTGTGTGTGTATTTGGACAACCGTTCACTCACA
This sequence comes from Scylla paramamosain, assembly GCF_035594125.1. Classification (NCBI taxonomy): domain Eukaryota; kingdom Metazoa; phylum Arthropoda; class Malacostraca; order Decapoda; family Portunidae; genus Scylla; species Scylla paramamosain. The sequence goes on from NC_087181.1 coordinate 10,629,368, forward strand.
TCGATATACTACATAGAAACACACACACACACACACACACACGAGCGCGCGCATTTCTAACATATACATCACAGTAACTCAACTAAGGAATGTTTGCCACGTAACTGTCAGAATGATCATTAAACTTTCACTAATACCTGTCCATCACATACAAAAAAAATCCTGCAGTTGTGTAGAACAGGTGTGTATAAATACGTGTGTGTGTGTGTGTGTGTGTGTGTGTGTGTGTGTGTGTGTGCTTGTGTGTCAATAACATAAGTGATCTGAGAAAGTCACTGGATCCTTATCACGTCGCCCCCGCCCCTTGGTGACAGCACCCGCTGATATGGCGCCCCGTGCAGAGGTGAAGGGTGGGGTGAGGGAGGGCGTGGCGGGCTGAGGGGAGGAGTGGCGGAGTAGCGGGGTGACGGAGGGCGGCGGTGAGAGAATGGCGAAGTAGTTTAATATAGGTCAGTAAAAAGCCATGTAGAGTGGACACCAGTCGAGAGAGAGAGAGAGAGAGAGAGAGAGAGAGAGAGAGAGAGAGAGAGAGAGAGAGAGAGAGAGAGAGAGAGAGAGGGGTTGGGAGGGGGGTAGGTATTAATATTTGACTAAGCCTATAATCCCTGCCAGCCTGGCTTTTCAGTGCTCTATAACCTCTCTCTCTCTCTCTCTCTCTCTCTCTCTCTCCTCTCTCTCTCTCTCTCTCTCTCTCTCTCTCTCTCTCTCTCTCTCTCTCTCACACACACACACACACACACACACACACACACACACACACACACTGTATAATGATAGTGAACAGGTCAGAGATGTTTGAGTGTAAGCGGTTCAGGGTTGGTGTGTACAAGGAAACATTGTGGGCTGATTAAGGCGACTATAGACGACAAATGACCTTTCATGTCAAGATAACCGGCGACACGACACGCAGGAAATGGAGGAGTGAGGGGAGGCCAGGCGAGGCGGGCGAGGCGGGCAAGTAGCACCTAAGTGAGTGGTAGGGCGTCAAGTGTCCGCTTCACCCAAGAGACCCGCGGCATATCAGGTGATCTTAAGCCCTCCAAATCCCCCAGTGTGCTTTGATCCCACGCCGCAGGAGGCCGGCCAGTGTAGCCAGACGGCACCACACCCTTCTGTTAAGCTACTGGGCCCTGTCTGGACTATTCTAGCAAGCACACACACACACACACACACACACACACACACAGATAGAGAGATAGATAGATGGATAGGTAGATAATGTAGTGCCTAACTTTTAAGCCACAAACCCAGTATGCGTATAAATATTGTCACAAATTCCATATGTGCCTCAATTTTAACACACAACCCACTCTGTCTAAATCTTAAGCAACAAACATCCTTCCTGCCCAAATCTTAACCGCACAAATCCATTCCCTATCAAAACTTTAACACTACTTCTCAAACTCTCCGCGCTCCAAACACTCCAAAGACTTTACTCCGTCACACCCTCAGAATGCAACACACGGCGCCCTTCAGCACCTTAATGATACGAATAAAGATAGCAGGACTCGGCCTATTAATTAATGTGTCGGGGTTGCTACAAGTGAAGGGGAAGAGGTGCCCCGCCCTGCCCTCTCACATGGAAAGGCTAGGCTGGGTGTAGGCGGGGTTGGTGAGGGTTAAGCTGAGATCCTGGAGTGTAACAGGCAAACGCACGTTCTCTCAGTACTAATCCCAAGACTCCTTGATCCTTGAACCTGTTGAAATACTGGACTTTCGTTCGTAATGTCCATCCCTCTCTCACCTTTCCTCCTCCTCTTCATCTGCGTTACTATCTCGCCTATTCTAATAGTAGTTAGTGTATGATAGTTGTACAAACAGCCTAGTAAGGACCTCAAGGTAGTATACCACAGTTTGTATATTCCTCCTCCTCCTCCTCCTCCTCCTCCTCCTCCGCCTTTCATCACTGCGTATGCACCATAAAGATTCCAGCATTTCATCCTTCCGTGAACATCCTCCGCTCCTTAACTTTTAACATTTCCACACTTGCTTTTTTTGCTTTTCCTTTCTTTTTTTTTTTTTCATGACACTCCATCCATTCATCCATCCATCCACTAATCACACCATCCATCTTTGTCCCTTTAAAACTCCCCTTTCACTCCCCAGACACACACACACACACTCGTCTCACTATAGTCATAACTAGATCTCATCGTTCTAATGCCTGTAATGATTATCCCACACGTTGTTATTATTATTTTTCCAGGTCATAATGAAAACGTAATTAGGGATGTAAAGGAGGAGAATTGTCTCTCTAATGTGTGTGTTGATTATGGAGTTTAAGTTTTGAGTACATTCAAATACTTAATGTCGTTAATAACATAATCATAATTTGACATCAAGAACAGCTGTACGTGAAATGAGACGGATAAAAACACCTGAATCAATAAAAAAAATAACGAGAGAGAGAGAGAGAGAGAGAGAGAGAGAGAGAGAGAGAGAGAGAGACGGAAGGAGGATTATAGCGCTCTCTCTCTCTCTCTCTCTCTCTCTCTCAGTCGCGACAGTATTGACCCTAAGCAGATAAAGAATTGTTGTGTGTGTGTGTGTGTGTGTGTGTGTGTGTGTGTGTGTGTGTGTGTGTGTGTGTGCTCACGCGCGCTCCCTGACCTTTCCGTGACAGCAAAAGGTCACGGCGGAAATACGTCAGGGGTGGTCACGGCTGTCTTCACCTGATCTGACCTCCGCTAGGACCTTCGGACGGCCGTGCTAACGAGGCGGTGGTCGTGGTAGGTCACCGGTGAGGTAGTGACACGTGGCCTTTCGCTTGGGGTGGTGATGGTGGTGGTAGTGGGTAGGGGTGTAAAAATAATTATCTCCGTTAGGGAAAGATTAAAACGAGGGATTTTCTTTTGTTCAATACTAATGCTGACGTTAATTTCCTCTGTTAGTGAATGATTGGAACGAGTGAGCAAAATTTTCTGTTCGTGAAAGAGTGAAGCCAGTAATACAATTTTTGTTCGAGTTCTAACACTAATAATAATCTACGTTAGGTAAAAAAATTAGACAAAGTAAATAATATAACTTCACTACTAATACTAGTCTACTACGTCACTATTAATACCTACTTCTATTACCCCTACGACTAATAACAACAACAATAATGATAATAATAATAATAATAATAATAATAATAATAATGATGATGATGGTAACTGTACTTCCACCACTACAACATCTAACGGTGATCTGACGTGGTGTTTTGTCTAGGCCATTGCTTTGTCTTGCCTTGTATGGCCACGGCAGCAAATACTACATTCCGGTCATATCGACTCTAGTTTTGTCCTGCTGATGATCTGTTGCTGTCCTCGCCCTGCCCCGCCGCACTCCACCTCACCTCACCCCACAGCACACCACCATCACCACCTCCATCACCAATTCACACCTCAGTGCAGTAATTAGGACGTATTAACTCCCCCTCCTCCTCCTCCTCTTCTTCCTCCTCTCTGTTGTTCTCTCCCACTTAGTTCCGTCAGTTTTCTCGTTATTTTACTTCCTTTTATACACTCAACAACGGGGAGGAAGACGACGAGGAGGAGGTGAGGTGGAGGAGGAGGAGGAAGAAGAGGATGAGGAGGAGGTGAACTTTCACGAAATTCTATAAAAAAGATACTTGCATACAATTCTTATGTATGAGAGAGAGAGAGAGAGAGAGAGAGAGAGGGAGAGAGAGAGACGCGCGGATCTCACAGACGTCTGACTCACCCCTGTTCCCCCTCCTCACCCCAACACACCCCGCTCCCACCCCCACAAGACACTCCTGACGTAGTAAATTAATCAACAAGCCTTATGCTACTGTACTGGACTCGAAGACACCTTTTATTGGAGGTTAGGTTAGGTTAAGATTCGGTTAATGGTTAGGTTAATGAATGAAGAGAAGAATTGTCTTGAGGGAAGAACGTCCGGGAGGGAAAATTATTATAAGGCTTCGAAGTGTCCTGTATAATAGCTAGGTTAGGTTAGTTAAAAGATAGTAAGGAATGAGGCAGATTTATCTAAGGAATATTCAAAATCATTCAGTAATACCACTCGTATCACGGTTACCATTTTGAAGAGAAACATTTAAGGTTGGGCATACGGTGTCAAGTATATTCCAAGTTCTTGGGTTGTCTTAGCGAGAAGTTAGGTAGAAAGTAACAATAAGGGGGCTGATAACAATAAATAATAATAGACAATAAATTTTCTCCAGGCAAAAGAAACAGAAAACAAAAAAGTGCCCCTGTGTAAATCTGGCAACCTTGAGCGTGAGGGCAGGTCACTTCCTCCTCTGTGTCACCTGAACCCTGACCCCTACGCCCTGCCCCGGTCATTCAATGTGTGACCTTAGAGCGAGCAGGACACTTGTCACTCCCTCCCTGACTTATCCTTTGGTGACAACCTATTGTGGTGACCGGCTATACTTCCTTCTTTAGGCTGGTGAGTAGACAAAAAATATTTACACGTAAATAGCCATGTAATATTCTGATTATATTACTGTCTTGTGATGTCTTATTTTGGCAGTGTTAGTGTAATTTTGGGGATAATTTTATATTACATCGCTGTCTTGATTCCTATTCTGATACTAACTTGAAAACACACACACACACACAGTCACGCGCCAATACCCACCACACGCCAAGAACACACACACACACCGTAGACAATCAAGTCACACATCACACACTGGAGGCACGCAACGCAACCACACATGCACCCTGCACCACAGTCTTCACCACCAGCCCGCTATGAGAGAGAGAGAGAGAGAGAGAGAGAGAGAGGGAGAGAGAGAGAGATGCAGTCTTCACACATTCGACCAGGGTAAAGTGACGCCTGATAGGAGCAGCAGCTTGTCGTTGTCCGAAACGTCTGATTCACCCAGAATAATGATTCCCAACCTTTCCTCTGTTATTTATCCCTCCAGTTCGATACAGTTCTATTTCTCGTTTATTCTCCACACAGACACGCTTAGTTTGTATAACTTTACATGGAATCAATAGAAAACACCTTTACTATTAGTCCTACAGAATTTACTTGCATATTAACAGATTCTTTCATGCATCTATTCCTTGTTTCATTTCTCCACGTTCCTTGCTCTTCCCAAAGCCATTTTTTCAAGTGTGGTCAGTCTTTTTCTTCCTTTCATAAAACAAAGGCTTTATAATCTTACCACGCTAAATATAATAGTTATTTTGTTACTTTCTGCCAAACGTCTAGAATATTTCATAGCTTAGGCTCACTCCTCCGTCTTCCGTGCATTAGCCACTTCTCTGCTCTCTCCTTTTCCTACTTATTTTTTTTGCGCATTCACTGTTGCTTATCTATGGTAGTGATAAACAGTGGAGGTGATGGAAGAGTCATGAGTTTTATGCTGTCTATTGACTGCGTGGTGCTTACGTTGTGCTGCATTTTTTTCCTCTGAGGAAGCCCGTGCAGCATTAGAAGTGCAGCATTGCCTGACGATCATTTCTTTTTTTGTTTCTTGTTTGGCCATATATTGTTTATCTTTTAATGCAATCTCCAGTGCCTGTATTATCTTTTATTGTTTTCTTTCTTGCCATGTGGATGTTTTTTTCATAAATGCACGCTTGTGTTCTCAGTAGCAAGTATTTCAGTACCACAGCAAGCAGCCTAGCCCTGGTGCACGCCTGAACAACATACAGCCTCAGCAAGCTACACACACACACACACACACACACACACACACACACACACAGAGAGAGAGAGAGAGAGAGAGAGAGAGAGAGAGAGAGAGAGAGAGAGAGAGAGAGAGAGAGAGAGAGAGAGAGAGAGAGAGAAAGCACAATGTGTGTTGAATGACGAGCATAAGGAAGGACACATCACCTAATTTAGACTACTATATAGATTGTGCAATGTGTGTTACGCAATTCTCCACACAACATTCAACCGCAGATAACAAACACACGTAGTACACAGGAGTTAGCTACAAAAAGGTGAGCGGTGTGTGTGTGGCGCACTAGAAAGTTGTTGTCACCCTATACCGTAATCCTCTACCTACTTCTATGTGTGTGTGTGTGTGTGTGTGTGTGTGTGTGTGTGTGAGGTGCCATTATACACGCCTACGATGGCAGTGTGTGTGTGTGTGTGTGTGTGTGTGTATACAGTGCTTCGCTCTGTCTCGTGGCCTTGCTCTGTTATTATCTTCTCTTCCTCCTCCTCCTTCCGCGCCAGACGGTAAGACTTCAAGCCTCTTCCGGCAACAAACTCACGGTTCACTTCTTACTTCCCCACCTCCATTAGTCACCCATCCAGCCACCCACTCAACCACATCCACACATCCACCCACCTACACCACTTACAGGCCCACCTGCTCATTCATCCACCCGTTTCCTATCCACTAACCCACCCACCTACGTTCACTCATCCATCATATCACCCACACTCACCAAACCATCCACCTACCAACCCATCCACAACCACATTCTTACACTAGTCCGTCCACTCATCCATCCACTGACTTCCCAACCTACTCACCCATTAATATTCATCCACCCAACCACTTAATCATCCATCCACTCATCTACTTACCTACACCAAACCCATCATCTAGATATCATCCATCCTATCACCCACACCCTCCACAATCCACCGACTACTACTACTACTTCTTATGTGTGTGTGAGTGTGGGTGTGGGTGTGTGTGTGTGGGGAGCCTTGTCTGGGCCGCACCGTGTGGGATTACTACTACTACTACTACAGGTGACCTGCTGCCCCTCCTTCCCTGGATGTGGCTGTAGAACAAGCAAAGGTGTTTCAGAGTGATTGGTAATTAAGGAAAGGTGTACCAAGTGGCAGTCAAACGGTTAAACCCCAATTATACAACTTTGTGACTCCGTCTCTGATCGGCGCCACACACACACACAGTGCAGTGAAGCGGGCGGGAGTGCATTGTTTTGGTGCACACACACACACACACTGGGCAGTGAAGCGGGTGGGAGTGCAGTGTCAACACCACCACATCACCCACACCACACCACCGGTACCCTTGGTGCCCCACCCCGCTCCGTTGAGCCCAGCCAAGACCAGCCCCGCCCCGGCGCTGCTTAGGTAACAAATTCCCGTCTCTCCCCGTCAATATTTAGCGTAATATCCAAGGTTTTCCAGATGTTTCTGGGTGTTTATCATAAACTTGAATGTGGAAGGGGAAGAGGAGGTAGTGGAGGGGAGAGGAGTGTGAGGAAGAGGGGAGAGGAGGAAGATGTATGGAGGATTGGTGGGAAAAAAAAAAAACGACCGGCTCTATACCACGATTTTTTTTTTCTATTAGTGAAGTTTGTATCGTTTTTTTTTATTCATAGAAAAGTAAAACAAGTTATAATATGTAAGAAGATCCCGTCTTGCTGTGTTACTGCTTCTCGTTAAAATAACACTTTCGTCATTTTATAAATTTTTATTTTTTTATTTTTTCTTATTTTGGTGTTTAATTTATAACTTAAAAAAAAACACAAGAAACGTATCTCAAGTAATAATATTCAATAATGTCTAGTCTAGTATTCGTATTTTGATATTTAAAATAAGTCTGTTACTTTATGTGAAAAAAAAAAAAATATATATATATATATATATATATATATATATATATATATATATATATATATATATATATATATATATATATATATATATATATATATATATATATATATATATATATATATATATATATATATATATATATATATATATATATATACACACACGAGGAGGAATTTTTATTTTATTTATCTGGAAAGTTTTTTTTATTCAGAATATGTTAGAATCTAGTCTGGCTGTGTTTTCTTTCTCGATATTATGATATTTTTATGGTGCCGTTCCTAAAAGTTAGATAGTTTTCTGGATTTTTTATTTTTTTTTTATATTACTGAGCCTGGAAATATTTTTATGTTTACGGCAGCAGTTAAAATATATGACAAGTCAGAAAAATGTAGTACATTACAGTATGGGCGTCTTCTTTCTTTTCGCGATTTTCAAAATTAATTGTGTAACGTAAATATAAGGGCCTAGACGAACACTTTCCCCCTCCCTGTCTCTGTATCATTATTTAACAAAACTTCCAGGTTTCTCCAGATTCAGACGTGAAGGAAAGCAGGAATTAACCACGAAAATATATAAATAATCCCCAAAATGCCTTAAATAAAGCCTAATAAACATGACGTCATCAAGGCTCTTCCTCTCCGTGTTTCCTCGTCAGTTATTCCCTCAATTTTTAGGGTTTTCCGGGCATTTCCGTGTGTGTGTGTGTGTGTGTGTGTGTGTGTGTGTTTTGCCTTTTTTGGGCCGCCGTATGTGGGATTGCAGGTCTGCTGGTATAGTGATAAACTACGACTACTACTATTACTACTACTACTACTACTTTTTTTCGTGTTTCTTCGTCTTCATTTGTTCATCTCCCCTTCCCCCCCACCTTCCCCCTCTCTCTCTCTCTCTCTCTCTCTCTCTCTCTCTCTCTCTCTCTCTCTCTAAGTGAATTAGTGGATGAAGGACGGATGTGCTAGTAGGTTGGTGTATGGATGCGTGGATGGGGGTGGGTAGCTAGATGAGTGGATTGACTGATTTGTGGAATTGTGTGAATGGGTTGGATGGGCGATTGGTGGATGAGTGGGTGGGGAGGTGTGTGGATGGATATTTGGTTGGGTGGATAGATGGGTGAGTAAATGTATGGATAAGTCAATGAGTGTGTGTATGGAAGGACGCGTGGATAAATGGATGGGTGGATGGAAGAATGAGTGAATGACTGGATAGATGGATGGATGGATGAATGGGCTGTAGGTAGGTGTGTGGGTGAATGAGGATGAATATTTATGTGGTGGATGGATGGATGGATGAGTGGATTGGGGGCGGGTTGAGTGGATGTGTGGATGTAGTGAAGTGGTGGTTGGCTTGGTGAACATTATATGACCTGAGTTCCATCCACCCCGGTACCAAGTAAAAAAAAAAAAAAAAAGTGGAGAATCTGGCATCATCATCACGCGTGACTCACTCAAACATTCAGATTCAAACATTCGATCTCTTTAAACCTACGTGGGCTCAAAAATAGTTCATAGTTTAGAGCTCCTGTGTAAATTGAAGATGCTATTTGCTGTATAGTCTAGAACAGTCTGTAAATGTCACGCCCTAACTCTCTCTGTTCTCTTCTCTCACTCTCTCTCTCTCTCTCTCCCTTCCCCTCCACCGCCACTGCCCCGTACACTCCCTGCTAATACCGTCAACTCCCCTCCCCTTCATCCTTCCCGCCCTCACCCCTCCCACACTGCACGCCCCCCCCCCTCCCCTTCCCTTCCTTCCTTTCTTCTGTAACCGCAGTTCTTTTTTTGTTCGTTTAATCTATGAGTCATTTCTAGTAACTACGTCGGACACGCGTACATACAGTTTCTCGTCGTTAGCCTAATGCAATGGAAGTTTTCTGTTAGGTTTGCTGAGGTTATTATTGGATTATATGCCTCGATTCTTGACCTGTTACGACTCCTCTCGCACGTCATAAGCCTCTTGGAAGTGACTTGTGAGGCTGCCCTGAGTCTTCCAATCTCTGCGGGCTAGAGGTATGCAAGTGTTAGCAAATCTATAATACGTAGAAGGCAAGTCATGTGGTACAATTTCCCATCGTTTAAGATAGCCATCATTCAATTTGAGTGTGCACTTTTTTGTTGATATTACAGATAATCTAATTTCTCCGGTCAAGGTAACATTGTGAAATAGAGATAAAAGTAATAATAATAATTTCACAGCTGCTATATACCGAACATACAAAAAATGAAAGGTTAAATGTATAAACCATTTGAAACCTTAGTAATACGTAGATAATGTCAATACTAGGTAGAAAGGACTAGATAACCTTTAGATATAAAAATAATAAAAGTTGGAGTAAATCCGAACGTATGTAGTGATGAATAGGAGAAAGGCTTTTAATTTTATGTCTTTAGGGGAAAAATGCTATGCTCTAGATAGCAAATAACTAAAAGAAGCAAACATGTCTCTTCTCCCTCCTCCTCCTCCTCCTTCATGTAAATCCTATTCCTTTATATTACTTCTTAAGACCTGCATCTAATCTTGTTGCTTTCCCTTTTAAATTATTCCACTCTATTGATATAAGGAGGCACCTGCAGCGACAGTCCCGTTAAAAAGGTTAAACTTGCCACAAAAAGCTTGGTCAAAGATGGCGCCTGGCACGGCCTTCTGACAAGCACGGCAGGTGGGTAACAGCTCCTCCCGAATTAACTTCATTTTCTGTCTCCATACTTCATTACACGGGTCGGGATTGCGCGTACTTATCCGTGAATACTTGATAGTTATTCCTAGCGGTGCAATAATGGTGTACATATTGTTTTTAGGGCATAGTATGAGGTGGAATGTGTGGTATGCCAGACAGCTGATCTCTCTGAATATTATGACGGGATGATGCAAGGATGCTGTCATGTTTTCTTCACTTTTAGGCTTCAGATTAACTGATGCCTCAGTGTGTGACTCCGGGGATCAGTCAGGGTGCCTTAGGGTTAATATAAGGTAAGAGTGTAAAGAGTAATGGGTGAAATAAGAGAGAAAGTTTGAAGGGAGAGAAGTGACAGGTCTCGGGTCAGTCGCCTCGGGGCAAGACTTTCTGGGTTTCACCAAATAACAGTCCGGGGACCTTGAAGAGGGAAGGTCAGGGTGTAGGCGAGCAGGGGACGTGTAGGTAAGGTGTGGCATGGGTCTTGGCAGGGACACACCCTTTTCATTACCATACACACACCCGTGTCTGTGAGGGTTAATGTGTGGGTTTTGTAATTAAGCAGCATTTCAGACCTGATTCTTTGAGTAATACTGAAGTAACAGCGTTTTCATGCAAAGGTTAGGTTAACCCATCTCGTTATCATAAACCCCATGTCTGTGAGTGTTGATAAGGTGTGGAGTTTGTAAGTAAGCATTATTGCAAACCTGATTCCTTCACTAGTCTAACCTTCCTGATCTCAATGGCACTAATACCAGCCTTTTGCCTCTTACCAGCAACATAACTTTAGCACAAGCTGCTCATGATTACCCCTAACCACTAGTTCCACAGGCCCCGAACTACACCTCCACAGGCCCTCTCGTGCACCCACAACTTCACACCCCCACTGTGACACCCACAAACACACCAGTCTCAGCATCCACATGGAAGAAACATTCACTTCTGGTGCCTCCCACAGAAACTCCTGAAACTCACCACCTCATCACTAACATCTTATATCACCACTCTCCCTAAGCCCAGCCATGGCAGTACGCTGCACACCTGCTATAATGTAGAGTCAAACACCTACAGCAGCATTCTGTCTCACACCACCCCACCACTGAGCCTGCTAGCAGATTCCTTACACAGACTAGTGCCCCAGGTTGAATTCCTCACAAACACATGCACTTCCGAAACATATGTCATCAAATTTTCTAGAGTGTTGTATAAGTCTATGGGGCATTTCAGATAAGTATTTTCCCTTCTAGCAGGCGTAGTACATCAGCGGCAAGGGCAAGATGTGTCATCTGTTGTTATTTCTGTAAACATTCTCTATGCTGCTGCTGATGAACCATAAGGGAAACAAACACTCGTGTGAAAACATGCTTGGTTTTCTCGTCACTTCTCTTCTGTATCTTTTTTTTTATTATCTATTTATTTATTTTTATTTTTTTCTCAATCAAAATCTCTTCTCCTTTTCCTCCATGCCAGCTTGACACAGTCCTGTGCACCTGTTCTACCTGATAGGAAAAAATGTTTGTTCAAAACAAGCCTCATGATAGTTGCAGTGCCAATCTCTGACTTCCCAAACTGTGCTGCCAGATTTAGACTAAAGTCAGCTCAGAATTCCAGATATTTTATAAATTCATTGTCATGAATAAACTCATGTAAAACATGTGTTGGGAGACTTTAGATGAGAATTGTGTTGCTGTCTTTCAACCTGTCAACCCACACTTCTAGATATAAATGAAGGCCATCCCAGAATTCTATATGTCTCATGGATGTGTTATTTTGTTCCAGGATGAAGATGGTTTACCTGCAAGAGAAAACCACCCAACCCTTGTAATTACAATTGAAAGATTGTAATTAACACAGTGCTGTGGGCTGGTCGGCTGCCAAAGACTGAATGTAGGATTAAGTTCATTACGAATTATTTTAAGTTTAGATTTTACTCGAACTAAAAAAAATAAAAATAAATAAAAAAAAGTGACTGAGTGCACGATGAAGTAAGCACACATGCCAAGAAGCAGACCCCAGGCAATGGTGTAGGTGAGCCAGGTAAGGTGTGGAACAGGAACGAGTAGAGGGAATACCTTGAGCATGGCAGAGTTCAAGACAGACGAGGGGAAGCTGCAGGAGGTGAGCTCCATCCTGAAGGCTGTCCTCACTTCCTTCGGGGGAGAGCTGCCCATGAGCCAGATTGACAGTAAGTGCCTTGCCTCTTTCAAGTCTATAATATTGCTTGACTTGGTCAAGATTTAGCTTATATTTGTTAGAGGCCAAGCAAGTACTGTTGCACAGTTCATATGTGGTAGCTGTAATGACTGTGTCCCATAGGTCATTTCACCAAGCTAGTACTATTATATATTCTAGTGTCACAATTTATACATGGTAATTGTAATGACCCAGTCTCTTAACTCATTTCACTAAGCCAGTACTGTTACATATTCTAGCATCACAGTTTATACATGATAGCTATAATGACTCAGTCCCATAGCTCATTTAACCATTGATGAAATTAAGGAGCTTTGTAGCAGCTTGAGAACATATAATAACTCTTTTTTGTCTCTCCATCTAACTTACCAAGATGGTAACTCCAAGAGAGAAAAATAATACACATTAAACTCCGTTTCTGGGCAAGTAGCTTAAAAGATATTAGTATGTGCTCACATGCTGCAACAGAACACACTTAGTCACCCCCATAACTCAAAACACTTCTCAAATTTTGGATAGATTTAGAAATTACAGCCACCTGTACTTGTGTATGTGTGTATCCACTCAGTCTTGTTTTGCAGGTGAGTACAGGACAGTGGTGGGAAGCAGCATCCCTTACAAGGAGCTCAAGCATGGGACACTTGCCAGCTTCCTGCAGTCCATCCCAAGTGTAAGTGTTAGTCATCCTTCCTCTTGTCTTGGTTCAGATTGTAATGGTAATAGTCCTGCCTGGTGTCGTGGTTCAGACTGTAGTGGTATTATTAACCCATCCTTATATAAATATGTTAGCCTATTTAGTTCACTATACATAAGCTTAGTGATTTCAATATTTGGTAGTTAAATACATTCTATTTCTTTGACACTTTGATTGGTGATGACAGTGTAAAATTTTGTCCCTCATTTGAGTAAAATTAAGTTCACAAACCCTTTGGAATTCATCTTTCTTTTTTACTATTATTTTGTTGGTTTATTTATTTATTTATTATTTTTATGCAGATTTTGAAGCTACAAAATCGAGGTGGACAGCTGGTGGTGACGGTGGTGAATGACGAGAACATCAACTTGATTCTACAGCAAGTGAAGCAGCAAAACAACTCCAAATGTAACAAGTCAGTCCAGAAGAAGAAGAGGGTGAGTGTATACAGCATGTTAAGTTTAATTTCATTCACATTTAGAAGGTCATAAAACAGAAGGTATTAGAAGAAGAAAGCCACAAGAGTGACATGTTACTAGTTACAAAGATTTCATCAGTCATCAGGAAAAGGAGACCTAGAAGTTGAAGAATAATTTCCTTTAGATGTTTCCCTTCCATTCTAACACTACACCTCATTCCAACAGTTTCATTCTTATGCATTACAGAACAGTACCACATTCATTCCCATGCATTACAGTGCATCATCTTATTCATTGCTTTCATTACCACACCACAAACACATTCATTCCCATGCATTGCAGTACATCACCGTATTCATTCTTTTCCACTACCACACCACAGCCTCACTCTCTTCTTGTGTTACAGTACACAGAATACACCACACGACAGCTCCACGCCAACCCCAATCCCCGGATACCTTCCATGCTCAACACACGCTGGCAGAATAACGCCAACTGGCAGCAGCAGCAGCACAGCGCCCCCTGGCAAGCCCCAACCATTCCCACTCGGCCAAAGTTCCATAGCCGGGGGAACTCACACCTCCAATGGCGTTCGCAGTGCCTCCAACAGCCACCTCCAGGCTTCCAGAGCAGTCCCCAACAGCCATCTCCAGGCTTCCAGAGCAGCCTGCAACAGCCACTTCCAGGCAACAAGGCTAACTCCGCCATTCGCACTGTCACCTTCCAGCTTCCCACCACTCAGGTTGCCACCAAGGACCTCAAGTCAGGAACCTCTTTGCAGGATGTGAGTGTTGCTGTCATTCTGTGCTGTCTTGCTTGGCTTTTCTGTTCCTTTTTCTTGTGATGTCAGGTTCTCTCTAGAATTAAATCTTTGGCAGGCTGTGTCTCTTGTTGTGTTAATACACTGTCTGTCTCTTTCTGATGCATATCTCCAGTTTTTTATACTTTCTTATACAAGATAAGCAATAAAACATAAACCTTGTATTTTACAGTATTACTATAAATAGACAAGTTTCATTTAATTCATAATGCTGAACTATACAATTAATAAACACAGGAGAGCCAGAAGACCAAAGCTCCAGCAGCTGAGAAGACTCCTTCTAAAAAGACGGTCAAACAGCAGCTGATAGAGGCCGTCAGGGAGCTGGAGGCTGAGCTGGGGAAGACAGGAGAGGATGGGATACAGCTTCAGTTTCGGACTGTCCCATGTGGCAAGAGGAAGGAGTGGTGCACTGTGATCATGGTTAGTCACACTCTTCACTTATTACTTTAACTCTTAATGACTGTATTCTTTCCTTCCCGACACTTCTCCCTCATTGGGGGGTGGATGTTTATCACAGTTCCTGCCAGCCAGCTCAGTGGTACACAGCTATTGACAATGTGACACCTGTTATTCACCTAAACTCAAAGTGCTGTGTTGTGTGACTTGGGCAATCACGTTCCTCCACCTTCTTTAATTTTCAGTCATGTGGATGAGATCTGAGGGTTGGTCCACAGTACATACCAGGTTGTTCTCTCTTATCTGTTTATGAACTTGTCATAACTTTAATATTTTCTTCCCTTTTCTCTTCATGTAGTTCCTCTTGTTGATGTATCTTATCCATGCTAAGTTATTGCTCTTTATGAACCTGTCTATTAACTTAATGCCACAACTTTGATACTTCAACCTTCTTCTCTTTGTGCAGTTCTTGTTGATGTGTCTTGTCTTCCTCAGATTGGAGAGATGCAAGTGAGCAGCTACCCTGACTTGATGAGCACCCAGGAGGAAGCTGAGGAGGCGGCATCTAAGAAGGCCCTGGAGGTCTTCCCACAACTGGCCAAGAAGAAACAGGTGGCACAGCTTCCCACCACTGGTGACAACACCACCTCTGTGTCCCGAGTCAAGCAGGTGAGGAGGGAAGGGAGGCTCAGGTTCTTCATTGCTTTTGTATTTACCAGTTCTTGTGTTAATAGGATCGAGTCAAGCTTGTAATGTCCCATTTTGATGCCAGATTATCTTGTTTTATTTAACTCTTAACTCTTAAACAGCAGGGTGTATTGTAACTTGGTCTCCACATACAGGGTAAAATAGAGTTTTCAGTATGAGATGTTACATGTCTACTTATTCCTGCATGATATGTTAGTAATAGAGACAGTGAAAATAAACTTGTATTTTCTTTATGTGAGCTGATGCAAAATCTATGATCAGAAAATGATGAAAAGATTTCTGGGCATAGTGACACACTGTGCTGCAGCAAGGCTCCATGTGGCAGGGAGATGTTCCTGGTGAAGAGAGGTTTATTTATATTGATTTTGCTTTTGTAGCCACATACACACAAGTTGCCCTCCTAACACAACTTGTTTTCCTTGAAATACAGTTCTTCCTATTTTTTCAAATGGCTACTATTCCATACATTGGTCTCTCTCTCTCTCTCTCTCTCTCTCTCTCTCTCTCTCTCTCTCTCTCTCTCTCTCTCTCTCTCTCTCTCTCTCTCTCTCTCTCTCTCTCTCTCTCTCTCTCTCTCTCTCTCTCTCTCTCTCTCTCTCTCTCTCTCTCTCTCTCTCTCTCTCTCTCTCTCTCTCTCTCTCTCTCTCTCTCTCTCTCTCTCTCTCTCTCTCTCTCTCTCTCTCTCTCTCTCTCTCTCTCTCTTATTCTTATGGTGTTTAATTTATTTCTTCTCCCCCCCTCCCTACCATGGCCTCCCTCCCTCCCCTCACAATTTCATGAAAACATAATAATAAATAAAGAAATAAAGAACTGCCTAGACAATCTCTGTCTCTGTCCATCCATCTGTCTGTCTGTCAACTGTCTAAACAATCTGTCTGTCTGTCTATCTGTCCATCTGTCCATCTGTCTTTGTCTGTCTGTCTGTCTGTTTCTTCCCTGGTGTGCCAAACCCATTGACCCATTCGTCATCTGTTTCCCTTATCTGTCTTGTCTTTTTCCCTCTGACCTCCTTCTGGAACCTTTTCCCAATATTTATAGTAAGAAAGACAATTTGAGGGGAGAGAGAGAGAGAGAGAGAGAGAGAGAGAGAGAGAGAGAGAGAGAGAGAGAGAGAGAGAGAGAGAGAGAGAGAGAGAGAGGAATGTTTAGAGTAGTTGGTTTGAAAAACGGGAAGAACTGTATTTCAAGGAAAAGGAGATGTGTTAGAAGGCAACTTGTGTGTATGTGGCTACAACAGCAAAAGCAATATGAATAAATAGAAAAGTGTGAAAGTACAAGATGGATAGGAAAAGGAGGATAAGAAGGAAAGAAGCATACAAGAAAGCTGATAGAGTAATAATAATAATAAATAATAATAAAAACAATAATAATAATAATAATAATAATCACACACACACACACACATACACACACACGAAGATCTCAAAGCTGCTATACTGTGGCATTTGTGGCAGAAAAGCACATAGAAAGCACCCATTCCACCCTGCGCATCACATGAGATGCCAGACACTTCCTCCATAGCTCCATAATCATGACTAAGATCTCTATCTCGGGGAAGAATCACTTGTCTCCCCAGTGATTTAGTTGCCACATGTCTCCAGAACATCTGAGAGGAAAATGAGACGTCTGAATTCTAAACTCTAGGCGCAAAAAATCATGCCTTAATAGATGATCATCGCCACAAACAAGCCGCCATGTCATGCCTAAATAGATGATCACTGCTCTTTAGGGGTTAATGTCCCATCTCTTTTTGCAAATCATAGTATTTTCTTTATCTTGCATTGTTCCATCATTGAGTAGCAAACCATCATATTATTCTTTATGTGTGTACATATTTTGTTATAGTGCAGCTGTGTAGGTAGTGAAGAATGCATAGCAGGAAGTAATGTGTATATTGATGTAACTTCCTCTGACAGCTTCTGAAGGAGAGGTCGCCCAACAAGCCGTTCTGGTGGGAGCCGCTGCGGGACATGTACTGTGAGGTGTACAAGGAGAAGCTGCCGAATGACTGGGTGACCAAACTCAAGGACTCCACCAACATTGGCCTGGTGTTTGATAATCCCTGCACCGACAAGTGGACTGTTGCACTAGCAGAGGAGGTGATATGCTTTGTAGAGACAGTCCATACTCTCTCTCTCTCTCTCTCTCTGCATATTCTTCATGTTCATTTCTTCAGTTATTGCAGTCTATTCCCAAAAAAATTGCTGAAGTTACTAATACAAACCTATAACTTAAACAGATTTTGAACTTTTAAAGCAAAGGATTATGTTTTCCAAAATGATTATTACTTTTCAAATCCTTCTCCTCTCTTGGCTGTCATCTGCCTTCTGTCTGAATATTTCCTTTATGTCCCAAGAGCACAGCATCCCGCAGCCAAACTCCTCAAAACACCACCAAGCCCCAGGACACTCCCACACCCCAGCAGCCGTCTCGTGGTTCATCCCCAAGGTGAGGCTCGAGCACCTGTAGGAAGTATTGTGTTCTACTCCAATATAGATTTGGAGAAGTGCTATTGGGAAAACTCTAGCCAGGTATAACAAAATGCATGACAAAAACAGAAAACTGGTTAATTGTTTTGACTGTACAGAAAAGTGCTAATCCTCAATTTAAATAGTGACAAAGTTTTGCATTTTCATCGATCAGGCTTATACCTGGTTACTTTTCTCAGCAGTACATATAGGACTCAAGGAGATGAAAATTGCATATGTTAGGCAAAGAATTGTCAAAATTATGACAGGTTATATCTTTAAATCTTTTGAATAGTGATGAGAGTAGGACACCTGCCATTTAGTAACCCTGTGTGATTTTACCTGGCAAAAGTAAACCTTGAGGTATAAATTTTTAACCATGCAATCATGTATTTTGCTGCCAGTGGTGTCTCAGAATTACACTGATTATTAAGCTTGAAGAATAGCTACATCCATCAAGTGGTTAATGACACCTAACCAACACACACACACATTTCTTTTCAGCCCACCAAATGAAAAGACAGAGGATGGTGACAACACTCAGCCACCAAAGAAGCTGCAGCTGCCGTCAATCAGCCTGCCCACCACACCCACCTGGGATGTCTTCGTCACCTGTGTGGAGGACAGCAATACTGTCAAGCTGCTATTAGTCGGGGAACATTATAGTGTATGTATATTTGTTGCAGTTGCTTGTCAGACAGCTCATTCTCTCGAGCTTCATGTTTTGCCCATCCAGCATTTATTTTATTCTATCACATTTTACTGGAGTTCAGGCATAGGGGTGTAGTAGGCTAGTCTGTGAGACGATCCTTTTCCACTGGGGTCCAACAGGGCTAAGAATGTGAATATGTGTATGAGTTTTGCCTGGGCCATGGTATATAGTTAGATGGACATGTTAGTGATATTTATTTATTTTATTTTATTTTATTTTTTTATTTATTTATTTATTTATTTATTTATTTATTTATTTATTTATCTATTTATTTATTTATTTATTTATTTATTTTTAATTAATTAATAAATTTTAATTAATTTATTTATTTACTTTTATTTATTTTTCATTTATTTATTTATTTTTTTATTTATTATTATTTTTTTTTCTTTTTATATCAGGAATCATTTACAAAGGTAAGCATGTGGCTGTTGATTCAGTATCTCCCTCATGTGCATCTGGTGTGTGCAGGGCATGCTGAGTGAGCTGCAGACAGAGATGGAGCTGCACTACATGGAGGACAAGAACTTGAAGCCAGTGAAGGAGCCAGTGGTGGGAGAGATCTATGTTGCCAGTCACGAGGAATCCTGGCACCGAGTGGAGCTGCTGGAGGTCATGGGTGAGTGATGTAGAGCTCCTGCTGGCTGGGTCAGGATGGATAATGGATGGTATTATTAGAAAAACATTAACCTGGTATAAGAAATGCATGAAAAAAAGTGAAGACTAGTGAACTGTATTGACAGCACAAATAATGTTAATCTTCAGGTAAGAAAAACTGAAACACACACACACACACACACACACACACACACACACACACACACACACACACACACACACACACACACACAGTTTTGCATTTTCATCACTCAAGCTTAAATAAGGTTAGAGTTTTCTCAGTGGTACATTTACAGAATCGCCTCCATTTGACCATAAGAGATGAAAGTCTATTGGTAAAAGTATGTAAAAATTATAGAATCATGTCTTTTTCACTCAACCAGATATAGTTATACATAAATTTACAGAATGTCTTTGTCTCTGTGCACTGCAATCTTCAGTTGCATTTGTATGTGTGTGTGTGTGTGTGTGTGTCTGTCTTTGTATGTACTCATGGAAGTGTTTTGATTCAGGTGATCAAGTTAAAGTGAAATTTGTGGATCACGGCGATGCTGAAGACATTCCTCTGTCGGACTTGCACTACCTTGAGGCAAAGTTTTTCTCCCTCCCACCACAGGTATGATCCTCCTCTTCCAGTCTTTGTGTATTACTTCCTGACTGCTGTCTTAGAGAGAGAGAGAGAGAGAGAGAGAGAGAGAGAGAGAGAGAGAGAGAGAGTGAAGCCGTTCTGCTCTATATATTCTTGGCACTTCAAATCTTACCCATAAAACTGAGGATGGCATTCAATTTTTAAGATTTCAATGCCTATCTTTACATATCTCAACACATTGTGACAGTTCTTTTTTTTATTTTACCTGCAGTGTATTTGTTTCAGTAGGCTTAATTTTGCCATTAATTGCTTAGTATTTTAGTACCAGTGATTTCTCAGCATTCAAACATTTTAATACCAAAGACTCACTGTTAGTATGGTTATACATTTCTACTCTGAGTCAAGTCTAAGTTCTCACTCCCAACCAGGCCCTGCAGTGCTGCCTGGCTGGCCTTGAGGACGCCCCAAAGGAGGCTGCCTTCCAAGCCCTCGTGGAGACTCTCCCCATGGGCAAGACACTGGTGGCCCGTGTCACTCGCCGCCAGGAGCCATACGCCATCGTGCTGTTTGACACATCCACCAGTGAGGACATCAACCTCAATGACAAGGTGTTTGAGTCCCTTGCCCAACACCTGGTGGAGCCATCACTGCCTCCCGTGAGTTACCACAACACTGTACCTTGATATGCCTACCATTCCCTCTTGTACCTGATTTTCATAGCCACTGCTGACAAATTTGGATGTGTGATTGGCTATGTTACTGACCTTGTTATTCCCTCTTGGCCTAATGTACACAGTCACTGATAATAAATTTGGATAAGTGATTGACTTTGTTGCTGACTTTGTTGCACGTACATATACTAAATCATAGAACTTAATGTGTCAGTTTTTTAGGTTGTGAATGTTACTTGTGTTATATTTGTGACAGGTTGGAGGGCTGGTCGAGGTGTACCTGACGCATGCTTCATCCAAAGGAACCCTGTATGTTCAAGTTGAATCAAAAACTTATAAGATATTGGAGGACATGCTCAAGATTGCTAAGAGTGAGTAGCATCTGAGTTTGTCCTGTGTATGGTTTGAACTTTTGTTTATAAAGCAACCATACACTAAGACACATGATACTTCTTTGATTTAATATTTTTTCCTACATTCTGGCCTCTTTTATTTCCTGTATTAGGGGCTACTGCAAGTATTTAATTAACACAACAAAACACATCTTTTCTGTACACATTTCACTTCATCCTTACAAAAAAGAAAAAAAAATAGTCATGTTCTTTTGAAGAAATTATTTCCCTTGGACACAAAACAGAAGCACACTCTAACTTATCTAGCTACACCCCTTCCTATTGTTACATTTCTCCTTCCCCACTCATTGCTACTAATAAGTATGCAAATAAAACAGCAGTGCCTTACAGTCCCTCCCCATCAACAGGACGCACTGAGGAGATGCTCGGAGAGAAGGTGCCGGTGGACCTAACTAAGCTGTACCTGGCACGCTTCAGCAAGGATGGGGAGTGGTACCGTGCAGCACCAAGAAGTGCAGTGGATCCCAATGGACAGGTAGGAGAAGATGTGTCACAGTTGAGTGTTACTTCCTACAGTGAGCTAAGATCAGGGGCAAGTGATAAGTGGTGCTGGAGAATCTTATAATGGAGTGAGTTTTGGGGTGTTGGTGAATTGTTAAGAGTGTAAAGCTTGTGTTTGGGTGGTGGGTATGAATTGTTTCCTGTGTAAGTAGGCCTGCGGCAAGGTTGTGATGTCCTTCAGTGTTTAATTTCGTGGAGCTGTAGGTTTAAACTTGCTTCTAGTCATGTGTTTGTATGTGGGTGTGTTTTAAGTAGGCAGAGCAGAAGAGCTGAATAGTGTGTGTTAAGAAGTGCAGGGAGCTGGTATAGAATTCAAATTTGCAATGATATACTTTATTCAAATTTAGCCATGATTATTCTAGAAGTCTTAGTTTATATTAGTATATCTTTCTGCAATTTGGCATGATGAATATTAAGCTGCATTTGTGTGTGTGTGTAAAATAATGCTTTATTTAATTCATAACTTAGGCATATGCATGGAATTGGCAGTTAAAGGAAAATGTGAAATCCCCTACTTATATTGTAAATATTATAATAGTTTAGGAAATGTTAATATGGTGTGTGAACATTGTGCTTGCCAGTGTGTGTGATGGACGTTAGATGATAAAGATTCTACTGCTTTATAAGCACAAACATTTACACTTAAGTGAAGGCAAGAGTGCAGTACAAGTGATTGGAAGGCAGCAGTGAGGAGAAATATGGGATGAAGCAGAAGCACTTTATTTCATGTATGTTTTGGCTGTTACCTTATTGAGAGAATGTACAGAGTGTATGTATAAGACACCTACCAGTCTGTACACTCTTAAGAGGCAGGAGCTGAAATGGGAATAAACCACTTCTGCTTTGTCCCGTTTCCTCTTACCACCACACTTACTTAGATACTTGAACAGCATGATGTTAACTTTCATTGAGCAAGCACGGTGGTGTCACACCCATCTCATCTTCCAACACCCGGTCTCCTGGTGGGTTGTTCTTTAAAACAACTAACATGACCACACCTTAACTAACAGGTCCTGATGATGTTTGTGGATTTTGGCAACTCTGAGAAAGTACCACTCAGCAACATAAGGGGTTTGCAGACTATGAGTCCCCTCCTAGCAAAAGTCCCTCACCAGGTAATGCTGTCAACAAACTTACATGTGCTACTTTGATGAATTTCAAGAAGGTTGAATAACAGTTTTTTTTTTGTGTGTGTTCTTTTTAGTAGTTTATTGAGTTTAAAAAGACAAACATCCCCATTTAACTTATCAAACAAAGTATCTGTCAAGTAGTAGTAGTTTAATTCCTCTTACCATCCTAAGTTTTACTTCTATATCTTTGTCACAATCATGCTCCCCTGTCCTTCATCAATAGATTTGGCTGCAATAGGGAAGTCCATTGATATCAAACTGCAATATGTATCACATCCAGACTTGTTTTTTTGCCTATCCAGCATTCACATCCTCATATCAGAGTAGGTCTTCTCACTTCCCTCACTCTGATCTTTACAGTCATCTATTCTGACACAGAGAATAAGGTGGCAACATTGGCCTAAGCTGGCACAGTGTGTACGAGGCAATGTCTCTCTACCACAGGAGGGACTGTATCAGAAAACACTACATAAATCAAATTTTCCATTGTTGTACCAAATTAGAAATATGCATGCTGTCTTAATAACATGTGGTGTGTGTGTATACCAGAGTAACACTGACAGAAGATAAACAGCACTGAGGACAATTTGCTTTCATATTGAGTGAATATTCCTTCATCCCTCTGTTGACTGGCAAATTGAAACATGGTTAAACTAACTAGGAGGAGGCAGTAGGCACTTGCTGAAACGATAATTACTCCCAGTGAGGTCTAAAGCACTGGATCAGGGGGTGCTGTGAACTTATCAATAAACCCAGCTGTGACCTCATTGAATGTTTCTCTTTGTGTCTCACAACATAAGGGGGCAGTCACAGCCTACCCTCTGAAGACAACTCTCTTCTCACAAAACTACAAGCACCTAATTACACACACACCCTTCACTCAAAATTCAAAATCATGGCGACTCTTACACCCATCTGGGGAGGGCACCACAAATGTCAGCAGGTTAGACTGCTTTTCTGGTATCGACCCTGAGTGTCTTAACACCCCCCCGTCAACTTTTTCTTCATTAATTGCAACATTCACAGTCTTAGATCTAATATTCAGTCTATAGAACATCACCTCTCCTTTAATAAACCTCATCTTCTTTTCCTCACTGAAACTCAGGTGTCTGAGGCAACTGACAGTAGTGCCTTTTCTGTCCCCACCTCATTTTCAGTCCAAAGCTGGATGTTGCGTATATGTGCGCAATGACTTAACCTGCTCTCATGCCCATGCTCTTGAATCTTCTGAGTTTTCCACCATCTGGCTATTACTACAGAGTCACCCTCAAACTAAATTTATCTGTGCTGTATACCTCTCACCTAACTCTTCTGACTATAAGAAATTCTTTGACTACTTAACTTCCAAAGTGGAGAACATTCTGACTCTCTTCCCTTTTACGGAGATCTCCATTCTAGGAGACTTCAGTGTTCACCATCAGCTTTGGCTTTCCTTTCCTTTCACTGATCATCCTGGTGAACTAGCCTTCAATTTTGCTATCCTCCATAATCTTGAGCAATTGGTGCAACATCCTACTTGTATTCCTGACCATCTTGGAGATATGCCCAATATTCTTGACCTTTTCTTAACCTCGAATCCTTCTGCTTATGCTGTTATCATCTCTTCTCCATTGGGCTCCACTGATCACAATCTTGTATCTGTATCTTGTCCTATCACTCCAATCCCCCCTCAGGACTAAGCGGAGGTGCCTGTGGCATTTTGCCTCTGCTAGTTGGGGGGACCTGAGGAGGTATTTTGGTGATTTTCCTTGGAATGACTACTGCTTCCATGACAGAGACCCATTCTCTGTGTGCCAAGCACATAACAGAGGTGATAGTGTCTGGTATGGAGGCGTTCATCCCTCGCTCATTTTCTTGACCTAAACCTTCCAAACCTTGGTTTAACACAGCCTGTTCTCATGCTATACATGATAGAGAGGTGGCCCACAAAAGGTACTTTAGCCTTCCAGCACCAGAATCTCATGCATTTTATATTTTTGCCCAGAACTATGCCAAGTCTGTTCTCCAACTAGCCAAAAATCTTTCATTAATAGAAAGTATCAAAATCTAACTGTTTCCCCTCATGACTTCTGGCATCTAGCCAAAAATATCTCCAATAACTTTGCTTCTTCATCTTTCCCTCCTTTATTTCAACCAGATGGCACCACTGCTATCACATCTATCTCTAAAGCTGAACTCTTCGCTCAGACCTTTGCTAAAAACTCTACCTTGGATGATTCAGGGCTTATTCCTCCCTCTCCTCCACCCTCTTGACTACTTCATGCTACCTATTAAAATTCTTTGCAATGATGTTTTTCATGCCCTTGTTGGCCTAAACCCTCAGAAGGCTTATGGACCTGATGGGGTTCCTCCTATTGTTCTCCAAAACTGCACCTCTGTGCTTGCACCTTGCCAAGTCAAACTCTTTCAGGTTTGTCTGTCAACATCTACTTTTCCTTCTTGCTGTCAGCATCTACTTTTCCTTCTTGCTGGAAGTTTGCCTACATTCAACCTGTTCCTAAAAAGGGTGACTGTTCTAATCCTCAAACTACCATCCTATTGCTTTAATTTCCTGCCTATCTAAAGTTAAAAAATCTTTAACAGGAAGATTCTTAAACATTAATCACTTCACGATCTTGTATCTGATTGCCAGTATGGGTGCCATCAAGGCTGCTCTACTGGTGATCTGGCTTTCCTTACCGAGTCTTGGTCATCCTCTTTTAGAGATTTTGGGGAAACTTTTGCTGTTGCCTTAGACATATCAAAAGCTTTTGATAGTCTGGCACAAAGCTTTGATTTCCTAACTACCCTCCTATGGCTTCTATCCTTCTCTCTGTAACTTCATCTCAAGTTTCCTTTCTGACCGTTCTATTGCTGCTGTGGTAGACAGTCACTGTTCTTCTCCTAAATCTATTAACAGTGGTGTTCCTCAAGGTTCTGTCCTATCACCCACTCTCTTCTTATTATTCATTAATGATCTTCCAAACCAAACTTCTTGTCCTATCCACTCCTATGCTGATGATACCACCCTGCACTTTTCCACGTCTTTTCACAGACGTCCAGCCCTTCAGGAAGTAAAGAGTTCACTGAGGTAAGCCACAAAATGTGTGACTTTCGATCTGTCTAAAATTTCTGATTGGGGCAGAGGAAACTTAGAATTGTTCAATGCCTCAAAAACTCAATTCCTCCATCTATCAAATCAACACAACCTTCCAGACAACTATCCCTTCTTCAGTGACACTCAACTGGCCCCCTCTTTTACACCAAACATCCTTCTTGGTTTGTCCTTTTCTTATAATCTAAACTGGAAATTTCACGTCTCATCTCTTAACTAAAACAGCTTCTATGAAGTTAGGCGTTCAGAGACGTCTCTGCTAATTTTTCTCAACACCCCCCCCCCAAGCTGCTAACTCTATACAAGGGCCTTATCCGTCTATGTATGGAGTATGGTTCACATGTCTGGGGGGGGGGGGGTTTCACTCATACTGCTCTTTTAGACAGGGTGGAATCAAAAGCTTTTTGTTTCATCAACTCGTCTCCTCTGACACTCTTCAGCCTCTTCCTCATCGCTGCGATGTTGCATCTCTAGCTGTCTTCTACCACTATTTTCATGCCAACTGCATGCCTCCCCTCCTCCCGCAGCCTCACTGCACAAGACTTCCTTCTTTCTCTCACCCCTATTATGTTCACCTCTCTCATGCAAGAGTTAACCAGTATTCTTAATCATTCATCCCCTTCTCTGGTAAACTCTGGAATTCCCTTTTTGCTTCTGTATTTCCACCTTCATATGAATTGAACTCCTTCAAGAGGGAGATTTCAAGACACTTATTCTTCAATTTTTGACAACCACTTCAGACCCTATTTGGGACCAGCATCTGTTTTTTTTTTCCTTGGCTGGTGTCACTCCTACATAGAAAAAAAATAAAGTAACCTTGGTTCTTGCATCAAGAGTTTCCCCTTGGTGTCTCTAATCCTCTTCTGTTGGTGTGCTGCTCACATATGCCTGTGATTTTTGTTAGTGGCTTTTATAAATGCTTCTAACATAACAAGTAGCTGTGTGGCAGGTGGTGGTGGTGCTGGTGGAAGGAAGATGATGAAATATGTGTTTTGTGAAGATATAAAGTTAAAGATTCTGTGGACTATGCATGTACTAGACTGAACTATGTTCCTGCATTCTGTTTTTCCTGGATGCCACCCAACTTGTATGGGAAATAGCTTGCTGTTCAGTGAAAATGTAATAACCCGAAGTCCACACTCACTAGAGTCACAGCCATGCTAACTTTTGATAAGCATGTGTGTGGGAATTGTAAGTGAATTGTACAAATTTATTAATAACAAAAGGAATTGTACAATGTTGTTGGTGTGCAGGCATTGCCGTGCTGCCTGGACAATGTCCCCAGCAACCCGGAGCTGAAGTGGACAACACAGGCATGTCAGCGACTCCTGGACTTGGCTTCCCCAGACACTCCACTACTGCTTAAGGTACCTTTCACCACTCATGGTTTGTCTGTAAAACAAATTATATTACATATTACATGTGTAGTAAGCATAAGTTAGGTGAGAATAGATACATTAGTAACATTTAATAATGATATTCAACTCGGGTATTTATAAAATTTATAGTCGTGTGGTCATTAAGGACATGAGTCCCTGTAGGAAATATGAAGATAAGTAACTATGTTGTGATTGAGAATTAGTGATGTACATTGTGTTTTGTGATGAAGATTGCCTAATGCTGGTTGTGCTGTGTGAAGACTGCCTAATGCTGGGCGTGTTTGCAGGTGGTGAGTGAGGGCACTGCCTCCCGGCCTCCCTCGGTGCAGCTGTTCAAGAGGCTGCTTCCGCAGAATGAGTTGGTGTCCATCAATGACACACTGAGCATCGACACCAAGCTCTTTGGGTTAGCCTACCTCTCTGTCCAGTCCTTTACTTAGGTTGCTGTGAAATAGTTGCACTTAAAATGTGGTCTTGTCATGTTATCCAGCACAGTTTTTTTTTCCTCCTTGAACTGTTTATTAGTTGAACTTTTTTTTTTTTTGTACCTTCTTTTAATTATGTTATAATTTCTTCACGGCAGTAGTGAAGGTGACTCCAACAACAACAGTGTGGAGAAAGAGGTGGTTCTGTCTCAGGTCAGATCACAACAGTCTTCCTGTGCCTCAGGTGTGATTGCTTACTATTGTGTTGTGTGTGGGCTGTGGAGGCAAGCGTCAGTCACCTTGACAGGGAAACTGCAACCTTTGTGCTCTTAAATAAGCCACTTATCTCATTTTATTTTGATCACTTTTCTTTTTGGTTTGTCTCGTAAACCAGCTGTTATGTTTTGTTTAAACAGATTTGTTTTGAGTAGCAAGTGCACTGCTTGTCAGAGATACATGCATTATATAATGTTGATCCATTATTGGCTCAGGGCATTACCACTTACACTCTGCTACATCCACCAGGTGCAAGTTCCCAGAGTTGTACCCCGTGCTCCCCAACAGTTGGACCAGACTCATTTCCCCCATGTTTTCCCTTGTCCCTCAATGATATTCCTGATGTTGGCTCCTTCTTTGATGTCTTTGTCACCTACGCCGCCAATCCATACCACTTTGCAGTAAGTGAGAGAGAGAGAGAGAGAGAGAGAGAGAGAGAGAGAGAGAGAGAGAGAGTAGTAGTAGTAGTAGTAGTAGTTTGTAAAAGGCTGTGGTGAGTGACTGTGGTTCATAAACATACTGTGGTGCTGTGGACTGTGTTGAGAGGGAGAGGAGAGGAGGGGAGGGGAAGGGAGAGGAGAGAGAGGTGGGTACATATTAAACATACATATAAGAGGCTGTGGTAAGAATGTGTGTTTCAAAGTGAGAGGCTGCAGTGAGTGTCCATTCACAGGTGCAACCGTGGAAGATGGCCAAGAAGTTTGAAGAGTTGAGTGAAAGCATGCAGAATTATTACCACAACAGTGCTAGCTTGAAGAAAGTGTCTGCCATTACAGTTGGCCAATACTGTGCACTCAAGCACACTGATGATATCTGGTACAGGTATGCATGGTGTCCAGGGTCCATACTGAAAATCAAAGCTCATCAATTCCCAGCATTACACAAGCCTTCAGTCTTGTATATAGATGTTATTGAGATCACTTTTTGAGACCATATAAAGGAGTGAATAAAATTTGTAGTTACATCGATAAAGAGTACATTGTTTTTCAGAGCTCAAGTAGAAGTGGTGACAAATTTGTCAGTGATTGGCATATTTGTTGACTTTGGGGACCGTTTTGTCACATCACTGGACAAAGTACAGCCCCTTATACCAGCCTTCTGCACCTTGCCATGCCTTGCCATCAGGGCAGAGTTGTCCGGTAAGTTATAAGCCAAATCAACACTTTTGGTTGCACCTCTGCTTAGGATGACTTCCTTGCTAACATTGAGAAATAGTCAAGGTTCCTTTCTACATAATGAATCAGGAGCTAACCATTCCCAGGTGTTGGTGATGCGAAGTGCTTCTTTTTGCAGGCATCAAAGCAGCTAACAAAGACTGGAGCCCTGAGGATGCATGCAGATTCAGAGAGCTGGTAGACCACAAGGACTTGGTATCTGTGGTGCACAGCAAGAATGTGATCAACACCAACACTTTATTCCTGTCACTGGTGCTCATAGACACTTCTGACAAGACTGTCGACAACTACATTAATGACATCCTTGTGGAGGAGCAGAGAGCTGTCGGTCTGTAGTTTGCCCCAGAGCATCAATATTAACAAATCTTCCATGCCTTTTTAAGATTTAGATTATCCTTGGGATGGTGCTAGCTAGAGCCCTGAGCTTGATGTGATAGTCCTGCTAAAGCTCAGAAGGAAATAGGAGAATCATAAAGAATGGAGAAACTATGGAAATATTTTTGTATTCTTAGAAAGAGATTTTCCTTGAGTCTGTCTTCTACTTACATGGAATAAAGTGGATGCAATGAGAATTGGCTGACTGAAGGATTGTAGTTGATTTATGTTTAAAGACTTTAAAGTTAACTTATGTTTTTTTTACAAGTAAAGTGAATGAGTTATTCTTTTAACATAGGGAGGGAGTCATGGAGTTAATGGCAGGTTATTATAGTAAAGGTTCTGAATCTCAAGGTGGCTGTCATTTACTAGTAGATGCTAGGAACTGTGTGAGACAGTTTTATTTCCTTGATGAAAATTACACATTCACTTTACTTTATTCAGCTAATTATGCAGTGGAGGGAAATCAGCATGTTGTTGTTGTTGTTGTTGTCACTGGTGGTGGAATTGGTGGTGATTACAAACTGGTTCCCTGAAACAGTCCTGCATTCCAGCAAATCTTTAATATTTGCTTCTAAGAGATTTTTGTGAGTTTGGATTGATTGTCTCGTTTTGCTCAATCTATGATTTCTTAATTTATTTAAACAATCACTGCACTTAACAAAAATTTACCAAGAATTACATACCAGCAGGGTTCCTCAATTCCACCTCTATGCATTACTTTCTACATTTTATATATCCTACTCCAGCCATTGTTCAAGTTATATTCCCAGAGCAGTTCCCACCTCAGTGCTATAAAGTTGTGTGACGTTAATTGTTCCTTGAGCACGAGGGCCCGGCAGACTGACTCCCATGCCTGCCACAGCCAGGCGTGGGTGAGTGAGTGGCTGTGTGGCGTACGTGCTGTAGTGCCAATGCCAGCGTGGGATTCCTACTGCCTCTGCATTTGCTTGAGCTTCATGTGCTGGAAAGCCATAACAAACATGTTAACATTTGAATTAAAGGAAAAAATGCAATAACCACAATATATAAAAAAAATCCACAAAAAATAGCAAAATGGAGTTATAATGTTAATCTCAAAATATTTCCACATGATATAGAATGCTTAACTTACCATGTATGTATTGTATACTAGTCAGTATTGACCAAATGTTCCCAGTATAACACTTACACAAGCAAAGAGTAGTAGTCAGTTTCCTTAGTTCTAACAATGTCTAGCGGATCATTTTTGTTTGGTATGATTGTCAAGATTATTTGCAGCAGTATTACAAGGCATTGTCTCAGGATGGCTTTTAACTTTTTTTGGTTTATGAAAACTTTTGCACTTGTTAAAGAGTAAACTTTTTAAAGGTTAAGATATGTTGTGCATTGTTCTGATCTGTGGACTATGTCTTCCCCCAACTTGAGGCCGGCCCTTCTTCCCTGTGGTTGCTATGAATGGAAGACGTCTTCCATTGTGGTTGGCAGCAATGGTGGTGTTTTATAATGAATTGCAGAAACCTAAACCACTAATTGGTTTGTTTCCTCAGGATCACATTATTTTCCAAAGCTCTAATGAAAACTGATTATTTTTTTTGTGGAATTTTATTTTTGTCACAATTTATATTTGTTTAAAGGATGAACAGTCTTGTGTATCTTATTAATATCTGGAATATTTCAGATATAACTGTTGGAAAATAAAAAAAAAAAAACTGTACTTGTTTCATTGATATAAATAGTAGATTAATAAAATGAGTATGATGGCTGTAGTAATACGAGGGAATAAAGTGTTAGAATGAGAACGGGGACATGATTTCAGCTCACAAAGACAAGAAATAAAAGGAGAATACTGTAGTTATGCCAGAGACGTTTTAGGAGCAGACATCAGAGACAAGTTGGTATCAATAACACAAGAGTAGGCCAATGTACATCTTCACGGTGGTTCCCTTAGCAGTGCAGTGATAGTGCTCCAGTGCAACTCAGTGAAGAGTTTATAAGAAGGTAATCAGACCAGCAGTGTTCCATGGAGTTGCTAAGAGCAGCACAGGATAAAAAGATGGATGCACAGATGAAAATTCGACTTAAATCTGGGATTCTTAACATTTCCCATTACTTCAGTAACCATGGCACATCAATTATTCACCTAAGGCCGTGTCATTTGTTCACTCCCAAGGGGTTAATTATCATCCTTGGTTGAGAATCACTAGCTTAGATGAATGTACAGATCAGGTAAAAAATAAAAAAACTTTGAAGATGGGGGCGTGAGTGAGGAGCCGCGATAAAACCTCTCAACAGAATATAAACTTGGGGTTGCTCTTTTCTATATTATTCTACTTTTTTTCTTAAGCACGAAAGTGGAGGTAAGCGCGAGTGAGGCACCAAGTCGCTAAAGTAGCCACAAAATCTCAACACAACGTACGTTCGGTGGTTGCTCAACTCAGTATTATTATTTTAGGATCTCCGCCATATTGCTCTACAGATAAATGAAACCATAAAATTTTGTCCGTTTAGGTTATCTCGGTCTACTAATATGGCACTCGGGCATTATAAATAAACGCCATGTTTTATCTAGCAATGATATTCACATACATATTAGTCGTTTAATATACAACCAAATAAAATAATTGATGGTAAATTTGTAGTTTAAGCCAATGTCCCCAATCTCTACCCACGGCCCACGGCGTTATTATTCATTTCCGACAAGTATTGTAATCATTAGAAATGATGTGAATAGTGAGAAGAACAAAATGAGGTAGGTTATTACCACGTAGTGTGTAATGGCTTAAACTATAATAAAACCCTAACCTAACCTAACCTAACCTAACAACTGAAGTTCAGGCAACAATACACCATTTATGTTTACCTGTGGACTTAGAAAAAGTTGAGAGCGCTGTGCATTCCCAGGCCTATTGTGGCGTTATTATTAATTTCCGAAAAGTAGTGTAATCATTAGAAATGATGTGAATAGTGAGAAGAACAAAATGAGGTAGGTTATTACCACGTAGTGTGTAATGGCTTAAACTATAATAAAACCTAATTGATTAATAATAAATAAATGAAAAACAAAACTGCATCATTTACCTGGTGGTGTTACGGTTCCCTTCACTTCTATCCACGTCACTGGTGGGAGGTGGTAGGGAAAGCCGTACGGTTGTGAAGGAACACTACACTTTACGCCTTGCTGTTTGAGGGAGACTGAGCCTTCACTCTTGGTTGGTTGGGCCTTGTGGTTCGCACTGACGAATCTTCCTCTCGTCTCGTGCCTCAGATTCGAGGCTGCTTCAGATTAGTTAATCAATTTACCTCGCTTGAAATATATAACAAACAGGTGTGTCTGAATCGCTACTAATATTGACATTAGCGAAGAAAGGAGGATATACATCAGTAACACTTCACGTCAAGCACTACAAAATACTGAAGACAGCAGCATTGAATAATATGGAAAAATGCAATGATGAAGAACGAATAATATACAACTACTGGATGAAGCAGAGAGGTACACGACACTCAACAAACAAACACTTCAACCAGCCGATCGATAATGATTTTAAAAGTCAAACACTGTAAGATATTGAATAGAGCAACACTGAAGAACAAAAAAAAAAAAAAAAAATGCACAGGTGAAGGACGAATATACGATGAAACAGAGAAGTACATACTCACTCAGACACGACACTGAACAAGCGAACACTAATTAGTCCATTATCAATAATCATTTAACTTCAAGACTCGCAAGTGAAAACTGTAACTCACTGTCAGCGAAAGTCAATAAATCAATAGACTCCACTTGCTTTTATGATAATGAGTTTGTTTTGACATTATCAGTGTGCATATCATTAAAAAAAAAAAAAAATATATATATATATATATATATATATGTTACAGTCAATACCTGAATCCAGACAATTTGTAAAGTGACTTATTTTTTCAGGCAATTTGTGAACTGCCTAACCTAACCTAACCTAACCTAACCTAACCTAACCTAACCTAACCTAACCTAACCAGGCAGTTCACAAATTGCCTGAAAAAATAAGTCACTTTACAAATTGTCTGGATTCAGGTATTGACTGTAACATATATATATATATATATATATATATATATATATATATATATATATATATATATATATATATATATATATATATATATATATATATATATATATATATATATATATATATATATATATATATATATATATATATATTTTTTTTTTTATGTAGGAAGGATACTGGCCAAGGGCAACAAAAATCTAATAAAAAAAATGCCCACTGAAATGCCATTCTCATAAAAGGGTCAAAGCAGTGGTCAAAAATTGGTGGATAAGTGTCTTGAAACCTCCCTCTTGAAGGAATTCAAGTCATAGGAAGGTGGAAATACAGAAGCAGGCAGGGAGTTCCAGAGTTTACCAGAGAAAGGGATGAATGATTGAGAATGCTGGTTAACTCTTGCATTAGAGAGGTGGACAGAATAGGGGTGAGAGAAAGAAGAAAGTCTTGTGCAGCGAGGCCACGGAAGGAGGGGAGGCATGCAGTTAGCAAGATCAGAAGAGCAGTTAGCATGAAAATAGCGGTAGAAGACAGCTAGATATGCAACACTGCGGCGGTGAGAGAGAGGCTGAAGATAGTCAGTTAGAGGAGAGGAGCTGATGAGACGAAAAGCTTTTGATTCCACCCTGTCTAGAAGAGCAGTATGAGTGGAACCCCCCCAGACATGTGAAGCATACTCCATACATGGACGGATAAGGCCCTTGTACAGAGTTAGCAACCGGGGGGGTGAGAAAAGCTGGCAAAGACGTCTCAGAACACCTAACTTCATAGAAGCTGTTTTAGCTAGAGATGAGATGTGAAGTTTCCAGTTCAGATTATAAGTAAAGAACAGACCGAGGATGTTCAGTGTAGAAGAGGGGGACAGTTGAGTGTCATTGAAGAAGAGGGGATAGTTGTCTGGAAGGTTGTGTCGAGTTGATAGATGGAGGAATTGAGTTTTTGAGGCATTGAACAATACCAAGTTTGCTCTGCCCCAATCAGAAATTTTAGAAAGATCAGAAGTCAGGCATTCTGTGGCTTCCCTGCGTGATATGTTTACCTCCTGAAGGGTTGGACGTCTATGAAAAGACGTGGAAAAGTGCAGGGTGGTATCATCAGCGTAGGAGTGGATAGGACAAGAAGTTTGGTTTAGAAGATCATTAATGAATAATAAGAAGAGAGTGGGTGACAGGACAGAACCCTGAGGAACACCACTGTTAATAGATTTAGGAGAAGAACAGTGACCGTCTACCACAGCAGCAATAGAACGGTCAGAAAGGAAACTTGAGATGAAGTTACAGAGAGAAGGATAGAAGTTGTAGGAGGGTAGTTTGGAAATCAAAGCTTTGTGCCAGACTCTATCAAAGGCTTTTGATATGTCCAAGGCAACAGCAAAAGTTTCCCCAAAATCTCTAAAAGAGGATGACCAAGACTCAGTAAGGAAAGCCAGAAGATCACCAGTAGAGCGGCCTTGACGGAACCCATACTGGCGATAAGATAGAAGGTTGTGAAGTGATAGATGTTTAAGAATCTTCCTGTTGAGGATAGATTCAAAAACTTTAGATAAGCAGGAAATTAAAGCAATAGGACGATAGTTTGAGGGATTAGAGCGGTCACCCTTTTTAGGAACAGGTTGAATGTAGGCAAACTTCCAGCAAGAAGGAAAGGTAGATGTTGACAGACGGAGCTGAAAGAGTTTGACTAGGCAAGGTACAAGCACGGAGGCACAGTTTCGGAGAACAATAGGAGGGACTGCATCATAAGCCTTCCGAGGGTTTAGGCCAGTGAGGGCATGGAAAACATCATTGCGAAGAATTTTAATACGTGGCATGAAGTAGTCAGAGGGTGGAGGAGAGGGAGGAACAAGCCCAGAATCGGCCAAGGTAGAGTTTTTAGCAAAGGTTTTAGCAAAGAGTTCAGCTTTAGAAATAGATGTGATAGCAGTGGTGCCATATGGTTGAAGTAGAGGAGGGAAAGAAGAAGAAACAAAGTTATTGGAGATATTTTTGGCTAGATGCCAGAAATCATGAGGGGAGTTAGATCTTGAAAGGTTTTGACATTTTCTGTTAATGAAGGAGTTTTTGGCTAGTTGGAGAACAGACTTGGCATGGTTCCGGGCAGAAATATAAAGTGCATGAGATTCTGGTGATGGAAGACTTAAGTACCTTTTGTGGGCCACCTCTCTATCATGTATAGCACGAGAACAAGCTGTGTTAAACCAAGGTTTAGAAGGTTTAGAACGAGAAAAAGAGTGAGGAATGTACGCCTCCATGCCAGACACTATCACCTCTGTTATGCGCTCAGCACACAAAGACGAGTCTCTGACACGGAAGCAGTAGTCATTCCAAGGAAAATCAGCAAAATACCTCCTCAGGTCCCCCCAACTAGCAGAGGCAAAACGCCAGAGGCACCTTCGCTTAGGGGGATCCTGAGGAGGAATTGGAGTGATAATAATGATAATAATAATATTATTATTTGATAATATAGTGCCCCTTGCAGCTCTCACCTCCCGTGGGAGGCACAGGGAGGTGTTGCTCTCTCACCTCCCGTGGGCAGCTCCGTCACCTATTGTGTGTTTGTTAGGCACACGTGGTGACGAAGCTCCATCACCACGTAGTGTTGTGTGCTTGTTAGGCACACGTGGCGATGGAGAGGATGCCCTTGAAGTTTCTTGTGAGTTCTGAGTGGGGTTTGAACCCCGGCGTCCCTCACTCAAAACTCCAAAGTCCATCACTCTACCCAAGACAAGATAAAGATATGAGATTGTGATCGGAGGAGCCCAACGGAGAAGAAAGGGTGACAGCATAAGCAGAAGGATTAGAGCTCAGGAAAAGGTCAAGAATGTTGGGCGTATCTCCAAGACGGTCAGGAATACGAGTAGGGTGTTGCACCAATTGCTCTAGGTCATGGGGGATAGCAAAGTTGTAGGCTAGTTCACCAGGATGGTCAGTGAAGGGAGAGGAAAGCCAAAGCTGGTGGTGAACATTGAAGTCTCCAAGAATGGAGATCTCTGCAAAAGGGAAGAGGGTCAGAATGTGCTCCACTTTGGAAGTTAAGTAGTCAAAGAATTTCTTATAGTCAGAGGAGTTAGGAGAGAGGTATACAGCACAGATAAATTTAGTATGAGAGTGACTCTGTAGTC
Source organism: Scylla paramamosain (assembly GCF_035594125.1). Lineage (NCBI taxonomy): Eukaryota > Metazoa > Arthropoda > Malacostraca > Decapoda > Portunidae > Scylla > Scylla paramamosain. The sequence goes on from NC_087181.1 coordinate 10,665,780, forward strand.
GTAGCCAGATGGTGGAAAACTCGGAAGATTCAAGAGCGTGGGCACGAGAGCAGGTTAAGTCATTGCGCACATAAACGCAGCATCCAGCTTTGGATCGAAAATGAGGATAGAGAAAGTAGGAGGGAACAGAAAAGGGGCTAGCCTCTCAGACACCTGAGTTTCAGTGAGGAAAAGAAGATGAGGTTTAGAAGAGGAGAGGTGGTGTTCTACAGATTGAAAATTAGATCTTAGACCGCGAATGTTGCAGAAGTTAATGAAGAAAAAGTTGAGGGGGGTGTCAAGACACTTAGAGTCGTCGACAGAAAGGCAGTCCGACCTGGGGACATTTATGGTCCCCTCCCCAAATGGGGACTCCGAGGCTGGTGTAGGAGTCGCCATGATGATTTTAAAATTTTTGAGTGAAGGGTGTGTGTTATTAGGTGCTTGTAGTTTTGTGTGGAGGAAGAGAGTTGTCTTTAGAGGGCAGGCTGTGACTGCCCCCTTGTGTTGTGAGACACGAAGGGAAACGTTCAGTGAGGTCACAGCTGGGTTTAATGA
>NC_087181.1:10671316-10681316 GCF_035594125.1 Scylla paramamosain
ACGAAAGGTGAAATTGCTTCGAGAACGAGAACGAGAACGAATCCTGTTCGTTCATACGGTAAAAACAAAAACAGGACAGACAGAACAGTGAAAGACTAAAGATCAGATTGCTTCATGAACAACAAGAACGAATCGCGTGTGTTGGTAAGGTCAAAACGGGGAGACATGATGGAAAAGAATAGTGAAAGACAAAAGATTAATAATTGCATCACGAACAGCGAGAACATTCCCGACATTTCCTGCGTGTTGTCAAAATAAAAAATAACCCTTGCGTGACTGAATAAGGGGAAAGTACGCTCAGCTGCATTACTCACGGACCGCTCCCCTCTCCACTCTATACGAAAATGAACCTCAAGGCGTCCTACAACACGTCGGGAATACAGATAAGTCCAACACTTTCCTCACACTTCCTGTCACGCTACACATTCCGGAAATAGTTACGCTACTCACTTAACTCCTTTCATTTTCTCCCGATCTTTAGCAACCAAGCAAGGAGGAGTCCCGTGCTCCCTCAAGATGGGAGTGAAAGGCAACAAAGGTGGCGGGAACTCCCAACAACAACTGATTATGGGCTCCTGTTCCGAAATGCTTCCGCGCCGCACGCCGACTGTTTCAAAATGCTCTAAATGCAGTTACACAGTTTTTAAGATGTTTTTACGGTTCTAACGCGAGATTAAAAAGATTTCTTCATTATTAACAGGAGAAACACTCTTGAGAAGTCGGCTTATCATCTCTGTAAGCCTTGAAAATAGTCATGGTGAAGTGACACAGGTTTTTAAGGATGTTTTTTTATGGTTCAAGTGTCAGATTAAAAAGATTTCTACATTATCAACAGGAGAAACACTCTTGAGAACTCGGCTTATCATCTCTGTAGCCTTTGAAAATAGTCGCGGTGAAATCACACGTGCTTTTTAAGGGTACTTTACGGTTTATTATCTTGAAAACGTCAATAACTCACGACGAGTACAGCTTAACTATAATTTCTCATGAAGACTATTTTCAAAGGCTATGGGAATGACTGATGTTTTTTTTTTTTTTCTACAACTGATGTAGGATACTTGAATACTTGCTAGACAATCATTGGAATCCTGAAAACACCTTTGAAAACCTTAATAACCTTCATCACATCCTTATGATAAAAATCTCATAAGGAATGTATTTTTGAAAGGGTTCTTATGGGTGTTTCTCCTCAATCAGTGTGCAGAATACTACAGTACTTGCTAAACAATCACCAGAATCCTGAAAACATCCTTGGAAACTTCAACAGCTTCCACTACAACTTGCAACACGCCGAAACGTTTCAGAATGCAGCCACCAGATTAGTAATTTTGGCACTTAATAATGGTACTAGTGTTTGTTATCATAAAAGCTTTATTAAACAGTGTAAAAATAGCGTCATTTGGGATACAGTAGCTTTGGTTTGTTTGACAGGAATTATACTAGTTAACAATAAAATGCGCAGGTACATAATTGTGATAGACTCTCTCTCTCTCTCTCTCTCTCTCTCTCTCTCTCTCTCTCTCTCTCTCTCTCTCTCTCTCTCTCTCTCTCTCTCTCTCTCTCTCTCTCTCTCTCTCTCTCTCTCTCTCTCTCTCTCTCTCTCTCTCTCTCTCTCTCTCTCTCTCTCTCTCTCTCTCTCTCTGGCTCTTTAATCTTACTATATTCTTATTCTTACTATATTATCACAAGCTCTTATCTCTACATTTCACAACTAAACTAATTAGGAACAGTTGTAGCGGCGGGTTTCAGTAAAGGTACAAGCAAAGCACACACAGCTCATGAAACCAACAGAACTAGCATCGCTTTAGAATGCAACGATTATGATAAGTCTGATACAGTTTTAAGGACCATATTGTGAACCACCTCTGCGCCGCACTTCCACTACATTCCAAAGCCTCTACTTGAAGTTACACTGTTTTTTAATGATTATTTTTTTATCGTTGTACTGGCAGGTTAATAAGTTTTCTATATTGTTAAGAGGAGAAACACTTTTGAATTATTGGCTAATCATCTCTGTGACCTTTGGAAACAGTCGTGGTGAGAGGGCAAAGCGTTTCAGAATACGGAATTAAATTTGATAAGAAAAGTTGAATTGCTCAAAACTAAAAATTATTTGCTAGCCTCCTTATCGCTCTCTCCTGGTTTCTTTGGTTCCTCATTGTCGACTTCATATTGGCTTTGGTTCTTGGCACTCTCCTCTATGGTACTTGGCACTTCGTCTTTTTCTTCTGCATGTTGTTGTTGTTGTTGTTGTTGTTGTTGTTGTTGTTGTTGTTGTTGTCGTGGTGTTTTCTCTTTCTCGTGCCGGCGTTGTGGTGAGTCTGCTTCCCCGTGCTGTTCTTGTTGCGTATCCACTTGGTCCGTGTTCCTCCTGTTGCATTTCCTCGTCCTCGAGGTGTTCTGGTGGTGCAGGCTGAGTCTCAGAACCTAAAAGTAATGAGGATGGTGACATTAACACTTCATCTGTGCTGCAGGATCCACTAGCGTCATTATGTTCACGGCAAGTGTTAACTGCTTCGCTGTCACTCTTTGGGAAAGGTTTAGGTCCTCCTGGCATCAGTGAGTCGTGGTATTGTGTCTGGTGGTGTGTAGTGGTGCAGGCTGAGTCTCAGAGTCTAAAAGTAATGAGGATGGTGACATTAACACTTCATCTGTGCTGCAGGATCCACTAGCGGTCATTATGTTCACGGCAAGTGTTAACTGTTTCGCTGTCACTCTTTGGGAAAGGTTCAGGTCCTCTTGGCATCAGTGAGTCGTGGTACCGTGTCTGGTGGTGTGTAGTGGTGTGTCAGGTGTACGTAAATTCGCGGATAAAGGCAATACAGGTACAGGTACAAGTACAGGTAGTAGAGGTACAGGTGAAGGAGGTGTGGTGTCCTTCGGCTCAATACAGACCTGGGCGATGGGTCGCCTGGCGCCCAGGTTGGCGCGGCCCCGCAGCTGTTCCTCCAGGTCCTGCACTGAGCGCTGGCGGCGACTCTTTTCCACCTTTGAGATCCTCCACCTGCTGGATGAGGGACTGCAACATGGCGTGCTGCTGCCGCTCTTTCTCTTTCCCCCTTTCGCGGAGTTCCTTCTGCTTTAAGGCCCGCACCCTCCTCCTCTCCTCCTCGGGATCAGGCAGCGGCCCCTCCTGCTCGTGGAGCTTGGGCTTCCGCACGCGGTCACGAGACTGTCTGGGGCGAGGGAGGGTGCTGCCTCTCCCCACTGGTACTGGTGTTGCTAGTGGTGCGGCAAGGGCGGGGTCCTGCAGGGGGGACTGTAAGGCAGGGACGCCACTCGCGGGGGCGTATGAGGCGCTGGCGTCACTGCAGGGCAGCATTTCCAGGGCTCTCTTCAAGAAGTCAGAATCCCACTCAGTAATGTCTGGCACGGGGTCTTGGAAACCCTGCCCTGCTGCCCCCAGGCTGAGCTGAGCCGGGTCAGCCTGAGTGAGGGAGGGCCACTCCTAGGTCAGGCACGCCCAGCGCCTGAGCTCCACCGTAGGCGTCAGGCAGCAGGGCACCCATTTGATGCTGCTGGCTTGAGGGATCAGCACCGTGGTACGTGTAGGAATCTTCTGCGGTGGGCACGTTGCAAGGGTACTGCTGACTTGGAGCTGCGGACTCGTCTTCTGGGGCGAAGTACGTCAGGTCAGGCACGGGGACCGGGCCCACTCCGTCTCTTTGAGGTGGGAACAGCTGATCGAACACTGGCCCACCACTGGCTGGGTTTTCATGGGGCATTTGAGGGAACAGTTGTGGGGGGACTGAGGGTTTTCCTTGGGGCGAGTATAGCTGAGGGGGAGCTGGGACATTGCCTAACAACCTCCCAGAGTAAGACGTGGGCTGGCACAGGTCATGGGAGGCTGGCCTGCCACCACTCAATACCTGTCCCGTGAATGGAGTCTGGGAGTACACCTGATGGGGTGCTGGCAAGTCACTCACACCCTGCCCTTGAAGCGCAGGGTAAGAGTATTGCTGCTCGGGGAGCGGGGCACCTTCTTGCAACTCCCCTGGAAGCATCTGGGTATCTGAGTACTGCAGAGAATACCCAGGATTCAAAGCCACTGTCCTCATCCGCCCCCTCTGCCTGCAGCGCGGGTGTGCGTGAGGCGCTCACGTCCTTGGTGGTGCGTCGCTTGTTGTATGACATGGCGGGGCGTATGAGGAGTGACTGGTGCTGGGACGCAAGGGAACCTGCCTTATATCAGTGTGGCCTGAGGATGTGGCCGTGTGTGTGTGTGTGTGTGTGTGCGTGTGTGTGTGTGTGTGTGTGTGTGTGTGTGTGTGTGTGTGTGTGTGTGTGTGTGTGTGTGTGTGTGTGTGTGTGTGTGTGTGTATGTGTGAGTAAGATGGACAGTTTCTCCTAAACTAACAAGTCCTAGTAATCAACATTATCTAATCTAACCTACCCTAACCTAAGTCATCATAACCTAATCTAACTCAACCTATAATACTCAACCTGACCTAACCTCACCCAGCCTAACAGACCCTAACCTAACAACTTACTAGGCTAACACCACCTAACAATCTTTCCTAACCCTAAAGCAGCACAAACTAACGTAACCCAACCAAACAAAGCCAACCTAACCTAACCTAACCTAACCCAACCTAACCTAACTAACCTCTTTCTAATCACTTTAATGAACCAACCCCACAAAACTCGTAGTCATTTATGAGACAGACAGAGAGAGAGAGAGAGAGGAGAGAAGAGAGAGAGAGAGAGAGAGAGAGAGAGAGAGAGAGAGGAGAGAGAGAGAGAGAGAGGCGGGGGGAACAGAAACACACACACACACACACACACACACACACACACACACACACACACACACACACACACACACACACACACACACACACACACACACACACACACACACACACCATGACCAGGAAAACAACGAAATACGAATACAACACTAACGCACGTCCTCACCAGATCATCGCCGAAATTAAACACTGACCTAAAAGAAAAAAAGGAAAAAAATAATAAAATCTGAAAAAGGAAGGAAAATAAATAAATAAAAATAACACCAACAACAAAACAATGATATATACATGAAGACTTGAGCAAGAAAATTCCCTTGAAGAACCCAAGTCTTCAAATACTACAGACACAGACAGACAGACGTACGTGAAGAAGACCCGTAAGGTGAGACAGTGAGTCACGCTTGAAAGAGAGTGATACAGATTCTATGACGGAGTGTGGGGAAGCAGGGGAAGGAAGCAGGCATGACAGAGGCAGGTGAGTGTACCTAGGTGCAACTCAGTGTGTCTTTGGTGATGCCGGTATATGACACTTTGCTATAGGGATTACTATTATTCATTTATTATTATTATATTTTTTAGATATCCAGTGGTTTAATTGCTTTGTGGTTAGTACTGGTAGAATACTTTACACCTGTCTTCTAACTACCATCTTTATGAGAACGTAAGAAAATAAAAGAAGCTGCAAGAAGCCATCAGGCCTACAAACATGTGGCAGTCCTTCAACCCACTGACTGCTAATGGTACGTGTCATTTTATTTTCAGCAACCCTGGGTAATTTTGCTCATCGAAAACTAAACTACAAATTCTAAAAAGCTTCACTAGGTAACCGATGACTATTGCTGCGCGTGAAGTCTTTCCAAATCCTCATCTAAATTTATACAAGACTATAATAAGAAGCTGAGAAGAACCAGTAGCAGTCAAAGGGTTAGTGAAGCATAATTACTACATATTTATCTATTTCCACCCTGTCATCCCTACCCATAAATTTGTTTAATCTTCTTTCAAAGCTCCCTAGTGCTCCCAGTGCTCCCCGTGCAGGTGGGGGGATTCAGGTCTTTACTAATGTGTGTTGCTGAATGCCGAAGGTACCTGGTTAATTCATTGCTTCCTGGTGAGCACAGGTAGAATATTTTGCACCTGTCTTCTAATTGTCTCTTTCAGGTTCAGGGTCTGACATCTTTAGTGGGCCTTTTTTTTTTTTCATTCATTGCTTTCTTATTGATTTTTTTTTTTTTTTTACCTTTTTTGTTGTTCTCTTAAAAGTAAAGCAAAATAAAGTACAACAGTAATTCTGCTCCTGGTCATCTCTCTCAGGTGTGAAATTTTGGGTTTTCAAGGTGGAAATGAATCGGTGTTGTAATCTCCTGGTAAAATAAAATAAAGTGTCATAATAATTCTACTCTTTCAAGATGAAAATGGATGGCTGTTGTATTCTTAAAGTAAAACAAAATAAAGTACTGAGATAATTCTAGTCTGGCCATCCCCCAAGGTGTGATAATTAAGATTTTCAAGGTGGATATGCAAAACAAAGTACTATAATAATTCTACTCTTTCAAGATGGAAGATTTCAAGATGCCTCGGCACTCAGTGGAAGGAGAAGCAAGAATAAGATGTCGAGTTCAGTCATTCAGTATTAGGAATTTCAATAATATTGGTAGCAGTTATTCATTTTGTAGTGAAGGAATATGTGTGGACTCTCTCTCTCTCTCTCTCTCTCTCTCTCTCTCTCTCTCTCTCTCTCTCTCTCGTCTCTCTCTCTCTCTCTCTCTCTCTCTCTCTCTCTCTCTCTCTCTCTCTCTCTCTCTCTCTCTCTCTCTCTCTCCCTTCCTCAATCCCTCCCTCCCTCACTCCCTCCCTCCTTCCCCTTCCCTCCCTCCTTCCCCTTCTCTCTCTCCTCTCTCTCTCTCTCTCTCTCTCTCTCTCTCTCTCTCCTCTCTCTCTCTCTCTCTCTCTTCTCTCTCTCTTCTCTCTCTCTCTCTCTCTCTCTTCTCTCTCCTTGTTTAGTTATTGTGGCCACATTCTTTTCAAATAAAAATCATAATAAATGAAACTTTTAAGTGATTAATAATTGGTCAAGTAAGTACATTTGCTCTTTTTCTTTATTTTATTTATTTTTTATAATAACCGACTAACTTATTTTTTTTCACATTAAAATACGTAAATACTGAGATAGGCAGCTACTGACACCACTAGAAGTTATGGAATCCGTGAAAGCATCAACAAAAAAAGAAGAAAAAAAAGATTCAAAAGAATAGATTTACCATTTCCTAACCAGTGTAATGCTTGGAAGTGCATGGATGGCATGATAAGACGTCTTAGGTTAGTAATTATGGAAAACGAAAAACATGACAAACAGCTGGAAAGAAAATGTTCAATGATAAAGTGCAATGAAAAATATTTCAGAATGGTTAATAATTAGGAAATAACATAGCAAATAGTTGGGAAATTATTAAGTGATACAGAAATGAATGAATGAAGTGCAAGGAAAAAATATCTCAAAGTGGTTAGTAATTGAGTAAAAAAAAAAAAAAGACAGCTGGAAAAGTGTTGAATGACTAAGAAATTAATGAATGAAGCACGGTTTTCCCCTTCCTCCTCCAGGCCCCGCCCCCATTGTCTTTTTCTCACCTCCATCTGAGCTTTCCCAGCCATTACTCAGTCAGTCAGTCAGTCACGCATTCCTTCCTCCTTCACTACTTCCTTGGCTGAACTCTCATGTGACTCAACATTACCTCAAGGTTTCCCCCCAATCATTCTGGCTCCGTCACATTCACCTGGCGGATTTTCTAGCATTCTTTCCTAGCTATTATTTATTTTACACAGAAAATTTACTACAGCCACTCATACTTTCTATCTAACGCACTCAAAGTTTCACCATTTTTCCCTTGAATTTTTTTTTCCTCCTTCCTTTCCTGCCTGTGTATTAAAAATTCATGGGACGAACTGTTGTCCAAAAGGTTAATAGACGTCGTTATTTGTCTCTTTCGTTGTGCCAGGGTTTGAATCTCAATCAGGTTGTTTTCCTTCTTCAGTGTGTTGCGGATGTGTACTAAGGATCGTATGTACCTGAGCTATTGTTCTAAGGATCGTTTTGCATACGTACACTCTTCCCTCTGTCTACCTCTGTCAGGGTTCGAATCTCAGTTAGGACACATTTTTTGTTTTTTTCGTCTTCAGATCATTTTCTTCGGTGTCTCTATGATTCCTCAGACAAGGGTATGGCAATATAACGCATTTCATTACCAATAAACATAATCCAAAGTCTCAGCTAAGAATTATTTTCAAAGTCCACACCACCACCACCACCACCACCACCACCACCACCACAAAGTGTTGTATTAACAGTAGAATTAAAACAGATAACAAAGCAGAATCGATATGGGTAGATATTAAGGAAGGATCACAGTCATTAATACTGGGAGTAGTGTACAGACCACCGACCAGTACAAAGGAAATTAACACCTCACTGTGGCAGGAATTAAGTAGAGCAGGCAGGTACAGTCAGGTATGTGTGGTAGGAGATTTTAATTTTAGGAAATATCTACTGGAGTCTGATGATGGGTAACAAGGAAGCAGAGGAATTTCTTAAGGTAATTCAGGAAAATTTTTTTAAACAGTTAGTCGTAGAACCCACAAGAGTGAATAATATTCTAGATTTAATTCTTATTAACAGGAAGGAAGCAGTCACGTAGGCAGAGGTTGGAGGATAGCTAGGTAACAGTGACCATAGGGAAATTAGGTACAATTTAGAATGGGAAGAAACTTTTAGAAGCAAAAACACTAGTAAAATACTTGACTTTATGAGAGCAGATTTTGAGGAATTAAAAAGGTACCTCCAAGGAGTGGACTGGCAACGGATGCAGGGAGAGGTAAGGTGAGAGAGATAAGGCAGGATGAGGGAGGTGAGGTGAGGTGCGAGAGTGTAGGACAAGAGGAAGGGGCGGAGGAGAGAAGGAGGGGGAGATAGGTGTGAGTATGTTGGAATGTCAGGTTATGCTGAAGTGAGAGAGGTGAGATCGAGTCGGGTAGATGACAGAGTGGAGAGGATGGTAGGGACCGAGATGAGGTGGTGAAGAAAATGTAGATGAATTGTATAAATATTTCGTAGATAAAGTTCATACAGGTCAGTTAGCAAATATCCCGTATAGGGCAATTAAGATCACAGAAAAATGACTAAATGGATGACTGCTAGGTAAAAATATTATATAAGGCGTAAGAGAAGTATATATAAGAGATTAAGGGCAGGTGAAGAAGTTTTAAGGTCACAATATAACTAATTAGTTAGAACAGTCAGGAAGTTAACGAGGAAAGCAAAGGGCAATTATGAACTAAAGGTAGCCAGCCAGGCGAAGACGGACCCCAAGGGATTTTATCAGGTATACAGGACGAAGAATAAGGATAATATAGGTCCATTAAAGGCAGCAGATGGGGAGCTGGTTAGTTCTGGGGAGGGGATTAGTAAAATTCTGAATGAGTAATTTTTAAACTCTCTTCACCCAGGAAAACATGCAGGATATGCCAGATAGTGAACATATGTTAGAGCATTAGAGCAGATGAGAATGAGAAGCTGACGGATATTTCCATAACTAGAGAGATAGTGGAACAGGAGATTGATAGGCTAAAAAAATTCAAGACATCAGGACCAGATGAAATATATCCTAGAGTACTTAAGGAATGCAAAGACGATTATTATTGAGCCGTTAGTTACTGTCTTTAGGAAATCACTTGAGTCAGGTGAGGTACCATTAATGTGGAGGCAGGCTAATGTAGTACCCATTTTTAAGAAAGGAGATAAAACTTTAGCGTCTAACTATAGACCTGTCAGCTTAACTTCAGTTGTAGGTAAAATATTAGAGTCAATAATAGCGAGGAACATTAGGGAACATTTAGACAAACATAACTTGATAAATCAGTCACAGCATGGCTTCACGAAGGGGAAGTCTTGCCTGATAAACTTGTTAAGTTTTTACAGTAAAGTGTACGAGGCAGCAGATAATGGAGATAATTATGATATCTTATATCTAGATTTTAGTAAAGCATTTAACAAGATACCTACCTCATCAAAGGCTCCTGAGAAAGGTTAGGGCACACGGGATGGATGGGAAGTTGTTAAGCTGGAAGAAGGTCATGGCTTAGCGACAGGCGACAGAGAGTTGTAACAAACGGGTCGAAATCCGAGTGGGGTCATGTAATTAGTGGGGTGCCACAGGGATCAGTATTAGGACAATTGTTATTTCTAATATATATCA
>NC_087181.1:10691316-10693816 GCF_035594125.1 Scylla paramamosain
CTACTACTGCTGCTGCTGCTGCTGCTGCTGCTACCACTACCATTACTACTACTACTACTACTACTACTACTACTGCAAAGATCTTCCTCCATTAGCAACGAACTGATGAGAGAGAGAGAGAGAGAGAGAGAGAGAGAGAGAGAGAGAGAGAGAGAGAGAGAGAGAGAGAGAGAGAGAGAGAGAGAGAGAGAGAGAAAACAAAGAAAACGGATGAGGATCTTAGGAGTGGACAGGCTGAGAAAGAGAGAGAGATAGAGAGATAGATTGAGAGAGAGAGAGAGAGAGAGAGAGAGAGAGAGAGAGAGAGAGAGAGAGAGAGGTGAGACTGATAATGGAAGTTAGTTTGGAGGACATCTTTTTCCTCTCTCTCTCTCTCTCTCTCTCTCTCTCTCTCTCTCTCTCTCTCTCTCTCTCTCTCTCTCTCTCTCTCTCTCTTTCTCTTTCTCTCTCTCTTTCCCTGGAAGCGATGATCAGTTAGCCTGACAACACGTGACGTTTAATCTGACTTATCTAATCCAACCACTTACTCCTGACGTGCTAGCAACAGTTGTAAATCATATTCTTGGTAATTTACTACGTGTGTGTGTGTGTGTGTGTGTGTGTGTGTGTGTGTGTGTGTGTGTGTGTGTGTGTGTAGGATGTAGATCTTTTCTCCACGTAAGACTCACACTACTACTACTACTACTACTCCTACTCCTACTATTACTACTACTACTACTACTACTACTAGACTCTCTCTCTCTCTCTCTCTCTCTCTCTCTCTCTCTCTCTCTCTCTCTCTCTCTCTCTCTCTTTCTCTCAACAAAGCGTACTCATCTTTAATTGCGGCCATAAATTATCCTCCAAGTGGTAGAATAGCGCTATAATTCATCCTATCTCTCCAGTTAACATTGGCCGAGTGATACCAACACCTTTACGACTCCCTGGCGGGGTCGTGGCAGGGTCGCTTTTGGGTCGTGCTGGTGACGGAATGCCAGTGTGCAGCAGCGCCGTAGTGCGAGGGAAGGAGGGAGGAGATGAAGACGAGAGGTAAGAAACTTTTATTTACACGGCGATGCTGGTTCCTCGGCGCTGATTATGCGAAATTTGCACGACTGAGAATGCTAAGTTTGCATAGCACGCTCACTTAACTGGCCTCCGCGCGCGTCCCAATGCCTGCCTCCCGCCGCCGACTAGGGGACACCAGATGACGCCGCCCTCCTCGTAGCCGTCACTGGCCGCGGCCCCAGCTGCACCTCCCGGCACTCCGCCTCCCTCCAGATCCTCGCAGACGTCCGTAGTGTGTCATTTTCTCGTTAAATAAGTGGAAATGAGCGTAGTAAACCTGCAGCATCCAGAGTGGGACGAGGGCGAGGTAAGAAACCGCGACCAATGAGGGCGCGGCTCGGCGCAAGGGGGCGGAGCCAGCAGTCTCTCAACGCTGCCAACACTACATTCATTGTATTTGCCAGCTGGCCGCCAGGGAGTGAGCATACGCGCAATCTCGAGGGGCACGCTGTGATTTGCTGTGTCTGGCCGGGCGCCGTGAAAGCCTGCGTGCCTTCGCCGTGTGCTGGGGGACGCGGCCGCGAGTGACATGTGTGCGGGAGTGCGCCGCGGGGCGTGACGTGCCGGGCGTCGGGGCGGGCACAGCCAGGAGGCGATGTTGGTGGGAGGGCAGGCGTGAGGCTGAACCACTGGGTCGGTGGGCCGCCCTCAGATGCTCAGATAACAGCGGCTCCAGCATGGCGGGGCCCACCACCAACGCACTCCTGTGGGTGACTGTGGGCGTGTGGGTGTGGGTGGCCTGCTGGGAACAAGTGTGGGCGGACTACCCCGTGCTGATGTCGCAGGAGCACCCCGGGGGCCCGCTGCGGTGCGAGCCCATTCGCATCGCCGCCTGCAGGGACATGGGCTATAACCTCACCTCCATGCCCAACCTGGTGGGCACCGAGCTGCAGAAAGACGCCGAGTCTCGCCTCAACTCCTTCAATCCGCTCATCCAATACGGCTGCTCCTCCCAGCTGCAGTTCTTCCTGTGCTCCATCTACACGCCCATGTGCACCACGCAAGTGCCTACGCCCATCGGCCCGTGCCGCGACCTGTGCCACACGGTGCGCGACAGGTGCGCGCCCGTCATGGCCGAGCTGGGCTACCCGTGGCCCGCCTTCCTCAACTGCTCCAGGTTCCCGCCGGAGAACAACGAACAGTATATGTGCATGGAGGGGCCCGGCGAGAAGATGCCGCCCTTCTCCCCGCCCACCACCTCCCCGCGCCCGCAGCCGCCCAGGCGCTGCAGCCAGTACGCCCACGCACACAAGTACCGCTACGTAAACGCCACGGGGACGTGCGCGCCTCTGTGCCAGGTGAACATCTCCTTCAGCACCAATGACAAGTACTTCGCCGGGGTATGGATGGCCATCTGGGCCGTGGCGTGTTTCGCCGTCACGCTCTTCACAGTGCTATCCTTCCTGCTGGATGCCGCCGCCTTCAGGTACCCGGAGCGCGCCGCCGTGCACCT
>NC_087181.1:10696316-10701316 GCF_035594125.1 Scylla paramamosain
CAAAGACGCCGACAACCGTAGTTAGGAACCGCAGCAAATTCTCTCTCTCTCTCTCTCCTCTCTCTCTCTCATCTCTCTCTCTCTCTCTCGTCTCTCTCTCTTCTCTCCTCTCTCTCTCTCTCTCTCTCTCTCTCTCTTACATAGATACACACACTCACACACACCAGACGCAACATGGACAACAAAGACCATTGCCATCTCCAACCTTTCTTAACCAAATCTAACCAAACGTTGAGAAAAGTTCCACCCCTCGTTACCATTAATAAAACTTTCCGGACTTCGCATCCCTCGTAATGGTGAAAGTATCGTGGTGCTTGTGCCTGCTGGCGGCGGCGGTGGCGATGACGGCGGGGACGGGGATCAGTGCGCACCGTGAGGCAACCCTTGAGACCGCCGCGGAGTCTGACGCTGTTGGTCGCACCCCTCACAGCCACTCCGCGCACTCCACTCACTTCGCGCACTCCACCAGCAAGGACAAGGCACGTAAGGACTCCAAAAGCAAGACCACAGCGGCGGAGACTTCACTAGGAGGGACAAGACAAGGCGCCGCAGTCACTCCAGGGTGGAGGAGGGCCTTGAGAGTCCCTGAAGGGCACACTGCAGAGGTCCCCTGCTCACCGCCTTCCCGACACTGCTGAGGGAGCCGCAAGTCTCCTCCCCCGCTGGTAATCAGGAGGAAAATTTCTCTGTTGTGGCGGAACCGAACACCATCATCCGCTGCCGAGGCGGAAAGAGCACCGTCCCCCGCTGCGGACGGAGTATTATTACCGCCTGCTGCCGAGGTGGCGGATAGAGCACGGCCGCCCCGTGCTGAGCGAGAAATTGGACGTGGATCAGGCGCCACTCCGCAGCCACCTGCCTCAGTCTGAACCAGAGAGGAGGCGGTGGGTTCAGAAGTCGTTACGCCTCTGACAGAAATCGGTCCAGGAGTGAAGGCAGCCAAGGAAATAGGTTCGTGGCAAAAAGGAACCAGAAAAATCGCTACGGTTCTGACAGGAACCGGTTCAGGAACGAAGAGAACCAAAGAAATCGCTACGGTTCGGACAGAAATCGGTACAGTACTGCCGAGAACCGGAAAAGTCCCTCGTGGTCCTGACAGAAACAGAGTCACTCCTGGGGAAGGCAGCCGCCGCTCAGCCCCTGGCGGCGGGAACACTGATCGCTTCCCCACACAGGCCAGCAGATACAGTCCTGCGTCTCGCTACAATCCGTTGGGAGACAGAAGCCACCCCAGTACTGACACTCGCCGCTTCACCCCTGCGGCACGACCTGGCGAGGGCTCTAATCGGGGCAGGGTTGACTCCGAGCCTGCGTGGCTGGCGTGGTACAACACACTCCCCTGGCGGCAGGAGATGCTGAGCCAGTACGGGGAGAGTCAGCGGCCCTCGCGCTCGTCCTTTGGCCTGTGACTCCCATGGCGGCGTGCGTGTGTGTGAGCCCCGTGTGGTGCCTCCATGGTGGCTGGCGGCTGGCTGGGTCTTGTTCATGTTACTTTGATATCTTTACTACTACTACTATTACTACTACTGCTACCACTACTACTACTACTACTATTACTATTACTATTACTACTACTACTACTACGAAGAGAGAGAGAGAGAGAGAGAGAGAGAGAGAGAGAGAGAGAGAGAGAGAGAGAAACAAAGCAGGGAATGATAATATAACACGAAGGAAGAGAAGGAAGAAGAGGCTGGACGGATACAATGGAAGGGAAGACAAGGAACAAGAGGAGGAGGAGGAGGAGGATGCATGGCTGGGTATAGACGTCGCAACGTTGACCACACAATAAATCTTAGACGCTCATGAATTTTACATCAGTGGTTCGTTGGAGCGCCGTTCGTACCGCTGCGTTACTGGTTCGAAGCTTCAATGCAAGGCTTCGGTTGAGTTTGTGCAGAAAGGAAGCTTGTGATAGTAGAGAAGGGAGTGTGTGTGTTATTTGAGTAAGGTAGGGAAAGGAAGAGTTGTGATTGAAGAGAAAGAAAGAAAGGTGTTTTTGAGTATGTTTGAGAAAGGAAGGGTTGTATTTATAGAAAAGGGAAAGAAAGGTGTTTGCTGTTATTTGAGTACAGTTGGGAAAGGAATGGTTGTGATTGTAGAGAAGAAAAGAAAGATGTGCTTTTGTTCTTTCCATTAGAGTAAGAAGGGTCGTGAGAGTAGAAAAGGAAAAGAAAGGTGCGTGTTTGTTTAGTTATTGCAGTAAGAAGGGATGTGATTTTACAGAATGAAAGGGAAGGTTTGTTTGCGTTGTTGTTAGAGTACGGTTGAAAAAAGTTGTTTGCGTTGGAAAGAAAGAAGAAAGGTAGATAGATTTGTGTCTGTAGGGCAAGGGAAAGGTTTGTTGTGTTATTTAGACTCCTGTTGAAAAGAAATATTTGCGTTGGGGAAAAAATTAGGAAAAGTGAGTTTGTGTTTATAGAGAAAGAAAGGATAAAAAATTTGTTTTCTTATAAAGGAAGCAAAGACTTGTTGATTTGCAGGAGAAGAAAATAACATGGTAATTATGTGAAGTGGAGAGGGGGAATTGTGTGTTCTTGCATTTGTTTCGTCTGAATGCAAAATATTGTTTGCAAGGGAAAGGAAATATTGTCTGGAGGAGGTACAGACAATAGAACAATAAATAAAGAAATAGAAAAACAGTGGAAGAAAGGGAAAACATGTTCGTACACACACACACACACACACACACCGGATATAATAATTCATCTGGCAATAGCGCTCTCTCTCTCTCTCTCTCTCTCTCTCTCTCTCTCTCTCTCTCTCTCTCTCTCTCTCTCTCTCTCTCTCTCTCTCTCTCTCTGAGGAATAATTTCTTACCTGCATATTGAAGAGAACGCACCTGATTCTATTAATTGTTATTTGTAGGGAAAGTGTGTGTGTGTGTGTGTGTGTGTGTGTGTGTGTGTGTGTGTGTGTGTGTGTGTGTGTGTGTGTGTGTGTGTGTGTTTAGTAATCCAGCAACGAAGGACACGTAGTTGGGTAAAAATACAAGAGAAGAAGCGTGATTGAAATAATTAATGAAAAGGAGGCACACATAGATGAAGTGATAATATTGTGGTGGTTGTGGTGGTGGTGGTGGTAGTAGTAGTAGTAGTAGTAGTAGTAGTAGTAGTAGTAGTAGTAGTAGTAGTAGTAGTAGTAGAAATTAAGTTATAATTGTATTAGTAGTAGTACATGTAGTATTAAAACAACATCATCAACAACAACAATAATAATAATAATGATAACAATCCTACATACGAGTTGCTTATAAAACTTTACGTAAACTATCTCTCTCTCTCTCTCTCTCTCTCTCTCTCTCTCTCTCTCTCTCTCTCTCTCTCTCTCTCTCTCTCTCTCTCTCTCTCTCTCTCTCTTTTACAATATAGTCCCACATATTTTTTCCCTTCACTTATTCGTATGCAAGTCCTTGTGTGTGTGTGTGTGTGTGTGTGTGTGTGTGTGTGTGTGTGTGTGTGTGTGTGTGTGTGTGTGTGTACCACCTCTCTCTCTCTCTCTCTCTCTCTCTCTCTCTCTCTCTCTCTCTCTCTCTCTCTCTCTCTCTCTCTCTCTCTCTCTTTTTAATTGGCCAATAGAAAGGCAGAGTGTTGATTTATCGGTACATGATTGGCTGTGGTGGTCAGGTGGCCTTGTCATGGGAACCTGTGCCTTCATTGATGGGAAGAGTTATGGGAACCAATGGGAGGGTATATTAGGAAGGGATGGGACACGTGCTGACTTTAAGAGGTGGGAAAGGACGGGAAAGAGTTAGTGATGGTAAAGGGTAATAGTTAGTGATGGGATGCTAGTTAACCTTTAAGAGTGATGGGAAAGAGTGGGAGAAAATGATGGGGGATTAGTTGAGGTTTGAGAGTGAAGGGAAGTAAAGGGAAAGA
Source organism: Scylla paramamosain (assembly GCF_035594125.1). Classification (NCBI taxonomy): domain Eukaryota; kingdom Metazoa; phylum Arthropoda; class Malacostraca; order Decapoda; family Portunidae; genus Scylla; species Scylla paramamosain. The sequence continues at coordinate 10,700,192 of NC_087181.1, forward strand.
ATTATAAGAACGTGATGGGAGTGTTAGTTAGCCTTTGATGGGAAACGACAGGAGGGAGTGATGGGGCTTTGAAAGTGATGGGAAGTAATGATTGATGGGAATGGATAGAAACAGTGATGGGTTGTGATAGGATGGTTAGAGAGAGAGAGAGAGAGAGAGAGAGAGAGAGAGAGAGAGAGAGAGAGAGAGAGAGAGAGAGAGAGAGAGAGAGAGGACAACCACTCCAATCTTATCTGATAACATTCTGACAAACTCCTGACTGAAGACTAGAATAACTAACAAATGACGATTAACTTAAGCTTGACTGACTGACTGACTGACTGACTGACTAGGACATATCTGACTGTCAAGGTGCTTAAGATTGACTGACAGGATAAGAAGAGAGATTAGCTTACCATGTCACCTTGTTATCTCTCTCTCTCTCTGTGTGTGTGTGTGTGTGTGTGTGTGTGTGTGTGTGTGTGTGTGTGTGTGTGTGTGTGTGTGTGTTGGAGCTGCGGTCACCTTGATAAGATAAGGTTGTGATAAGCGCGTGTTTCATTGATAGCAGTGTCGTGTAGCAGTAGCTGAAGATGTATGTAGCAGCAGTAGTAGTAGTAGTAGTAGTAGTTTTATAGTAGTAGTAGTAGTAATGGTAGTTGTTGTTGTTGTTGCTGTTGTTGTTGTTGTTGTTGCTGTAGTTTAACATTTGTTTATGGAACTGCTGTAGATTTGTTACACTGATAAGTAGTAGTAGTAGTAGTAGTAGTAGTAGTAGTAGTAGTAGTAGTAGTAACAGCAGCAGCAGCAGCAGCAGCAGTAGTAGTAGTAGTAGTAGTAGTAGTAGCAGTTGGAGTAGTAGTAGTAGTAGTAGTAGTAGTAGTAGTAGTAGTAGTAGTAGTAGTAGTAATAATAATTGTAGTAGTAGTAGTAGTAGTAGTAGTAGTAGTAGTAATAATAGCAGTAGTAGTAGTAGTAGTAGTAGTAGTTTATACCGAATAATCGTTAATGATACTGAACTTTTAACGAATTTATTAAGACTACAACACACACACACACACACACACACACACACACACACACACAGAGAGAGAGAGAGAGAGAGAGAGAGAGAGAGAGAGAGAGAGAGAGAGAGAGAACAGCCAG